>NW_026020263.1:0-400853 GCF_900185275.1 Solanum verrucosum
TTGTAAATTTTTGTAATCGGTAAACACGTATACATGGACACCGTTCTACGGACCATAGACTCTTCTATAGGTCGTTGACTAGTCGTAAGAACTGATATTCAAGTCAACTTTCTATAATTTTTCAACTCAAACTCAACTTCCAATTTACGAGGTGTTACATGGAGAGGAGCCAAATATTTGTTGGAAAAATAATTCTTATATTTCAAAACTAAGTTATAATATATTCTTGAGTTAATATCTTAATAGGTCACTAAACTATGAGAAATTAACTTTAAAATGTATTGAACTTTCTTTTGTATCAATAAAATCACTCAATTTAATACTTTTATCTTTAAAATGATTCATTTACATTTATCATTAAAATAAAATCTTGAACACATAGGAGGACAATACTTATACATCTAATAATTTGCTCCTTGATCATATGAGTTACTCAACCTTGGATCTAAAAACGTGACTGTCTTCCCTTCGGTCCACGATTGTCATTTCTGAGATAGTTATTTACATGTGTGTAAGAAAAGTATGAAAGATAAATCAAACAGCTTTCTTCTACGAATACTAATGTTAGACACAATGACATACTATCAAGGCAACGACAAAATATATGCATTGAATATTTGGGTTAACATGATTTTATAATTTTGTTTATTTGTGGGTATTACATGTTATAGAAAAATAGTTTATTTTTTATGTCAAATTTATTTTATAATGATAAATGTAGTTGAATGATATTTGAAGATAAAAGTATTAAGTTGAGTGATTTTACTGATACAAATGAAAGTTTAATGATTTTTCTAGATAATTTTTTATTGTTTTGTGACTTTTTAAGATATTAACTCTATATTGTTTATCATTTACTAGCGATGAGTAATTAATGACCATTAATCATCCTTATTATTCATCGTTATCATTTCTACTGGTCCAATTTACAATCCGAGTCAAGTATAAGGTGCTAAAAATGACTTGTTTTTAAAAGCACTTTTTTAAAAGATGGAATGACGTGGGAGACCCTTATACTTGACTCGGATTGTAAGTTAGAACCTTCTACTTCACGAAATTTCAACTAGACACTTAAACTCATTCAAAATAAGAATTTTACGCCCTTAGTCATTGTGTGTTCCTCACTTTCTCTAACATGAATGACACCTCATATTCATCCAAAAAATTAATGCCACATCATATCCACATCATTGGCTGTCATTTTTATATTCATCTACTAAAAAAAACTATTTTATCTTTGAATTTAATGTGAAAAAATTGAATATGGCTAGAAATGATATTTTACAAAAAAAAATTAGTCATATTTTCCGTTATAGCTTATCAAGAGCTTCACCATTGTTTTTACTCATTAAACAAACTTATCAATAGATCAAACAAACACATAAAACATATGAAAAACACAAAACATGAATGCATTCTCTCTTGGTGCACGGTAGCATAACCTGCGCCTACCATGGGTAAGAGAGCTCGTACACCTACTCAAAAGGCGTTAATGGCGAAAGAAGCTCAAGGCATGAAGGGGATTTCTCAGCGGGGTCGGAAACCAGGTACGGCAGGGCGTAAAAATGCAGAACCAAGTTCGGAAGTAGCAAATTCAAGTAAGAACTCAGTAGAATCTACAGGAGCAGAGGAATCAAGGCAACTAAGTCCAGATCTAGCGTCTGTGCAACTGAAGAATAAAGCTAAAGTACCAACTGAGATGTTAATCGAGAAAATGTAAGAGGAAACTAATGGAACAGTACCATGCAACCAGGAAATACTGAAGCAGCAACAAGCTAAAGCAGTGGGAATTTGGAATGAGATTACATCAAGGGGAGGTGTTGAATCAAGTAGTAGCAAGCAATCCTGGGCTGATGAAGTGGAGGAGGAAACTACAGCACAAGGTAAGAAGAAATCAATTTGGGATGAATTCGATATAGCAAAACTGTCAAATGCAGGGTATGAATTGGAGTATGTAGCTCCTGCAAAGCAAGGTGAAAAACAAGTAGTGGAAATTGAGTTAGAGGATATCAGATCTGAGATTACTTATTGGGGAAATGCAGTGGTATGCTATGTTCTAGGAGCACATCCTCCTTTCCAGGTGGTAAAAGGATTTATCCAGAGGTTATGGGGTAAGCATGGGATTGATAAAGTATCTATGCTAAAGAATGGGGTTATAGTGGTGCGATTTGAATCTGAGATAGGAAAGCAAGAGGTGCTGCAAGGTGGCATCTATCATTTTGACAATAAGTCATTTATTGTCACAGAGTGGACACACGAATTAGAGTTTACAAAGGAGGAACTACAGTCGGTGCCGATTTGGATCAAATTACCAGGGTTAGATTTCAAGTACTGGAGCAGGAAAGGGCTAAGTAAGATTGGTAGTTTGATAGGAAAACCTCTAATGGTGGATCACAACTGAGGAAAGAAATGGTCTAAACTTTGCTAGGCTACTGATTGAAGTAGAAATGGGAGCACCATTACCGGATGAGGTGAAGTTCAAGAATGAAAAAGGAAAAGTGATTGAGCAGCCAGTGCAATATGATTGGAAGCCAACATTGTGTAGGTACTGCAAGAAGTATGGGCATGTGGAAGAGGAATGCAGAGTGAAGAGGAAAGGGCAAAACAGTGATCAGGTACCTCACAAGGGGCTGGTGGAAAATCATATAAAGCAGAAACAAGTGCAGGAAGGGAACAAACAAATTAGACAGACAGTTGTAGTAGCACAGGGACGGCCTATGAGTAATAAAGAGGGATGGCAAACTCCTGCAAAATTAGGGAAGACAACTACCACACCACCAGGGAAGAATTCTCGGATAGAGAGTGTAAATTCATTTCAAATATTGCAGACGAGGGTTGACAACGAAGGCAATAGAAGTAATGTGGGAGGCCAGACAATTGAAAAGTCTGGGAATGGTTAACCTACTGAGCTGGGATGTGAGGGGGCTAAATGCTCCTAATAAGCAAAAGGAGGTTAAACTCCTTTGCAATGAGGAAAGGGTAAGTTTGATTGGTTTACTAGAAACTAAAATAAAGAGTGAAAAGATAGGAAAAATGGCTGAAAATATGTTTGCAGGATGGCAGTACATTACCAACTTGGAAAATCATTATAATGGTAGGATATGGATTACTTGGAGACCTGATTACTACCAAGTACAGATCATCAGTAAGACAGCTCAACAGATTACATGTGAGGTATTGTACTTACCTCTTCAAATTGTATTCGAGATTTCATATGTTTATGCTTTTAATAGTAGGGAAGAAAGGAAAGAGTTGTGGGAAAGCCTGTTGATTCAAAGTAAAAGATGCTCTAAGCCATGGATGGTAATTGGAGACTTCAATTCAATTCTGAAAGCTGATGATAGAATAGGTGGGAATCCTGTAAGTTGGTCAGAAATAGTAGATTTCAATGAATGTGTGACAGATTGTGGTTTGCTGGAAGTTCCTACTCAGGGGAATAGGTACACCTGGAGTGACAAGCATTATGGTAATAGGATTTTTTCAAAGATTGACTGGATCTTTATTAATAATGAGTGGTTGGATACTATGCTTTCATGTAAGGCCATGTTTCTACCTGAGGGTATTAGTGATCACTGCCCTGCAAAGGTTATCCTCAGTGAAAATTGTAAGATCAAGAAGTCATTTCAATTCTGTAATGTGTGGACTAAACACCCACACTTTCAGGATATAGTGAGTGAAGGATGGAATAAAACTATAGAAGGATTTATGATGTTTCAGGTGGTGAGAAAACTGAAAATATTAAAAAAGAAGTTGAAGGAGCTGCATGTACAAGATTTCCAGAATATTGTAACAGAGGCAACAGTGGACAGAGAAAGATTGAAGCAAGCACAAAAGATATTGCAGACAAGCCCAAATAATATTGAGTACCAACAACTTGAAAGTCAGGCTTATCAGAAATTTAGGAAGTCTTCCTACTTGGCTGAATTATTCCTACAGCAGAGAAGTAAAGCAACTTGGATTAGATTAGGGGATGATAATACCAAATACTTCTATTCAGTCATATAGCATAGAAAGTTGAAGCATGCTACCACTCAATTAAAGAATAACTCTGGAGTATGGCAAAATGATCCTACAATTATTGCCAATCTAATTGTGGAATACTATCAGGACATTTTAGGAAATATAACACAACATAGAGTACAAGCAGTAAGGGCCATAACTTGCCAAGGGACTACACTTACTCAGGAGTAGCAGAGGGAATTGATAGATAATTTTGATCCAACTGAGGTGAAGAAGGTAATGTATCAGATAGACAGTAATAAAAGTCCAGGGCCAGATGGGTTTGGAAGTGGATTTTTTAAAGCAACTTGGTCAATAGTGGGACAAGATGTTACCAATGCAGTATTGGAATTCTTTGAAAACAGCAAATTATTAAGAAAAATTAACTCTACTAGTATTGCACTCATTCCGAAAGTAGAGTTACCTGAATATGCTAGTCAATTCAGGCCAATATCCTGCTGTAATGTTCTATATAAATGTATTTCTAAGCTAATATGTGGTAGGCTGAAGAAGGCAATTAGTTGTATTGTTGCAGAAAATCAATCAGCTTTTGTGCAAGGAAGATCAATGATGCATAATGTCCTGATTTGCCATGACCTCTTGAGACACTACAATAGGAAGAATGTATCTCCTAGGTGTCTCATGAAGATAGACTTGAAAAAAGCTTATGATATGGTCAGTTGAGAATTTTTGGAAGAAGTACTCACTGGATTTAGATTCCCTAAAGGTTTTTTATTAAATGGATTATAATGTGTGTAACTACAATAATGTTCTCTGTGAAAGTTAATAGGGAAAATCATGGTTACTTTGCTGGGAGGAGAGGGCTTAGACAAGGATATCCAGTCTCTCCTTATTATTTATATTAGTGATGGAATACTTATCAAGAACACTCCGAAACATGAGCATGCTGCCAAATTTCAAGTATTACCCTATGTGTAAGAAGGTTCAGCTTACTCGTCTGATTTTTGCTGATGATTTGATGATATTCTGCAAGGGCAATTTGGCTTCTATGAGTAGAGTAATGGAAGCCTTAGCACATTTCAGTGCTGCTACAGGACTAGAGGCAAATATGGAAAAATCTAGTGTATTTATAGCTAGGGTGGATGAGGATACAAAGGCACATATTCTTGAAAGAACTGTTTCTCACTTGGAGAGTTCCCTATAAGGTATCTTGGACTTCCATTATCTCCCAAGAAGTGGAAGAAAATTGATTGTTGCTCTCTTATTACCAAGATTACACAGAGGATTAAAGTGACATATTCCAAGACACTCTCATATGCTGGCAGATTGCAAGTAGTTAATGCAGTATTATTTTCCATCCACAGCTTCTGGGGGGCAGTGTTTATCCTTCCCCAAAACATACTGAAGGAAATAGATATGTTATGCAGGGATTACTTGTGGGGAAGGTCTGATGAGAAGAGAAAAATTGCTTTGGTTTCCTGGGAAAATGTCTGCTATACAAAAAGACAAGGTGGATTGAACATCAAAGGCAGTAGGACCTGGAATATAGCATCAGTGGGGCAATTGATACACAGAGGATTAAAGTGACATATTCCAAGACACTCTCATATGCTGGCAGATTGCAAGTAGTTAATGCAGTATTATTTTCCATCCATAGCTTCTGAGGGGCAGTGTTTATCCTTCCCCAAAACATACTGAAGGAAATAGATATGTTATGCAGGGATTACTTGTGGGGAAGGTCTGATGAGAAGAGAAAAATTGCTTTGGTTTCCTGGGAAAATGTCTGCTATCCAAAAAGACAAGGTGGATTGAACATCAAAGGCAGTAGGACCTGGAATATAGCATCAGTGGGGCAATTGATATGGCAGATCATAATGCATAAGGAATCATTGTGGGTTAAATGGATACATGGAATTTATTTAAAGGATGAAATGTCAATATGGAATTATAGGGTGCCCATAGATTGTAGTTGGTATAGGCGAAAACTTAATGCTATTAAAGAACAAATGAAAGGTTGGTACTGCTAGGGAAGATACATGTTGACAAAAAATGGTACATATTCCATCACACGGAGTTATTTGGCAATTAAAGGGCAAAGACAACAATTGGAAACTGCTGATTTAGTGTGGACTGTTGTGGCTCTACCAAAACACAGATTCATGGTGTGGCTAGCTATACAAGGTCGATTGCTTACACAAGAGAGAAAGTTGAGACTGCACATTCAGGTTGATGACACTAAATGTTGTCTATGTGAAGAGAAAGTTATGGAGACCACAAAGCATTTGTTTGAAGAATGTAAATGGTCTAAGATGGTATGGCAAGAGATAGTTCAGTGGACAGGTATATATTTGATAAACAATGGGATCAAACAGTTTCTGGATGGAATAAAGGAGAAACATTGGAAGCAGTTTAAAAAGGAGACTATTGCGGCAATTAGTGGAGCAGTCCTATATCACACTTGGCGTGCTAGAAATTGGAAGAAGTACAAAGGAAAGAATGTAAATACAAAAGATGCAGTCATACAGATTAAGACGGAGATAACAGAAAGAATACAATTCTTGAGTAATTCAAAGAAAGCTCAAAGATGTAGAGGTTTCATTCAACATTTACTTTGTAATTAGTTTCCTTGTTTGGTTGGAGACCTGAACTTGTTATCAGGAGAGGGTACTCTTTATTTGTAATTGTTTTTGGATGGTTATGGTAATAGTTTACATTGGTTACCAAAAAAAGAAACACAGAACATGAAATCGGAGAAATGAAGCCCACTGAAAAGTTGAACATAAAATGGTAAAGTTCGACGGAGTTACAATTTCTGGTCAGTAATAATAGTTAATCACAACAACAACTCAAACATACACATCAATATTAGAAGGGTCCAATTTACAATCTAAGTTAAGAACTTCTCAGGTCATTCCGCCTTTTAAAAATAGCTTAACAGAAAAATTCTTTTGATAATTCATTTGAAAAACATTTTTGATAAATATATCGTGTTTGACTAATTTCATAAAAAAAATGTTTTTGAGAGTCAAATTCCAAAAAATGCTAAGTATCAACTTCTCAAGTCATTCCGCCTTTTAAAAATAGCTTTACAGAAAAGTTCTTTTGATAATTTATTTGAAAAACATTTTTGATAAATATATTGTGTTTGACTAATTTCATTAAAAAAAATGTTTTTGAGAGTCAAATTCTAAAAAATGCTAAGTATCAATGTACTTCTAAAATTAAGATTATTTTAAAGAGACAAATTATTTTATATATCTATTATAAAAAAAAATGTTTTAATTCTTATTTTTATTAAATTAAAATGTACACATTAAAATTTTCAATCAATATTATACATAGATAAATAAAAATTAATCAAATATTGATATAATCCTTTAAAAATATTGTTGTTATTCTTTTTCTAATCCTACAAAAATATTGTTATTACCTTTTTTGCTAATTCTGTAAAATAAAATTTAAAATAATAATATGTAACCGTAAAATAAAATTATGAAATTATTATAAGAAATACAATTCTTAAATGAAACTTAACCGAATATATTAGTTAAGTTAATTAATTAATAAAGGATATATTGGTTAATATGTATATAAGTAAGAGATATTTTGGTCTTGAAATAAATATTTCCAACTTCTGCTTCTGTCTTTTTCTAAGAACCAGAAATTTTGAGTTTCTTCCCAACAACAAAAAAACTACTTCTGCTTTCCATTTAAAAGCAGTTTTACTAATTTGTCAAACACCTTAATTTTTCAAAAAAAAAATCTTTAAATAAGTGTTTTTGGCCTCTCAATAGTCAATAGCAGTGTCAAACAATCTCTAAAATTGATTAACCATTAATGCTTTTTGAATTCTTATAATGATTACCAGTTTCAATATCTACGATTTACTACTCCTCCGGTCTATTTTTATCTATTGAATGTATTAAAAATAGTTGCCCAACTTTATTTGTCCAATTTAAAAAATTAAAAAATAATTTATATTTTTAATATTTAAATGATTTATAATTAATAAGTGTGATATGATAAAATTATTCCTCTATTTATTACTTCTTAAAAAGGTGTGCCAAAATAAATAATACACAGAGAAAATACATACAATATACATGGAAAGGCCTTTAAGGCTCTGATAATGCTTAATAATTGAGATATTACTCTTTCTATCTAAACATTATCTCCATATAAAATTTCCTTTGACTTAACTTTTAGAGAGGGAAGCAAGAAGATGAAGAAAAAATTCTCCTTTCTATATTCTACTGTGCTAGATTTTTATTTTTTATTGAATCTTTGTTATTTTTTTGTTCTTAATTTCATAAAAGAGGGGCCTGTTGTGGACAATGTCTTTAATACACCTCAATAAGCTATGAAAATTCTTTACAAGTTTGTGATCAAGTATTTTAAATAAAATTTCCAACAGTACTTGCAACATGGGAATAAGGTAAAAGTTGCCCAAATCCGAAAAACAACAAAGTTTATATAATTACGAAGCCAATGTCAAAAATTTCTCGCATCGAAAAGCTACCTTTAATATTACTTTGGCTATGTTACATGAAACTGAATTAGATTTTTTTGATGTTTTCCCCGACAATATAAATTAGGTTGAATTAACGGGAAGAGGAAAAAGGGCTAGGGCTTAAGTTTTGAGGGAGATTCCCGGTGAAGGGTAATTAATTATAGTGTTTATGAATGTTTTGAGTTAATCATACTCAATCACTACTAGTATTCATAAAAATCTTCTTAAGCTTCTCATTTTACCTTAAACGAGATGATTTTAATCACATAAATATCTATTTCTTATATTAGATCATAAATTTTAAAATTCTTTTTTTACTTTTAATTTCATACTCAGTGAAACACGTTTAGATAAATCGAAATATATACAAGAGGACTAATAAGTTGAGAAGAGTGCTAGTCAAACATTACAAATAAACTAAGAATTAATGATCAGCTAAATTAAATGGAAGAAGAGAAATAGTAATCATATCACTTTTTTTTTGTGACATTATCTGAAATAGGAAACACCAATTATTGTTCTCTCTGTAATAATAGGAATATTTGTAAATGTAGTGTCATCGGTAAAATAAATAAAAAATGATATAACATACATTATAAATGATCTATTAGTTGGTATCTGAACTTTAGCTTTGTTGATGAGAGTTTTATTTTCCACCTCATCATAATCTTTTCAAATATTACGTACCCCTCCATTAAAAAACAATAAGTATATATAATTAGATGAAATAATTTGTTATATTCTCATGACCAGAAAGACTCCCAAGTTGTCTCACCAAGATGCCAAATATCAGTATCATCATCATGTGACAAAGGGGTTGAATCTTGAAATGGATAATAATGATCTGATAATGATTGTTGTTTGGGTATTAAAGTCATCAAATTTGCATTTTGGGATTGTAAATTAGAGATGTGAGCTTGTGTCAAAGCAACCTGTGCTTGGAGTTTAGTCATTTGGTCATGAAGATGGGAAATTACACCAGCACTTCCATATATTGGATCTCTCATCCTTGCATTTGCTTCATAAACAAGGCTCTTAACTGCATCTGCTCTTTGTGTTGCTGGAAGCTCCTGAAACCACATATATAGTTTGTTATTTACTTTCTATTTTAGTTCGACGTTAATGAAATGATTTATAGTTACACAAACATTTCAAACTTATTTCTTTCTTTCTTGGCGTTGTTAAACTACATTATATAAGTTGAGACAAAGGGAATAATACTTTTCATTTTCCAAGAATCAATATAGCTAATCTTTAAAGTGAAAATTGAATAAAATCAACTTAATATTTTAACATTAAAATATGAATATTCAAAAGTGACAGAAAGTACATACGAGGTGATCTCTCTTTTTTTTTAAATTTTCCTTGTGTCTGTGTGAGATACGACGAGAGGGAGTTACTCAACACCCCTCACTTTTAACCCAAAAACAAAAAAGGTGAAAAAAAGAAAAAAAACAAGAAAAGTGTATTGCTAGCTAGTTTTGGCTTATACCTTTTTTTTTTGGCTAAGGAACACATGCATGATTGGTCTTAATTATTGCTACCTAGTTTCAAATTTCTTTTATTCTTTTCATTTCTTTCCATGTTTTTCACCTTTCTAAAAACAAATCTTAGGAATTAAGTAATGTTATGATCGTATAATAAATTTATATTTACCTGCAGCAACTTGATGATGTTGCTTGCTCCAAATATTTTATGAGCGACGATGAATTTCATGGGCTCATTGGGTGGAAAGTAAGGCTTTAACAGGCAATCTTCCAAACATCGGCGACGGAGAAATTTACACGCAGCACAAGGGGTAAACAGACTTCTATTTTCTGTTGAACAAGAAGAATAATCCGCCATTCCTTGATCGCCTGATATATAATTCTAGGTTTAATTAATTTCCTTCTTATTAAAATATATAAAACTTTGTATTGCACTTTTCTTACTTTTTCCTCTTTTTACTGGAATATATTTTTATATGAGTATTTGGCATGTCATATATATATACTAGCTAGAGTGTCCGTGTCATAAGTTGTTTAATTAAAGGAAGGTCAAAGTTCTAATTATATATGCCAAGAATATTATAACATAATACTACAGTACTACTATTACCACTTAAGGAAAATATGTTAAGTATTGTATGGACAACGTGACTTTGAAATATTTTTCAAGAACAAGACGCGTTCCTTTTCTTCTCCGAAACTGCCAAGCAGATGCAGGGGAAACTTGTTACTTCTATTAATGCAGCTTCATCACACCCAACCAGAGGTCTCGAGTTGGAGTGCAGTGATGGGACTATATTACTCCTAACCAGAGGTCGTTTTGAATTTGAGTATATTTGGTATGGAGAAAATTTTTTTGGGAGCGCCACCTCTACATGGACTTTGCAGTGTGCAAATCGAATTTAATTGAGGCTCCAATATGAATTGTGCACACAACGGTCAGAAACCAAATACATACATATGACTGATTATTATATGTATACTAGTTCCTAGATACGTAACGGCCAACATGTATTTCAAAGTTAATTATATTTTAAAAGTGTGTATGTACTCTTTATGTGTTTTGACTTGGCATAGAGTTTAAGAAAGTAAAATATGCCTTAAATCTTATGGTCTAAAATTAAAGATTTGTCAAATGTACCAAAATGTCTTTTAATATTGTGATCCTAAACATGTCATGCGAAAAATTGAAATTAATAACTTGCTAAAAAATGAAAAGGTTATTCTTTTTTAAGCAAATTAAAAAGAAAAGTAGATTAAATAAACTGAAACAGAGAAAAAATAATATATATATATATATGTGTGTGTGTGTGTGTGTGTGTGTGTTAATTATTTTATACAAATTCTATAATTGTAAAATAGAGATTTCTAATTATATACAGTGGTGGAATAGTGGATTTTTCTTTAGATGTTGTAACTTTCAATTTCGTCGCAATTTCATATTTCCTACATAGAAATTCACTATATCTATAGTTGAAGGTCTATTCATTATATATCTCAATTTTGTAAGAAAATGATTTTGAAAATATAAAAATCGTCAATTTGTTTCAAGAAAAATCACTCCTACAATCTAAAATAGTCATTATACGTCTAATAAAAGAAAAAAAAACTATATATTTAGATTACTACTATAATTATAAACTTGCAACAGATTAAAAGATTTTATTTTCAAGCTCTTTAGGGGTTTAATTCCTTTCAAAATGCTATTGTTTTCATGTATCTAAACTACAAAAAAATTGACAAAAACGATGGTCAAATGCAACGGATTGCATTGTTTTTTTTTTATCAAAATCGACGAAAAAGCGACGCAACTACTTCCGTCGCTTTTGTCTTCGATGCTTTTTGAAAAACGATGAACGACGTCACTTAAAAACGACGAACTGTTTCGTTTTGGTTGTTTAATTTTATTTTTTTATTTAAAAAAATACGATATGTCAGTCGTCGCTTTTTTTTTTCTTAGAAAAACATCTGATAAAGCGATGGACTGCGTCACATTTCTGGATTATTTTTTTTAAAATGCATAAAAGCAACAGAAAAAAGGACGTCTCTTTTCTACAACATTTTTGACAGTAGAAATGTCAATTTCTGTTGCCCACCTGCAAATAAAATTCAATCTAATCCATTCATAACATATCAAACAAGTAACATCATACACACAATATATAATAACAAACTTAATTAAATATTTAAAAACACAAAAATAAAGACTTATAAAGTCATCCAAAATTAGTACAGAAATCTAAAATGTCCATTAATTAAAAGAATTCTAGTTAAGGGGTGGACTCTATATATTCATCTTCATCACTATCGTCGGTGTCCTTAGTTGGGGAGGACCCTGTTGAAGAACATGACGCAGTTTGTCGACGAGCGAGGTTGAGCACTTGTTCTTTGATTTGTTGAACGATTTCGTTCATCTTTTAATTATTCTACAACACTTTTTGTCTCATACGCTTCCAATGCACGTGTAAGTTGTGCGATTTGCTCCGATAGTGCAGCTATCTGAACACCGTCAAGTATCCGGCTTGGCGTGACGATCCAATACCTTCTAGATCTGATTGAAGTCGTTGTACATTGTTTTGAGAGTCATTCCATAGATTCTGCTCATAAGTATCCCCCTACCACTTTTTTCAGTCTAAAAGATTTGAGTGAACTCTTCAGGCGTGAATTTGACCATATTGCCCATCACAAGCACGTGGAGCTCATACTCTCTCCTCATATTAAAAATAAAGTTAGCACATATATATATATATCGTTTGGCCTTTTTCACAATTCACTCATCTGGATCCAACTCATTAAATTAAGCTTCTTATTCACATGAGTTCTCTTGAAAACCTCATTACGAAGAGGAGTGCACTCCAATTCTTTTTTCCTATAAACAAAAATACAATTTTAGATAAAATTAATCAAATAATATTTAATCAAATAATTTATTTAAAAGTATGAATTAGAAGTTAAATTGTTTAAAGAGTTGAACATTCAAATTGAGGAACCAGTATTTGTGTTTTGTGATAGTAAAACAGCTATATATTCAAGTTGTTGCAAACCTTGTGTTTCATGAAAGAACCGCAAGGGTTTCAGTACTATCCGTATCCCTACTAGTGACCAACAAGCAGACATGCTAACCAAATCTTTGGGAAAACCTTACTGTTGACTAAACCTGGTGTTTTGAATAATTTCATGACAGCTGGTTTGAGGAGGAGTATTGAAGATAGGCAGGGTAGTGGAGTAACTTGACCTCCCTAATTAGTTGTCAGCTTAGTTTAGCAGTTAGTTGTTGTTGGGATCAGTTAAATGTAACTGTTTATGTTATTGTGGACAGGTGTAGGACTGTGATAGGTTGTAAGTATAGTTAGTGAAATTGTCAATTACATTGTCAGATAATTTTACTAATTGTATCATGTAGTTTACCATCTTATTGCTTTAATTAGAATGTTATCCTTTGATGACCCTAGTTTAAATGTTTTAGAAAGGAGTACTTTTATGAGATCTTTTTTATCAGTTATAGTTGGCTTGCAACAACAGATACAGTAACGACTGCTAATAAGCATCAGATGTTTTTCTGGTTTTACTTATTTTCTTATATATCTCTTTCAATTTGGCTTCTGCCTTATCTCCTTGATCTAATTATGTTTTTATACTCATCGGTGCATTTATACAACTTAAACATTTCTTTTAGACGCATTCACTTAACATCGATCTTTGCGATTTAAACATATATTGGCTGCAGGCAAACAAACCACCTTTGGCATATAAAAATATAATATGTCTAGGCACTTTGCATGGATTTTTAAACCATTAGCATTGCATTTTGAAGAACCAAGCATGTGGTCATTTGGACTGAAAATATGTGAAACAAAGGAAATGATTTGTTATGTCAACTGCTCCATCATATTTCTTATCTCTTTCATCATACATAATGGTTCGAAATATAGGTGGTGGTGGTGGTGGTGGTGGCGGCGGCGGCAAAGGAGGAATGGGGTGGAAGAGATAGAGACTTTATGTAAATGAAGACAACCATTGGATATTCAACCACCGGATTGACAAGACAATATTTCAATTTATTTTTTGGATTACAATAAAAGTAATTGTCCAGCAATGCAGAGTTAAGAACTTCTGCAGGAAATAAACACAGTGAAAGTTCACTTATTCTAAAGTACAATTTTTAGCTTTAGATTGATTGATTGCATTTCATCTACATTGGTAAATTTAACATTTCAGACACATAAAAACATATTATCAGCAACATCTCTAAATATGATTATTCTGGTGATAGATGTTTATTACAACAACAAAAATTAGCCGGAAAACTATCCCCCAATAAGCCATAGGACCAAATATGCTTAGACAGAGCAGGAGCCAGTAACAACAACTACACTTTATTCCGATAAATATACTCTCCCCCGCAATAAGCTAAGGCTTGAGGAAAAGCTTTAACACTGCTTTTTCAAGATATGTTTCTCATGTAAATACTCTGCTAAAAACATCTCTGCTATAATTTGAATTCTAATAAACTCCAACTATAACTCAAACCCATGCTTGTCTATAGTTCGCCGGTCCATTCGGAACAATGAAGAAAACCAATCAAATGCCACTCTTAAGCTCTGGGATTAAAGAGATGTAAAAAAGAGGTGATGAGTCAATACTAACTTGGTAAAATATATGCAAAGCATATTCACAATAGACAGACATGGAAGTAACAAATGCTGATATAGACAAAGAACAAACTGAAATTTGGATGAATGATCCGTTTATTTAGTTTTATCTTTCTGAAACCACCTTCATAGGCATTTCTATTAGTATTAGAATTTTCTGAAAGGTAACAATCTCGGTTTCATAGATAAATTTATACAGAATCTTTGAAAAAGACTTTCTTTCATAAGAAAGAAAATACTTACTATCTGTGGGATTTGATCAAGACTTAAATGGATCGACTCTATTGAAAAAGTTAAATCCTAATTTTTACTAGACAATCATGCACTCACCTGCTCATGTAAGTGTGGTCAATGGTGTTAACAATAATCTTGTCTCCTTCTACGATATGTTTCGGTACCTAGAAAAAAGGGAAAGATGTAAAGCAGAAAGTGAAGAACTTGCTCATCTACTTCAACTGCAGTTAATACATATTGCTCGATATACATAATTGAGATTTGTCATAATGCTACATACTTGATCCAGCAGAAACCAAATTATTCAGTCCGATCAAAATACTAGGCAGTACATTTTTCAAAGGTCAGAGAGAGGTGGAACAGACAGGAATGACACCTCCAAACTAAAAAAGATTTGATATTTGTGTTCTTTCATTTTTGTTTTCTCCTGTAGTGGCTGGTGGGACGGCGGAGCTTATGGAAATTATTGTCTTGGATACCAAGGGAACCCCCCCCCCCCCCCCCCACACACAAAGCTACAAAGTCAATGGCATCCATTAAAGTGTTGCCAAGTTAAAGCTAAATTTACCTGCACAGTAAGACCATTGTCCAACAAAACCTTCTTATACCTGTCAAGAGAAAAGGTTTTAATCTATTTATCACAGACAAGAAATGAGAACAGCTAAAACTTTATCTGCACATATGTGACGTTTCAATCAGAACTCAATTTATATATGACATAATAATCTTAAGTAAGAGAAATGAACATACTGTGGAGTAGCTGATGCCCTCATGGGAATTTCGGATTCAGCAACAGTACATGTTACTCGTGTAGGAATTGATGCAGACGTTGCTCTTTCATTATAAAGTTGTACATTGACTTTCATGTCATCTATGAAGAATATAAGGTTTTATATTTTAGCACAATTCGGACATTTTATGTCACAACAAAGATGATCAATAAAAAAGAAAAAATGATTATTAATTTAGTTATTGCAGCAAGAATGTTTAAGAAAACGAGCTAACTTCATGGAAAGTATGTTGATTAAAAGGGAAATAAAGGAACATAGCAATACTACCTACCCCTCAAAAAATTGTTAAGGCAGAAGAAAAAAAGAGACAAGATACATTTGCACATAGAACATCAATAGGAGCTATCACAACTAGGCATAGACATACTACAATAAGACAGGAAAACTAAATATTTAATGACTTAATTTTTTCCCTACTGGTACCACTCATGATTAGGATTTGAGTTGAAAAGAATACTGTCAAATAGGACGATCCCAAGGATAAATAGTTCTCCTTCATTTCTCATTCTATAAGATGATTTCAACAATTACTTACCGCTAAAATAAGCATAAATGCAGAGACAAAAAAAGCCTCCGGTAAGTTGTGCAATCTTCAGAAAATTAGATAACGAGTAGGTCTATAAACTTACCCTCTTAACCATGCCTAACATCTTTTCCCATGCTAACAACATGATATTGGGAATACCTCTACAACCAATCAGTCCCTTTCTGAACATATTCATCAAAGTAGTAGAAATAGTACTATTTCAAGATGAAAGCTTTTTGTCAAGAACTTTTCATTTCTTTGTGCACAGGGCATTGTAACATGGAAGCTACTAAAATAAATTCTTCAAAGGCACCAATACCATATTAAAAGTTTTACTTTAGGAGACTCAAGACTGAGGAAACATCATTGGCATTGCTCATTTCACACCAAAATGCCGAAAAGAGACGTCTGCACTTCAATCTAAAATTGTTTAGTTTGCTTTCGAAGATCATTAAATTCTCTACTTTCACAGTAACCACAAATTAATGCAGGAACCGTGTCCCAACTCCCAAGTCTTTCTTTTCTTGTGCACAGCCCTGAGATGGACCAGCCTGACATCACCTTCTCAACTGATCTTGGCATTGTCCATTTGACCTTAAGAACGTTGATATAGAACTTCCATAGCTGTGATTCCAAGGGGAAAAGTATGAATAGGTGGTTTCTTTTTTAATATTGATAACCAATAAATCCCCGAGAACCAACCACACACGGTTCGAAACTCTGGACAATAAGCCTGCTCTGTTACCCTTCACTTAAATAGCAGGTTTTTTGTATATGACAGGTAGGCCTGGGCGTTGAGACAAGTCGAGCTCAACCGAGATTTGCCAAAGTACAATCGAGCTTGAGCCACACCGAGCTTGAGCCAGGTCTTTAATGTGTAGTTTCACATAGTGCTACACTCATAGAAAATATTTAATTCACAATAAGTGGATTGATTAAGAAACATATAAGCATTACTAGTTTAAATGGGTATCTGAATTTATATATGATTGAATTATATACATTACTAGATTAAATTAGAATGATGCTGACTTAATATTGAACCATACAATACAAATTTCAAACAGAAACTAAAAATTAAAGCAACAATAAACTCAAAATATTGTACAATATTAATTTCCTCTAAAAGTTTTGAATCTTAAATTTAAAACGCTAATATAACCCATTCTATACTTTTTTAGCACCTCTTTCATTTTAACTTTCTGCATGTCATGTTTTAGACCACAAGATTAAAGCACATATTGATACATTATATATATCTTTAGTTAAAAACCACAAGATACAAGTTTTTTTTACTTTCTTAAACTTCATATCAAGTCAAAACTAGACAAACAAATTGAAATGGAGGAAGTATGATGTTTGCTGAGCTTTTAGGAATAAAAAAGTGTTTTTGAGTAGTAAAAGAAGTTGAAAAAAGTTAATTTTCCCAAGAAGCGTTTTTGGAACTGTGAACAAGCATAAATTGTTGACTTCATGTTGACAAAAATGCTTTTGAAATTGATTAGCCAAACACAATTACTTTTTCGTAAAGCACTTTTGACAAAAGAGCACTTCTCAAATAAACAAATTTTGAAAGCTTGGACAAACAAGCTATTAAATAAGCTTAATGGATGAGATCCATCATTACATGACTAAAACTAGTCAACCGAGTTGAGCCAAGCCAGCTCAACCGAGTACAAGCTTCACCCAGCAGAGCTTTAACCAAAAACGAGCCTAACCATTTGATTGAAACCAACACAAACTATGAGCCGGTGTGACTTGTTGTCTCGGCCTAGTGGAAGGGTTTGAATGGACAAGTAGGTGGTTGACATCCTCAGATTCAGTTACACACATGCCAGTAGCATTCCACTCTACTATAGTTGTCTTGGAAGACAAGAATTTCATAAGACAATCTAGCAAAAACGAGAAACCTAATATGTCTTTGCTTCTTCAAATCTCCCTCCGAGGCCAATAGGGAGTTACCATTCACAGTGGAAATAAAAAATTATTATAGGAGCTACCAGTAAAAACTCGACTTTATAATGCTTCCACTTTAGAGAATCTGGGGTGTCCATTTGTACAATCTCCACACTGTAGTAATTATCCTGATTTTCCACCCCACCTTCCTTTGAAGAACACCAAGTTTATAGGGAAAAGATGTAGTGGTCCTGCAACTCAATCTAGAATTGGGTGTCCAGCCACCTGATTGTTACAGCTCTTCCTATGACTTCTATGAAACGAGAGAGTTTCATGGAAACTGTCTTGATCGTTAGATATCATTAAGAAAGAAATAGGAAGAAGTGTTACTGAATGCTTCCTGCAATTCTTTCTAGTATGGAATGAGTAAGGAATCAAGCTACAAGTCTCGATCTATATGCCTTATGAACCGACTTCTGATTTGATCCTTTGATAGTGAGGTAGCAAAGAAGGGTAGGGTTTCATGTTTAGGATTTTTACTTCCACATCCCAGTTCTCCGAAGCTACCGCCTATCGATTGAAATTTCCCTCCTCGGGCGGAGGCGGAACTGGCTCTTCTTGAACAATTCTTGGAAGAGTAAGGAAGGAGAAGGGAACAGGAGTTTCTCACCTCCTAAGAGTATAAAGAAGCAGAGTGTCACCCAACAAACTGATCCACCTAAGCCTCGATGTTTAGATTTATGCTATAGGGTAATGGGAACATGTTCTTGATAGGCATACCAGCCATCATGTCAAACCCTAGTTTAGCTTGTTTTCTTTCTGCTAATTCCTCCCACAAACTTCTAATGTGATGCCATACACACACCCATAGTTCATGTTTATACAAGAGATGCACCATTCATTCTTTGAGAGCCACATCTCTCCTTTAGTACTTCTGTCCATTGAACTCCATGAAACTGATCACATCTCCATAACCATTTGCACAACAGTCTTTTCTTATGATGCCCTTTTACCTTACCTTATCAAAGAGAAGAACATGCTTTTCTTATGCCCTTTTAGATCCTTCACCCTCATTCCTCCTTCTCATAGTCATTAAACTATTTACTTTATCATAAAAAAGGGCTTTCAGAAAATCAATTGACACATTATATATGTCCAAGATTGATAATTACCTACTTGAAATTCAATAATTCCAATTCCCAATAAATATGATGTTTTTATGCACAAATCACACGCAATCTAGATGAATTTTCTCTATTGTAAAACATTTTTGTAGTGGAAAAGTAGAACGGATACGCATCTCATGTAGGTGACAAGTGCATTCCCTATTTGAAATTTTAAAAGCTAAACCCCCATCCTCCTTAGCAAAATTATACTTCCCCAGATAGAGTACCATATTTTAAAAAGCTTTCATGACTTTTATCTTTAACTAAATAATAGATAGACTTGATTGACATTTTTCCATGAGAAGATTTAATTGTTGAAAGGATCTTACAAGTTTTGGATACACACATAAGTAACTGCATAACATAATATTAAAACATATCAATATAATGTGTATATTAAGTCAATAAAATCATAAAGTAGATGGTATACATAAGAATACCTTGAAGATAGACATAACATTCACCAAACAAGTGTTTTGGCACATCTAATTGCTCATAGGTCTCAGGCCTGCATAGGATTGAAAAATTTGAAGAATGGACTGAGATATAGCTTTACTGATATATATGTGTCTGAACATGTCTATGTACAGAAATCATTCAAAACCAGGGACGTGCACACTTATACTCACTCCATTAGCACAATGTTTCCAGTTTCCTCATCTGTATAAAGATACGTGAAACTCTTTTCTGCAACAAATACTCCTGCACATCCAACACCAATAATGACAAGAGAAACAGACCATTCATCTACAACAAAGACTTGGATGGAGTTTAGATGACTATATAACCTATTACAAAAGTGGGCTCATGCAACTCAAGTTGTCGTCTTCAATGAATGATTTTACAAGGAAGTTTATCTAGTTCACAAAATTGGTCCCAGTCTTTAAATGACTTGACTTCTTGACGCAAAGGAGAAACCGGCTAGTACACGCCACATGAATCCTATTATCCTACATTCCAAACCAATATGTATGTGCTCTTATAATGTCCTATAATGAATCTTTGGAGAAAATGTTTTTAATGTAAAAAAAAGTCGAATGGATGATATGGCATTCGTGTTCACCTCATTTATAATCTGCTAAAGACAAGTTGTCAAACATAACTGTCAAATTAGAGCCTGTTTGGATGCGCTTTTAGTTTTTTCGCTTAAAAACAAGTGCTTAACAGCACTTTTTTATTTTACCCAAACAATGGTGTTTAAAGACTACTCATTTTGTTGACAAACACTTAAAATAAGTCAATCCAAACAGGCTCTTAATTTACTGCAAAAAACACTTAACTTCTAGTGCGTACCTCTCAAGGGAAGATGTGTAACCCTCCAATTCTACAAAAACAATAACATACCCAGTGTAATCTCACAAGTGGGTTGGGGAGAGGGGTGCATCCAGACCTTACCGCTGTCATTGTGGGTAGACAGGTTGTTTCCGATAGACCAACGGCTTAAGAAAAATCGTGTTTCAGAACAAGTTCACATAAAATGTATGAGTAAAAAGCTACAACGACATACTAAAGAAAGAAAAGTATTGACATTAGAAATAGTATTGATACCCAAAGAAAAAGAAACAACTAGAGTAATAAACTTGAAGAATAAACTAATGCTAGCATAATAATAATAATAATAGTAAGGGAGCAGATAGTTGCTCTAGACTAGGTACCTGCTCTACCACTGAAAAAAGAGAAATTGCTCAACTACCTACTAACCGTCTACAATAATCCTCGACCTCCATGTTCTCCTATCTAAGGTCATACCCTCGGTAAGTTGAAGTTATGTCATATCATATCTACTCACCTGTCTACAATTCTTCCTTGGTATATCTCAGGCTTATCACTGTCAACCTGTTGTGGATGCGTTGGAAGCCCTTAAATTAAGTATTTAATTATATTTTTAGTTGTTTTATTTATTATTCTAGAATAGGATTTATGTTTCATTGTTTCATAAAGATTAGGTTAAGTTATAGTTATTAGTTTGGAATAGGATTTAGGTCTCCTACTTTCATAAGAATTAGACTTCCTATTGATGTAATAAGACTCCTATTTAAAGGGGCTTTTGATGAATAAATCAATAAGTCATAATTAAGCAAAAAGCAAGAGATCAGAGTTCTCTTTTCCATTGAACTCTATGGGTTCTGTCTCCCTTTAAAGAGCTGAAGAGATCGGAGTTCTCTTTTAATGAACTCTAAGGTTTCGGCCTCCCTTTAACGAGCTGATTTATATATCGCCCTGTGAATCAATCATTCCCTAAAGATTCATAACACAACCTCTCACACCTTCTAAACGAGAGAGTTCTTGACTGGCCAACACTCCATCCTATACAACATAGTTGAACTAACAATCATTTTATAGAACTTAACTTTAAGTCTCGGTGACACATTCTTATCACATAGGAAAACGGATGTGAGTCTCCATTTCATCCACCTTGCTTCAATATGAAGTGCAACATCTGCTTGGATCTCCCCATTCCTTAGATTATATACCCGAAATATTTGAATCATATAGCCTCTTTGGTCAAGCTTCTAAAATCAACTTATTTTGAGAAGTGTTTCTCAAAAAAAATACTTTGGGTGAGAAGTAATTTGTGTTTGGCTAATTAATTTAAAAAGCACTTCTGAGCTACAATTAATGTTTGACCAAACTTTTAAATAGTGTTTCTAAGTGTATTTTCTCAAAAGTGTTTTTTTAAAAAGTACTTTCGGAGAAAAGTTACCTTTATAGCTTCTGAAAAAAAGTTTATGCAACTTCCCAAAAGCACTTATTTTCTCCCAAAAGTTTGGCAAACACCACACTTTTCTTAAAATAAGTACTTTTTGAAAGAAAAAAACGCTTTTAGCCTCCCAAAAACTTGGCCAAATAGACTATTACGCTCTTGGGGATGATTTGTGTACCAATCCTCACTTCCCTATCCACCGCCTATCACATGTCACTAAACCTGCACTTCATTTAGTATGTTTTAGTCTTGCTCGGCTTGAAGCCTTCAGATTCTAGGGTATGTCGCCAAACCTCTGATCTATCATTAATTCCACCACATGCCTCGTCGATCAATATTATGTTGTCCGCAAATAACATACACCATGGTAACCCTCCAATTCTATAGCCCAAAAGACATTGCAAGCTTAAACACATTAATTGATCAAATTATTTCCTTCATTGAGCCTAAGTTCACACAATAAAATGCAAAAGCCTTGAATAACATGACACGTAGTCCTTGTGAAAAAAGATGTGTGATATTTTGCATGAGATGAGTTACACAACAAACATGATGGATTGCGACTAGAGATGTGGAAATGCATACTTTCAACAGTTTCATCCGTACGAAATCTTTCATTGGACTTGCTTCCACTATCAACATCACGAAGTTCCACCTAAAATGTTTGGCAAAAGGCAAAGTTAAGGAAATAATAAGATGATTAATAAATTATTTTCAAAGAAAAGAGAGAACAAAAAAAGATATTAACATTATAACAATAGCTATTGTCTTCAATGATTAGCAAATGTTAGGAAGTTGAGAATCATAGGTAAGCAACTTAGATGAAGTTTCAGAACAACAAAGAACAAGAAATAAAATCCCAACTGAATCATAATTCTATAAACCCACATTTGTATCAAGATTTTGATGACTTCAACAATCAAAACCAAAGTATTGTTATCAAACAAGAGTACTCACCACTCACATTTGAGGTTGACTATAAAACAGAGGAAGTGACTAGGCTTCTGTCTGTATTTTTCCAAATAAGGTGAGCATACTGAGTTTCCGGCTGTTCTTTTATAAGGTAGGGATACTAAGCTACTGGCTGTTGTTTAAACTTGTTTTTATAAGGTAAAGATACTAAGCTTCTGGCTGTTGTTAACCACTGATTCTAAGATAAATGTCAGTGAAATACTGATACTTCATGTTCTATGGATTCGTTTTTTGATTGCATAATAGATATGCTAAAACTTCTGTTATTATTTTCAAGCAGATAGGTAAATTCACCATCCTGAAGACCAGTAACGCTGAATAATGGAAGCTTACTGCTAAAGAGAAGTCAACAAGCCACATCCAATAGAGTTTTTTGGGATTTACAGATGGTATGCTGCTGACTAGGGGATTTACAACATCAAATTCAAAATTATCGACATGTGTGACTAGACAAGTTTGATCCACAATCACTTTTAGTTTGCATTTTTTGGACTAGTGGAGTTCCCCAAAAAATAAAACATAAAAGATATTATGAGAAACCAGAATCACAAGTTTCTGCCACGATAAAGATAGGTAGGACAGCGTCAAACATTGATCCATGATAAATTCTTTTCTACAGTTCAAGGAAAGTAACTATTGGCTTAAGATCGGAAACAAAAAACTGCATGTGCCATGAACCTTAATTTCAAAGAAGGTAACACAGATAGCCTTCAAACAGCATAACCAACTAAGTGGCCACTGGACAGCACAAAATTGGACAACTCTAGGAAATAAGAAAAAAAAGTGGCCTACAAGAAATCTCCCATACCCTGCCAGCCTAAAGACGCGTTCAAATGCTATGTGCTTAGCAGGAAACTGGAAACAACAAATGAATCCAGGTTAGCACCTACATTTGGTTCTAAGTTCTAACCTATACAAAAATGTCCAATATACACATCAACTTGTGGTTCGAGCTTGGCTAGAGATTGCTCACTGCAATCAATGTTGTCCAGATGGATGCATCAAATGGAAGCAAAGGAAACCAAGTCACAGTTGTGAAAGGTAAATATGAGTGAAGGTATGTACTTTACAATAGGAAGAAGCTAAAATAATAAAGGGTGCCAAATGCTCATCTGATACTATTTGCACACTTATGTATATGAGTAACTAATCTTATGTGATTATTTGATTAAGATCCTATACTTATAAAAAATTCATAAGTGATTATGTACTGCACATAATCACATAAGTTAAGTGATCATAGGGTGTAATTTCAAGTTCTTGTATTTCACAAAATAGTATAAGAAATGAAGCTATTAACTTATAGACAGAATCACAACAATAAGAAGAGTGACATAATTTGCATAAGATTGAATAACAACCTGTATAATAGCTCCTCCTCTTCCTTGGGTTGTGTGTTGTGCCTTTACCACCTAATCATTATTTAATTTCATGAAAATAATTCTCTTTTACTTCACTACAAGAAAGCAAAAATTGCATAAATGGAAGGAGAGAGAAGATAGTGATATGCATAAACTAACCTGATAAATCCTTCCTGGTGAAATCAATAGTCAAAAGAACAACACATCATTATTAGTCTATGTGTACAAAGACATATACAGAGCCATAGAACAGAAATGTGGGCAAGCTAACCTTTTTTTTCAATCACGTTTCCTGGCTTCAACTACACCAAAATAATATGATGGTGAGCATTTAATAATGAAAAAACAGAACTTACATAAACTTCTATGTTAGCCAGCTCGTATATTAGCTTCATTCAAGCTTAAGAAGACAGTAGAATAAATTATTAGGCATTTGGACATAGATTCCAAATATTTTTCACTTTTTTCTGGAATTCATAGAATTGTGTTTGGTTATACTTTTTGCAAAGAATATTTGGAATCATGTTCATGCTTGGACGTTCGTAAATACAACTTCAAAAGTAAAAATGAGTTGGAAAATAGGTTATAAGTTCTTTTCCAGGTTTGAAAAAGAGAACTTCAAGTTGGATTTGAAATTTTCATAGACAAACACAAATTTTCGAATAAATTGAAAAAATTATTCCAGAAAAATGTAAATAATGGCCAAAATGGTTATAAATTAATCATTCTACATGTCAATCCTAATCTGGTTGAGATTGGTGATATGAATTCCTAAAATACTCTACTTTTTATTGGTCTACTCAGTCAAGTTGATGAACTAACTAATTCATACAAGCAGCACAGGTATTATATATTCGTGAGCAAAATTGGAAATTTATGCCACTATGAAAAATCGTTACTGTTAAATACCCATCACTAAAACATCAAAATCAAAGTTGTAGAGAGGATAACTTACATCGGCACCGCGAGATTTGGCACCGCGGAGTTGAGTGGCGGACCAAGGCGAAGCAAAGAGAGAATCCCGAGATTCGCGATACGGCGAGGGAAGCCACTGTTTGGATTGAATGCAAGTGGAAAGAGCTCTTGAAATCTTTGTGGAAGAAGAATCTCTCTTGAAATCCCAGAGAGCTCGGGATAGTCTGTTCATAACAACTCGCATCTTCTTCTTTTTCTGGTGGCTTTGGGTAACCGGAAGTCGAAGATTTATACTTTTTTAGGTAATAAGGTTAATACTTATTGAAATGAGAAATTATTTGATAATGTATTTATGTTAGATTTTTTATTTATATTTTTTTAGTGTTCACTCTTTGTTGATATCCACATTGGAGCATCATTATTTCGTATTCGCCTCAAACATGAGTGACTTCAGATTAAGGAAGGAGCTCCATAATTTATTTATTTTTGGTAAATTATGTTGGGCCAAGCGTAATTTATTGATTGAGCTTCGTAACTTCATTTTTTGGTGGTGGCGTTTATTGGGAAAACAATACTTGTATTCAAAAAGGGAAACTATTTACAAGTAATTACCCTTACTTTCATATCCCTTATTTTTAACTACTAATGCACATTTACAAATTGATATTATCAAAAAATATATACACTATGATAGTATCAAAGAGGGATAAACAGAGTTTAAGTGAAAACACTACTTAGTTCATCCTTGATACTATAAGCATATATATATATATATATATATATACTAGTTTTTTGATACGTGCGTTGCACGTGATTACCAATTCCAAAAATATATGTTATAGTAAATAGTATTGCTTATTTAAGCAATGATTTGAATAATAAGCTTAGCAAAAAAATAATATTGCAGATTTTTTTGTGAATGTTCAACGTGGATCGTCATATATATCTCTTATTCACGCCAACCTATGAAGATGGTCAATGAAAAATTTTATTAGTTATATGCAATAATGTATATATTTATTTCAATTTGATTATATTCAATCATGTAATTAGTCTTATCTCACTAATATTTCCTTATAGACAATATTTGCTTGTATTTTTCTTTTCATATGTGTTTTGCATGTGTATTCCACGTTAAATTGTTTAGATGTCATATGAACATGTAAAGAGAACAGCTACATTTTATATATTCACATATTTTCACATTTGTTGTGAATATTTTTTTTAAAAAAAAACTCGTAACATTTTAAAATAATGTATTTTGAAGTTAGAAGATCTTGTTAACTTGATAATACATTTGTGACATTATAATACTTTAATTTAAATACAAATACCTACCCAAATATAAATATATATTTGCATTAATGAAAATATTTATCTCATAAAATTAACTACTAAATAAATAATAAAAATTAAACCAATACAAACTTTAACTGGCGTTATTACAAGTCATATGAACTTGTCTTCGTCTAAACTACTGAAATATTAAGTAATAGTAAATAAGTAAAACAAAAGGGCAATGTTTATATAGTAATAACTATTTTGAAACAAACTTCATGAGAGTCTAAATCACATAAGTAGCATTGATACATAAAGTCATTTTTTTGTCTTGAGCATTAAAAACAAATCATGACAATTCTCTAAATTTTGGAAAAGATATGTAGAAACATATATCTACATCACAAGAGAAATTGTTAACAAAAACAAATGAATATAGACTACATCATGTTAACTTCATATATTGGAACATTACATACTAATGTATATATTAAGCAAAAAAATAATTATTATATCATCAAAATTATTTTTCTCAAGTACTCGAGGTTATCGAATATACCCTCTTTGGATAGAACGACTTACTTCATCAGAATAGTAGTAACTCATATTCCGCTAAACTTCGAACTCACTCAACGACAATAAATCACACAAAAAATATTAAAATGCAAGAAGAAGAAAATTAGAAGATTAAAAAAATTGTGGTTGAAAAATGAGAGGAAGCCCCTTTATTTATAGTCAACAAAGGGTAGTATGAACAAATATTTTTTGTGTCTTATCTGAAAAGTCATGACCTTTTCGAGAAGTCACAACTCATCGAAAAATTACAACCCTTCGAGAAAAGTCACAACTTATCGAAAAAGTCACAACTCATCGAAAAAGTCACAACCTAAGTTAGGGATATTATAGTAGTTTAACATTCAAGTTAGGAGTTCATTCTTTTAAGGTAATATATATATATATTCTGATGGCATCAAGGAGGAATAAATAGTGTTTCAGTGAAAAAATTGTTCACTTTATGTTTGATACATTAGAGTATATAAGTACCATCAAAGTATATATATACTTTAATGATATGAAGGAGGAAGAAATAATGGTTCAGTGAATAGAACATGGGAGCAGTCGGGTAAATACTTTGTGTTGTGGGTCCAATTAGGGTAAACATATTGGGTTGGTTCCAATTTGTATAGTTTTCCCTTTTTTGTTTTTAGAGAAAACACATAAAAGCTCCCCTAACTTGGTAACACAACTTACTTCATCACTTAAACTACACGGGAGTTTAAATACACCCCTTAATATCTTTGAAGTGAATTAAATACAACCCTG
The DNA here is from genome assembly GCF_900185275.1 of Solanum verrucosum. Lineage (NCBI taxonomy): Eukaryota > Viridiplantae > Streptophyta > Magnoliopsida > Solanales > Solanaceae > Solanum > Solanum verrucosum. The sequence goes on from NW_026020263.1 coordinate 27,776, forward strand.
AGAGTAGAATACCACTATCACCTGCCACATCATAGCCATGTAAGCATCATGTCACAGCCATGTAAGCACCACGTCATTCATTTTCAATCTTTTTTTGCTTATTTACACCTATTTTCTTAAACACTTTTTAAAATTTGTTACACTAATCAATTGCTCCACCTTCTTCCACCCTTCTCTTCTATCCCCCCCCCCCCCCAACCCTTTTCTTTCTTCTTTCTTGATTTTCACCATTTTTTAGCCTTCATTGACTTCTTCTTTTTTTCCCGACCATTTCCAACCTTCAATAGTTATTTTCTTCTTCAACATTCATCAATTTTTATTTAAAAAAAAATAGCATACTTACTTTTTCTTCTTTGAACCCTCCCCCTCTACCACAAATCTGCCCCTCGGAGATTGATATGTTTTTTAAAAAAATTAACAATTCAAATGAAAAATGAAGGCTGTATAAGAAAGTTGATAGACCCACATTTTTTGCATCACAACTAATAGAAATTAAAATGGGTCACTTAAAATTAAGAAAGTTTACATTCAATAATATGAATTAGGTTGGGTTTTATGGATTAATGAAGGGCTGGTGAGGTGAGGGATGGAGATGAAGGGAAAATGACTAATATGAAAGAAAGGTATAAAGAGTGCTTCAATGGGGGAAGAAGACATTTGGGGAAGACAACAAAATAAAGAGAGAACAAAAAGATTAAATATATTTTTTAAATCGAACCCACAAATTTCATTTACTTCTAAACAAGAAATGTTACATTTAAAAAAAAATAACTTATAAAAAAATTTAAAAAACTATTAGCTATATATTGGCCAATAAAAAAATGTCATTTGTATGATTTTACCATTTAGTTTTTATTTTTATTTTTATTATTTCACGTGCTTTTAGGAAAGCGAGTATACTCACTTTGTCACATCAGCTCTTAGGGTGATATTTAATCACTTCAAAATTGTAGGGTGGGGGGGGGGTGGGGGGTGGGGGGTATTTAAATGCCATATATCTGAAGTACTAAAGTAAGTTTTGCTACTAAGTTCAGGGGGATTTGATGTATTTACTTTTTTTTATGACGAACTTACTGAAATGACTATAATTTAGGACTTAATAAAGTCCACAAGATATAATTAAGATAATTACTATTCCTAAATAACTTTTAATTGGCTATTCAGTTGTATCTAAATGTATTGACCATATTTGGTGATTTCGTTATAGCATACATATGTTATTTTTAGGCAATTACTCTGAACATAAATATAATATCTAATGCAGTGCATTAATGATGCAACATTATCTTTCTTAAAAAAGAAATTTAGCATAATGTCTCAATCTTTCTTTGACATTGTTATTGGGAGACCAAAAACACTTATTTTGAGAATTTTTTTTCTTCCCAAATTAAGTGCTTGTCAAACTTGTAAAATGGTTTTTAAATGAAAACATAAACAATTTTTTTGATGGCAGGTTGAAGCTAAAAATTTATGCTTCTTAAAAATAGCAGAAACAGAAATAGAAAATTATTTTTTCAAGACTAAAATATCTCTTCCATATATACATATTTACCAATATATTCCTTATTAATTAACATATCTCGTAGGTTTGGTTAACTTTCATTTAAGAATTTATTTTTATTTTTATATAACAAATTTCATATTTTATTTTACGTTTACATATTATTATTTTATTTTATATATTACTTTACATATTATTTTGCATAATTAGAAAAATAAGTAACAACAATATTTTTGCAAGATTAGATAAAAGAAAAAAAATAGCAATTACAGATTTCACCCCTCGCCTAAAAATATAATATTGATTGAAAATTTAAATATGTACATTTTAATTTAATTAAAAGAAAAAAAATTAATTTTTATAATTGATGTATAAAATAATTTCTCTATATATAATAATCATAATATTAAAAGTACATTAGTATTTGCCTTTTTTCATAATTTGACTCTCAAAATCACTTTATAGAAAAGATTAGTCAAACACAATTTGCTTATGAAAAACCTTTTAAAATGAATTAGCCAAACACAAATTGATTTTTTTCAAAAGCACTTTTCTGAAAAAGGTATTTCAAAAAAGTACTTATAGAAAAAAGACGTTTTTAGCAACAATACCAAACATGCTCTTAATCAATGGAACTATGAAATCTCACAATATTTTTCCACACTAAATAAAGAAATTGCACTACAAAATCTTTTCTTCTTCATTGACTTTGTTTTATCACTAACTATTACTTGTACGATATTGATACAATTTTTTTTTGTTATAGACTATTTTTCAGTCGAATACATTGGTATGATATTGATATAAATGCATTATGATGATGAATACAGTATATAAATACTCAAATATATTGATACAAATATATACTAGTGAACAAAAATACACTCAATTACATGATACAAATATAAAATAAGGAATTAAGAGACTTGAATACACTTAAACAAATTTATAACAAGTTGCAAGATTCACAATGCATTGATACAAAATGAATAACAAGGAATAGATACACTTTGATACATTGATAGACGTGTGTAATCAATATCAAATACAAATAAAATATATTTGATACAATAACAGTAGAATAAATGAATACACTCAAATACATGAATACAATGCAGATTTAGGTACATTGATACATGAATAAAATGTATATGTGTGTGTTTGATTCCTTGAAAAGTCCCCAAATTTGCACCAAAAATCTCTCAAATTCGAGATATGAACTCCTCGTAATATATTCAATCTCTCAAAACATCACCCATTAATTTTAGTAATAATTTTACGAATTCATAATTTGAGCTTAAGATTCAAAATTTTCTCTCATGATTGAAAATTAAATTTCATAAATCATCTCGAGTCAATGATGAAGGGAAAGAACGTGCAATGTCATTAAATTTAAATTTGAAAAGAATTCGAAAGAATCGCCTAGGAAAGAAAAAAAAGAAAGAAATAATCATTCAAAGAGGGGAAAATGTATATACTAATTCAGAAAGAGAAAAGAGGAAACATGGATGATTGATAAATACAGTTCCTAGAATTACGCCTAGAAAATACACTAATTGGAAGATACACTTTTAAATTGAAAAATAGTTATTAAATGGATATTATGGCTCGGAATTATAACTTTACTAAACTATAGTTATACATAATAAATACATAGCATATATTACCTTTTTAATTCAAATGTGGGACAAACTCTTTTATTAAAAGAGATAAACCAAGTGCACATAAACAAAGACAAAAAGGCAAAAAGGAACAAATAAAGCTAAGGAAAAGGAAATATTAGAGAAGGTGAGGAACCCTCGTCTTCATCCTTGACAGGTGCATATTTTGAGAGCAACTCTGATAATCATCGAGACCAGCAACTTCAGTCGCCTTCCATTTGCAGACAGTGAGACATGAAATGCTATAGAGCTTAAGCGGCATCCACCTGAGTGTTTAAGCTTCTCACAAACGCCATGGATTGATCTTGATCAAATCTTCTTCAACTCATAACACTTGTCCAACTTGTTTGCTAGGTAAAGACCAAATCAGAGAGCTTTATACCTTGACACAGATATTACAAAGAGATTTAACTAAAAAGTCTCTAAATCGTTTAGGCTAAGCTCCGAGAAGCTAATACCACTGTAATGATTAAGAAGCTTATCAGGTAAATCTCTACGATTCTGCAATATTTAGTGCATCCGAAACTAATTTATTGCCTGATTTAGTTGTGGTTCAACCTGATGTTCCACGATTATGATACCCCCTTTGCATAAATGCTATATAGATGATGTTGTAGGCTTGATATCCATTTTGCTGATGTATGCACCCATTTCTGTCAGTTCTTGAACCCTTTTCTATATAAAGGTTTTTGTTTTAGATATTGAAGTTTGCATTTTGACACTTCTTTGTCCTGAGATTTAGTGTGCCTTGTTTATCACCTTGTAGTATTGCTTTAGATTTTCCTAGACATAAACTGAATGTTATTTGTACCTGCAAAATTGAAGACACAATTAGTTAAAAAAATCAGTCAGTTTATTCCCCTCTCTGAAAATATGTGTCACCACCACTTCCTTTCAAACCTTCATAATGCACTTTATGTCCACTGATATTCTCCAGAGGATTTCCCATATTCTATCAAGGACTTTCTTAATTATAAGAAAGTTTGTTTCCATCACAAGAGGGAGATAGTTGTTCTGCACACAATAGAGTAATCCATTTCTAAAAGCTTTCACTTCAGCGTCTAAAGCATTGCAAAATGTCACACAATAAGCTTTTTCATAGACTAAATCTCCATGGCTATTTCCCACACAAAAAACCTTATAGTTGAGTGATAAGTGATCTCTACTAAAGCCATCAATATTGCATTTAAATACCCCAACAGTAGGACAGGACCACATTATTACTTTTCAAGAGAGATTGGGGTGTACTCTTCAAAAATAAAATACAATCCAAGGCTAGGTATTTGGAATATTAGATAGCCAAGGATATCTATTTACAGAAAGAATGGTTATCCCCATTAACTTCTCTAATCATAGCAAACCTGGATAGTTTTCCATCATTTTTAAGAACCTTTCTTCTTTTCCAAATCCGTGATATGATGAATATTGTAACTTCATTAAAAAAGGTCTCAATTTAACATTACAAATCACCACTCTACCATTTGTCAAGTATTTGTTTCAGCTGTATATAAGGTCCATGTATCCTTGCATCTCTTGATAGAGTTATCCATACAAAATTGGCATCTGGGGATCTACAAACAAATGATCAAAAGTTTCTAACATTGAGTTGTAACAACAAACACAGATAACTGAATCAACAATTCTGCACCTAGCTAATACCTCTCCCATGGGGATTCTTTTAAACCACATTCTCCATAAAAATAAAAATAAACTCTAAAAGAAATCTTTTTTCCCCAGATGATCACAATATCCTATTGATTGTCCTTCCTTTGTTTCAATATTTCCCAGGAACTTCCAACAATAAAGTTTCCTTACTATTGGGAATCCACCATGGTCTGTCCCTTTCATTAGATATTAGACAAGTACCCAAGTTAGTACTTACACGATCACATATTTCTTCCCCAAAATCTCCATTATCATATTCATATTCCAGCCATCAGTGGTCATAACATGATTAACTTTTGCAAAATCATTACCAATTGCATGAGAAAAAATTAGTACATAGTGCAGTGCCCCAAGTTGAGTCCAATTGTCAAGCCACATGCTAGCATGAACCCTTCTAGGCTCTAACCAAATTTCTGGGTCAATCTTATCTTTTGCTTGAAGTATCAACTTCCAAGACCCCAATTTCCATTCTAAAGTTTCTGGTCAATGCCTCTTATAATATTTATTCCATAAGAAATTTGTAATACTCCGAAACTAGTAGGCTAAACTAGAGCTAAATGTGAAGGGTTAACATCAAGAGTAAGGGTTAAGAGCCAATGAAAATGAGTGAGGGCCAAGGCAAGGGGCCAAGGCAAGGGGCCAAGGCTTCCTATCTTGACCAAGGCACTGCCCACCAAGACCACGAGGGCCTTCACAACCCGTAGTGGACACCACGAGTCGTGGTGCCACTCGTGGAGGTGGAGGCAATAGCCCCCTTAAGCTGTATAAAAAATGGACCCTCCACACGAGCCACTTCACGACTCGTGAAGCCTTTTACGACTCGTGGGAGTTGTCTTGAACTTGACTTAGAGGAAAAAAGGGTTGAAGGCAAGGTGGCTTAGCCACTGCCTCAAGGTCCCTGAGAGGGACCACGACTCGTGCTTAGCTCCACGGCTCGTGGAGCCCCTCGTGGAGTTGCCTTGGGCATGTAGGCAAAAAGGCATGGAAGCCTAGCCACTGCCTCAAGTCCACGAGTGGGACCAGGGCTCGTGGGGCCCCTCATGGTACCTGGGCAGGTCACTTAAGTGAGGGTTAAATGTGTCTTTTCCTTTCTAAGTCCTATTAAAATGAGGTCGTTTTGGGTAAGTTTGGGGTCACTATATAAGCCATTTTAAGTCAAAATTCACCCAACTAAGTCAGTTTTCACAAACACCCAAATCAAATTAAAAGTTCATCTCCTTTACAATATTTCTCTCTCTAAAACTCAAGGAAGAAGAATAGTAGAATTGGAGCTAGGGCTAGAAGAAATCAAGGTTTTTTCCCTTAATTTCTTTGGAGAATCATCCTAAGGTATGGTAGCTTTTCATCTATGGAGAGAATTCGTCCATAGAGTCCCTTCAGAGTCTTCAATTTCAAATCTAGAAATCCCAAAAGCTAGTGTTTTACTCCAATGTCATGGGTTTCTTTCAAAAAGTCTTCAATGGTTGTTTTATGATGGATTATTATTGCATTGACGATTTATTGTTGATTATGATGAAATCCCTCCAAGAACCCATGAATTCCCCATATTACTAAATTGTGATCTTGTGAAGTGGGTTGATTGATTATAGAAGCATGTGAAAAGATTATGCTTAGAATGATTAAGTTAATTGAATCATGTTATTACCCATATCTAATGTAGTAATTCTATATGTGTTTGTTGAATGTGATTCATGGTCCTTGAAGGGAAAAATGTGAGAATTGTACATGATTGTGACGATTATGCATGTGTTCTAAGATCACCTTGGGAGTTAAGATCCTATGACCATGATGTACTTGTGGTATTGATGAAAGGTCATTCTCCCCTATACCCTTACACATGGCTATGTATTAAATGTCTATGACTATGATAATCTTGTTGTATTGATTGAAAGGCTTTTCTCATGAACACACAATGAACACGATGTGAAAGGTTTACTCACATAATAATGATTCTAAGGTTGAAAGGCTATTCTTACCTCTTGAATCTATGAGCTATATCATGATATCATGTTGGATTGAATGTTAGGACATCCTTCCATAAACATGAACGTAAGTTAAGACTTAACATGAACTTAATGGGAATTATGCTTAGCACCGAGTGGATATGAATATGAGATGAAAGCTTTTACGTCAGTTAGTCCGGCTTTCCAAATGGGTTCCTTTTACACTAGTTAGTCCGGGTTCATGGAAACCTTTTATGTCAGTTAGTCCAGGTTTCTAGAAGCAATCTCCCTATCCCGTAACTATGTGCCCACATAGGACTTTAGCTAGTGGATCCACCTAAGCTAACAAACATGAGTACTACCTTAGGCAAGTAGGACACCTCTTTTCGGTGTGGGGGCATGACACCGGATTCCATGTAGCTCACATGATCTATATCGGTTAAGGCTATTTCCCTCCATGACAAGAATATGAACTATGACAAGAACATGACCTATAACCTATGACTCCTCAAGAAGCTTTATTTAGTGTGAGTAGGGGTATGTGACTTCATTCATGCATTGTACAAGTAGGCTTTGAAAGGGGTTATGGTGTGGTTCTCTTATGCTATGAAGATATATGAATTTATACATGTTGAATACGGATTGTTGCTATGAGTGGATTTCCTTGTTACAAGTTAATGCACATGAATGTTTCCTTGTCTATGAGTATTGTCTATGGATGAGGTCAAAGTATGATATGCATGATCATGGTGGCCTAAAAGTGGCACTTAGTATTATATTGGATTATGGGATCTTAGCTATGCATTGCACAAGTATAGCTTAGGGTTGCTTATGAGATGGTTTGACTTATGTATTTACACTAATGTGCATGATGACTCTTAAATTTGATAAAGTGCATGGTTTCAACTAAAATGTCCCCTTTTAGTGTGTTTTCAAGGATTTTTTGCATGGCTATCATACTAAGAGTATTTTTGTACTAAACCACATTTCTACATTTTTCTAGAAGTGCAGGATCCGGTTGTTGAGGTGTGCTTCCTTCTTGGTCAAAGCTTGGATCGATTACTCTCCATGCTTTTGGTGAGTCCTCATGGTTCGAGGACGAAACTTGTTCATTTCTAGTTTCTTTCTTACATTCTCTTTTGAGACTATGTTGTAAAGGGCTGCGACCCTATTTGATACCTCGATTGTATTCAATGGCTTATTGAGATAATGTCTAGACTTCCATTTGCTTTATGAAAGACTTCGATTGTAAGGAAAAGTTTTAATTCTGCATCATTTCTAATACTTATGTTATGATATGTTATGGGCTTGTATAAGACCCCCTTTGGGGGTCGAGTACACCGTGTTACATCTAGGGGGTACCTCTGGGTCGTGACAAACTTGGTATTAGAGGACAAGGTTTAGAATGATTCTAGGTTGATGTCTCATAAGTCACGTCTAGTAGAATCTTGTTTATAAGTGTGAAGCGCACCACATTTATGAATGAGAGGCTATAAGATGTTTAGGAAATTTCACTTCTTTCATTACTCCTAGTTCGTGCTTTGGAGTTTAACTCTATAGATTCCTTCTCCTAACCCTTCTCTTGTGTTTCAATATCTGAATACGCGAAGGGCTAACGCAAGAAGGATGGAATAGGAAAATGTGAATGAGGGAGTTCCTCCCCAAGGTCCTCAAGCTTTGATTGATCCGGTGGCTATGATAAATTTGGAAATAAGGTCGGCTCGCCAAATATTAACCCAAGTCGTGACGGCCCAAGTAAATAGGGATACTAAGACTCATGTGAACCCTAATGTGAATACAACCGCTTCAAGGATTAGGGACTTTGTTAGAGTGAATCCTCCCGAATTTCATGGTTCTAAAGTGAAAAAGGATCCGAAAAGGTTTATTGATGAGGTGTATAAGGTGCTTGATGTTATAGGAGTGTCTCCACAAGAGAAGACATAATTAGCCGCCTACCAATGGGAAGATGTGGCTCAAGTATGGTATGATCAATGGCAGGGTGAGATACCAGTAGGAGCAGGCCTGGTAGATTGGGAATTGTTTAAGTCGGTCTTTCTTGATAGATTCTTTCCTCTAGAGTTGAGGGAACGAAAAATGCAAGAGTTCATAAATCTTTGACAAGGGGGTATGAGCGTGAAGGAATATGCTCTAAAGTTCACCCAACTATCCAAGTATGCCCCAACCTTAGTGGCAAATTCGAGGGCTAAGATGAATAAATTCGTGATGGGAGTGTCCGACTTGGTAGTCAATGAATAATGCGTATCCTAACTATGAATATTTCACGTCTCATGGTCCATGCCGAACAAATTGAGGAACAAAAGCTCAAGCAAGTGAATAGGGAAGTAAAGAGAGCAAGGACCGACGATGGGAATTTTTCCAAGGGTAACTCCGAGGGTCAAGGTCGACCAAGGTTCAAGCGAAGGTTCTCCAACCAAGGCTCCTCTAGTGCTCCAAGGGTAAAAAAAGATAGGGTGTCTAACCCTAAGCCTCAAGGAGGCAATAGTGGTAGATCTTCTATGGTGAGGCCTACTTGTGCTAAGTGTGGTAAGAAACATGATGGTAAGTGCCCAGTTGGCACAGATGGTTGCTATAGTTGTGGGAAAATTGGTCATATGATGAGGGATTGTCCCATGCTTAAGGTTTAAGGAAGAGAGGACAAGAAAGTTCCTCCTATTTACCGTCGTGGCACGACGTAAGTCATTGCTCTAGTTTCGTTGTTGGGGTTGGCCATATCCTCATAAGGCCACCCCCTATTTCTCTGCGGATGGAGTTGAGGCAACACATGACTCATTAGGTCCTCGAGTAGTTGGACAACTTTGGATTGAGACCAAATAATTCTTTTCATTCCTTCGATATTTTGTTTCAATCCCTCCAGCTCTTTGTCTTGCTTGGTCACCTTGTGGAGAATTGTTGAGAGCATTCTCTCGATGCGTTTGATCTCTTTGTTCTTATTATTTCTTCTATTATGAGGGGGGATGTATTTATCCTTCCTTTCGCACTGAGCTTCAACCATCACCATATTTCTTTTTAACTCATCCATTTGAGTCATCAGTGCGGTCATCAAGAAATCCTTGTCAACCTCTCGGCTCATTTTAGCCATATTCAGAAGCAGTTGGACTGCTATTGTATATGACTGCTTTAACATCTAGCCAGGAAGGAGTTGGTCAACTAACATCTTGCTTTCGGGGCCAAGACTTCGGTAGAAGCAATCAAGGAGGATTGTACCGAGAATTCCATGAGTGAGACATTGAAATAACAGTTCATTGAATCTTGCCCATGTCTCATGGATCCGCTCACCCTCCAATTGCTTGAAGGTTAGGATGCTGTCCCGGAACACCATTACCTCAAGAGGATAAAACTCCATCAACTCAAGCATCGACATGTTTACCTTAACAACAACTTCAAAGAAAAACAAAACTAAAATTAAAGTTAGTAAACTATAGTTAAGAGAACAAAAATTCTACTAATCTAAAAGTTCTCAAATAACACCACTTCCCGGCAGCGGTGCCAGTTGATAAGTCCACAAATTGAACTCATTTAGAGCTTTATTTTAATAGAAATAGTGTCCTCAAATGCTTATTTATTCTAAATATCTGATGAAAACACTTAAGTTTTAGGTATTTTAAGTTTTAGTGGAAGCATGGACACTTAGACGCAAAAAGGAACAAAAAGGCTGAAAAGAACGAAGAAGCTGAAGCCTGAGCATCGCCAAGCACGCTTGGCGATTTACCAAATGGACGCACTCCGCCCTTTGTTCCAGTGTGCTGAGCCCTGAAGGAAAGGATCAAGTCGGCAGAAAAGGGAGCAGTCGGCGCATCATCGAACAGTTCCGCGAAGCAGTACTATGTCGCCCAATGACACAGAGCACAACGATGCTGAAGGTTGGTGCAAGACGGCGACAAACTACACCAAAGGGTGAATCACCGAGTTAATCGGTGATTCCGACTAACCGCGCTGAGCAATCCGTCATCATTATTTTCTAAAGTCTATAAATACAAAACTCTTTATTAATTTTTGGAGGAGTTGAACAATTATTATAATTTCCATATAGAATAGTACTTTTTGCTCTAAGTGAGAGGGTTTTGAAGATTTGGAGGAGAAGAGGGTTTTCATCTTCAAGATTTTGAGTTGGGTCTATTGGATTTTTCATTCTTGGCCTGCAACTAGACTTAAATCTTCATACCCATTTGAATTCAAACTCATTTAGGTATAAATTTCTATTTCTTGATGTGTGGCTAAAAACCCCAATTCTTGGGGTGTGATTTAGCGAATATGGGTTAAGATATTTGTTGGGTCTTACTTGCTGATAGTTTATTTGTAGTTTAATTGTGATTTTGTTTAGTGGTTGTGTATGAATCTAATTAATTTGTAGTTGCAAATACAAGTTTATTTATGTGTTTTCGGCTTGCTCTAGAGAGAGGTCATAAAACTAAGACCACTAAATTGATGGCCTAAGGAGTGGGTCGACATGAGGTTCAGCTTGAGAGGGTGAGCCCTAGTCCCATATCCTAACACTCAGCTCGAGAGAGTGAGTGGGGTAAGGCGTAGGCTGGCCTTCATGCAACAAGTGGGTGTTTGAGAGGAACTCATTTGAAACGGGGTAAGTTGCTCGAGAGAGAACTTATTTCCATAGAAAGCTTAGCTTAGTCACTATTACTCTATAACTTTTCTATCGAAAGCATGTATCCAATAATTTAGATTAACCCGTATTTCGGTCACATCCCAAGAATCCCCCTCTCATTGTTTAGATTCCATTGTTAATTTGCTATTTTTTTTATTTGTGACAAAACCCCCATTTGATATTTGACACTTTGTGTCACCCCCTTTTATTTACTATGATTTTACTCATTAATGTCTTTAGCTACGACTAGTTAGAACTTAATTTTATTTTTCTATAAATTCTCAAAACAACTCTCTTGGGACGATCCCAACCCTTGGTTGGGTTATTATACTATTGCACGATCGTAGACACTTAAATAGGAAGTTGCGTCGTTGATTATGCAAAATTAAAACGTCAAAATGGCGCCGCTTCTGGGGAGTGGTGTTGTTTGGGAATTCTTAGTTATGTAGAATTTTTTATTCTTCTAGTTTTAATTTTGCTGATCTAATTTGTAGTTTTGTTTCGCTAGTTGAATATCAAAGCAGGGAACTAAGGATGGAAAATCATTATGGTTATCACATGGATCATCCCCTTCTGAAACTATTGAATCTCAAGGACAACCTCCTGACCTTTAAACATGTAGGGGATGAGACGATTCAGGAAATGTGGCTGAAGTTTCAAGCGGTGCTGCAACCATACCCATCTCATGGGATGATGGACAAGGGGCTACTGGAGTGCTTCTATAGGGGTCTAGGACCCGAGAATAGAGGTATAACCGATCAACTTTGCGAGGGTGTTATGCTATACCAACCCTATGAAGTTGTAGCAAGACTCCTTGATGGCATGGTAGAAGCCAACAAAGAAGACAAAGAAGACAAAAAGAAGTAGGAGTGGGACGCACTAGTTACCTAGTTGGATGTTCTACCCACCCGAGTCACAGAATTGGAGGTACACGCCATGAGGAAAGAAAAACACTTCTCCCTTCGAGAGTGTAAACATGGGAAGAAGCAGAGAGGTGTGCAAAATGATGAAGCTCTTTCACTCATTCAAAAAAAAATTGAGGCACAAGAGAGGATGCTGAATGAGATGATGGAGCACATTGAAATGCTAAACGAAGCGTTAACCTCTCACTCCATGACTTTTCAGCTGCAGGATGCTCAAATCGGCCGTTTGATATCAGGTGATTACCTACCATTCGCAGAGGACTCGCCTAATTACAGCATAGGCGACTCCGAAAATGAAGAATAGCTGCTGACTTGCGTCGTGCCACGACATTAACTAAGGCATTATTTGGGAGGCAACCCAAAACCCCTTAATATTTTATATATGCGTATTAGTAAAATATTGATGTGTTGTTGGTATAGGTTGAAGTGTGAGAAGTGCTCGAAAAGTGCAGGGTGACAAGCAACAGATCCAATTGGTGAGTCGCCGAAGATGCCGGCAAACTCGACCTTATCCACCGTTTGACTCCAAACATCCCTAAAAATTGGTGCCTGTAAAATTCAGCAAGCTTGAGAAATCATTGGCGCATCGCCAACGATGCGCCAACTCTATTGGCGATCTCGACGGAGACCGCCGTTTGAACACTCAGGTTTACCGGAAAGATCTGTAACACTCAGTGAAACAGGTGATTGGTCGGCGACACGCCAACTGATTCGACGATTCAGACTAATATCGTCGAGTACGTAGGAATTGGACAGCGCTTGAGTAAAGGTAAAGTAGGGTGGCTGTGAAGCATTCGAGAAAGTGGTTTGAAAATAGGCGTGTTGTGCTGCTTAGCGATGCTGTGTAGAGTTCACAAAATCACTCAACGACTCACTTAATGTCCCTACTCGCCTTCTTTTTAATGCTAAAATTGTGGAAGGTCTACACCCAAAGTCGCAGGAGAACCATGCCACCCTGATAGATGGAGCAACCGCACAGCCAGGATCACTCCTTTACCTCCTTATTTGTCTTACTTATTTTTATTTTTGGGTACTTTTAATCGCAATTGAGGACAAATATTTTTATTTGTGGTGGGGTGAGGCCCACACCTTTTGTGTTGACAGTTGTGTTTTGTGTATATATTTGGGCTGTCTGTTTATAAATTGTATTTACAATGCTTTCTGTGGATGTTTGAGCTTATGGCTCCATTTTGTTTTAAGTTACAAATATGATTTTGACCCTTTCAGAAATTTTTTAATTTTTTCTAAATTGTTTTCCACCTCTCGTGTGTTGAATGTGGCTGTTCTTGCAAAATTTAAGTCTCGGTTTCGATCAATACCGATGACTTAAATAGTGCTCTCAATTGAATGAACATGAATGTATGGCTACGATGAGACCAAATGAAGTTGCATAGACAATATGTGAACTCTTTGTATCTTGTTGTGATTAACCATTTATCAAATTGATTCTCTTGTAATGACGTTGCACACTAGCGAAAATGTGTGGTCTTGTTTGACTTAAGTGTCGATGCCTTGTGTGATGAGCTTACTTTGAACCTTACATGAATAAACCTAGAATTTTCTCCGTTAGTCTGATTGATTTAGTAAGGTGTGCTCTTGAAATGATCTTAGGAAACTTTTGAAGAGTGTGAGCCAAATTTGACATACACCTCCTTTGTGGCCTACCCGTGAGCGTGTGAAACTCTCTTGAACACCCTTTGAGCATTACCTGTCTTTAGAAGAACCTTGATGAACCCTAGACCTTACTTGACCCACTACCTATAATCCTCTTGATTTGTGGCTTAGCGAATAGCCAACTTAGGCCAAAAGCCTAAGTTTGGGGTGTGGTGAAAAGGAAAAGGAGAAGTCAAGAATTGCAAGAAAAGTCTCCCTTAACCCATGGTGTTGCATAATAATGGAACCCCTTAAAAAAAAAGGGGTGTGGAATAAAGTACAAGAGAAATCGGGGTTTCCAAGCAATCCATGGAGGTGAATAAAAAGAAGACTTAGAAGCATTAGAAAAAGAATTGATAAAGTAAAAGAAGGGAATGCCTTGAGAATACCACATCTCACGAGGAAAAAGTCACTGAGCCTAAATGACCATACCTTTGCACTCATCCCCATTACAAGCCTTAGAAAGACCTTTTTGATCTTGAGTAAGCTGAACCGAAGATCTATCCGAAAATAAGGGCAAGCCTATGGGTGAAAACATTCATTGTGTTCCTCTTTTGAGTGTGAGCGTTGCATCTGATTCCCGATCTTGAATTGATTAACCTCTGTGTGTGAATATGGAATTATCATTTATGTGAGGGCATTTAGATACTTTTTGTTGAGCTTGAACTTGCACAAGTAGCAAGTATTGCAAGCATGAGACTTTTTGGTAATGGTGTGTCACAACTTGAATCTTTGAGTACACAATTGATCCTTGCATAAGTAAATTGGGTCTTGTTGTGTGCATTCATGATTGAGTCTTGTGTAGCACTGTTTGAGACACCCTTTTTGAACGGCTGAACTTGAGTTTACTTGAGGACAAACAAAAGTTTAAGTTGGGGGTGTTGATGAGTCCACAAATTGGACTCATTTAGGGCTTTATTTAAATAGAAATAATGTCCTCAAATGCTTATTTATTTTAAATATCTGATGAAAACACTTAAGTTTCAGGAATTTGAAGTTTTACTGGAAGCATGGACACTTAGGTGCAAAAAGGAACAAAAAGGCTGAAAAGAACGAAGAAACTGAAGCCTGAGCATCACCAAGCACGCTTGGCGATTCGTTGAAGGGACACACTCCGCCCTTTGTTCTAGTGTGCTGAGCCCTGAAGGAAAGTATCAAGTCGGCGGAAAAGGGAGCAGTCGGCGCATCGCCGAGATGTTTCGCGAGGTAGTATTATGTCGCCCAATGACACAGAGCACAATGATGCTGAAGGTTGGTGCAAGACGGCGACGAACTACACCAAAGGGTGAATCGCTGAGTTAATCGGTGATTCTGACTAACCTCGCCGAGCAATCCGCCAACACTATTTTCTGAAGTCTATAAATACTAAACTCTTTATTAATTTTTGGAGGAGTTGCATAATTATTATAATTTCCATATAGAATAGTACGTTTTGCTCTAAGTGAGAAGGTTTTGGAGACTTGGAGGAGAAGAGGGTTTTCATCTTCAAGATTTGGAGTTGGATCTCTTGGATTCTTTATTTTTGGCCTGCAACTAGACTTAAATCTTCATACCCATTTGAATTCAAACTCATTTAGGCATAAATTTCTATTTCTTGATGTGTGTCTAAAAACCCCAATTCTTGGGATGTGATTTAGTGAATATGGGTTAAGATATTTGTTGGGTCTTGCTTGCTGATAGTTTATTTGTAGTTAAATTGTGATTTCGTTTAGTGGTTGTGTATGAATCTAATGAATTTATAGTTGCAAATACAAGTTTATTTATGTGTTTCGGCTTGCTCGAGAGAGAGGTCGTAAAACTAAGACCACTAAATTGATAGCCTAAGGAATGAGTTGACATGAGGTTCAGCTTGAGAGGGTGAGCCCTAGTGCCATATCTTAACACTCAGCCCGAGAGAGTGAGTGGGGTAAGGCGTAGGTTGGCCTTCATGCAGCAAGTGGGTGTCTGAGAGGAACCCATTTGAAACGTGGTAAATTGCTCGAGAGAGAACTTATTTCCACATAAAGCTTAGCCTAGTAACTATTACTCTATAACTTTTCTATCAAATGCATGTACCCAATAATTTAGATTAACCCGTATTCCGGTCACATCCCAAGAATCCCCCTCTCATTGTTTAGATTCCATAGTTAATATGCTATTTTTATTTATTTGTGACAAAACCCCCATTTGATATTTGACACTTTATGTCATCCCCTTTTATTTACTATGTTTTTACTCGTTAATGTCTTTAGCTACGACTAGTTAGAACTTAATTTTATTTTTTTATAAATTCTCAAAACCACTCTCTTGGGACGATTCCAACCCTTGGTTGGGTTATTATACTATTGCACGATCATAGACACTTGAATTGGAAGTTGTATCGTTGATTACACAAAAGTGTTGTGAGCACCACATTTCATGAGGATGAAAGTCATTGTGCCTAAATGACCATACCTTTGCACTCAGTCCCATTACAAGCCTTAAAAAGACCTTTTAGATCTTGAGTGAGCTGAAAGAAATGTTGATTGGAAAATACGAGCAAACATATGGGTGAAAGCATGCATTGTGTTCTTCCTTGTGAGAGTGAGCGTTGAATCTGATTCCGAAGCTTTTAACTGTGAACCATTGTGCAAATATGGAATCATCCTTTCTGTGAGGGCATTTGAACACTATAGTTGAGCTTGAACTTACATTTGAAGCAAGTATCGTGAGCATGAGATTCTTTGATATTGGTGAGTCACAACTTGAATCTTTGAGTGCACATTTGATCTTTGCATAAGTAAATTGAACCTTGTTGTGTGCATTCATGATTGAGTCTTATGTAGCACTGTTTGAGACACCCTTTTTGAACAGCTGAACTTGATAGTTCACATCCCATGAATCCCCCTCTCATTGTTTAGATTCCATTGTTAATTTGCTGTTTTTATTTATTTGTGACAAAACCCCATTTGATATTTGATACTTTGTGTCACCCCCTTTTATTTAGTATGTTTTTACTCGTTAATGTCTTTAGCTACGACTAGTTAGAACTTAATTTTATTTTTCTATAAATTCTCTAAACCACTCTCTTGGGACAATCCCAACCCTTGGTTGAGTTATTATACTATTTCATGATCGTAGATATTTGAATTATAAGTTGCGTCGTTGATTACGCATTTAAAAAACATCAGCTATAGATGAGGTCAAAGTATGATATGCATGATTATGGTGGCCTAAAAGTGGTACTTAGTATTAGATAGGATTATGGAATCTTTTCTATGCATTGTACAAGTATAGCTTAGTGTTGCTTATGAGATGGTTTGACTTATGTATTTACACTAATGTGCATGGTGACTCTTAAATTTGATAAAGTGCATGGTTTCAACTAAGATGTCCCCTTTTACCATGTTTTCAAGGATTTTATGCATGACTATCATACTTGGTGCATTTTTGTACTAACCTATATTTTCTACATTTTTTATAAGTGTAGGGCCTGGTTGTTGAGGTGTGCTTCCTTCTTGGTCAAAGCTTGGATCGATTACTCTCTACGCTTTTGGTGAGTCCTCATGGTTCGAGGACGGAAGTTGTTCATTTCTAGTTTCTTTCTTACATTCTCTTTTGAGACTATGTTATAAAGGGTTGCGACCTTATTTGATACCTCGATTGTATTAGATGACTTATTGAGATAATTTCTAGACTTCCATTTGCTTTATGAAAGACTCCGATTGTAAAGAAAAGTTTTAATTTCACATCATTTCTATTGCTTATGTTATGATATGCTAAGGGCTTGTATAAGACTCCTTTCCGGGGTCGAGTACGTCATGTTACATCTAGGGGGTACCCCTGGGTCGTGACAAAATTAGACCACAAAGTGTTTTTAGTTCTGAAGCTCCACCATAGCTTAGTAAATAAGGCTTTAGACAAATCAAATAAGGACCTAAAACCAATACCTCCTTCTTATTTAGGTAAACAAATGTCATCCCAGGAAATCCAATATTTTGCCCTCCCCTCTTCTTTGAAATACCATAAGAACTTAGCAAATATTTTATGGATATCACATCTGATGAATTTAGGGGGAACCATAACGGACAACAAATATATTGACATACTTTGCAGTACATGCTTAATAAGGACTGACTTATCCCCAAAGCATAACAATTTGCCTTTTCAAACTTGAAGTTTGTTCGGGATCTTCTTAATCAAATCTGTAAAATTATTTATCCTTTTCTTAGCATGAACAATAGGAACCTAAGATACATTAGAGGAAATTTACCTCTTAAAAAATAGTTCGGTCTTCCACCAGCTTCACATATGCATTTTTAGCCTTGTTAGACATGTAGAAGAAACTCTTTTCCTTGTTGATTTTCTGACCAGATTGTGTTTCATACTCATACAACACCTTCATAATTAAATTCAAAGACATCTTCTCTGCAGATGAGAATATAATGGTTATCTGCATATGCTAGATGATTTGAGTTGTCACTCCATTTAGGAATGTCAAAACATTTGAACTCATTACAATAAAACAATTGGTTTAGTGACTTAGTCAAAACTTCAGCAATTAGTATAAATAAAGCAGGTGATAAAGGATCATCCTGCTTTACATATCTTGTGGAATGAAAGAAAGCCTTGATCTTGTCCATCAATGAGAATGAAATATCAGTTATTAGCCACAATTCTCCATACCATATCAATAAATGTATTATCAAAGCCCATATGAGTTAGCACTCTTGTCAGAAACTTCCAATTCTCCCTATCATATGCTTGGTCATATCAAGTTTGATAACAACATTATTAGGTTCCCTCTTCCGTATTTCAATTATAATTTTCTGTGCCAATAAATATTCTCAGGAATATTCCTTCCTTTACAAAACCAGATTGGTTTAGTAAGATTAACCTGGGTAGAACACCTTCTGGTTTATCATGTACAATTCTGCAAATCCCTTGACTAATAAAATCACTTTAACAAATTGGTCTTAGGTCTGAGAAGGTTTGAATAAACTCCCCTTTGGAAGTAAGACCAAGTTAGTATGAGTAATTGATTTTGGTAGAGTGTGACTGTGACACCCCGGATTCGAGACGGGTTAGAAAATAGTTTTCAGAAGTTGCAGGTGCTATCCAACGGAGGCCACCACGGCTGTGGATGGGACCACGGATCGTAGGTGTGGTTCGCGGATGGTCACCCCAACTTCTGGCAGAAGCTTAGACCCACTGCTTGACCAACGGACCATTGGAGGGTCCACGTTCCGTGGTTGAGGGTCCGTAGGTCAAAACCCCTAAATTCATGTTTCTGATGCCAATCGATGGTTGTGTAGGACGGACTGTCGGTCTGTCCACGGTACGTCGGTCAAGGGGTGTCAATGATAGGTCGATAGTTATTTTCAGGGGAAGTTGGGTCTTTTCCTAATTAGTCTAGCCTAATACTATGTCGTTTTACCCTTCACTAAGACCCCTATATAACTATTTTAACCCCCAAATTTCCACAATAGAAATCATTCTCTCAAATTTCTAAAAGAAGAACAAGTCTCCTCTCCAAAATATTTCTCTCTCTAGGAAGCTTAAAGAAGAAGGATTCAACCTAGGGTTTCAAGTCAAGTCTCTATTCCTCCATTGAAGATAAGCCATAAGCAATTGGCTTTGAGGTATGATAGTTTTCATCCATGGATTCCTTCCATTCATGGAGTTCCCAAATTTTCCTATTTTCAAAGTTAGAATTCCTCAATTAAGTTAGGGTTTTCTTCAACTTCCATGGGTTCTCTTGATTATTGATTTAAATGATTGAATTATGATATCTTATGCATGAATTGATGAAATACTCTGATTTTATGATGATTCTCCTATGAAACCATGAAACCCCCATGCTATTTTCAAGTTATGAGCATATGATGTGGGTTTTGATTATGAAAGAGGAGTTTTATTAAATCAAGGATAAATCGAAAGAATTACATGAATTTATGATGGAATCCATATCTAACCTATGTTTTCTAAATGTTGATGCTTGAAAGTGGGATTTGAACCTCGAAAGGTGAATTATGGAATTATGTATGTTCTTATGAAATCTATGTAAATGTTTTAAGGATGCTTTGAGAGTGAAATACCAATGATGAAGTTGTTGTTGTGTTGTTGAAAGGATTTTTCATATACACATGAAAATAAGATTGTGAAATGTTTTCTCATATAGTAAAGGGTTCTAAGGTTGAAAGGTCTTCTCACCTAAAAGAATAAAAGATAAAGAGCTATCCTAATTAAACCTAGCTTGGATTGGTTATTGAATGATACCTTTGCATCGATGACTGATGACTTATATTGAATTGGCAATATGACGTGCCCTTCCATGAGTAATAAGAACAAGAAGAAATGACAATTCTATGGGATTTATGCTTAGCAGAGGATATTGAGATGGAAGCTCTCTCGTTAGTAGAGGCCAGATTTGTAGAAGCAATCTCCTCATCCCTTACCTATGTGTCCCAATAGGATGATTGTCTAGATAGACATTAGCTAGTGGATCCACTTAAGCTAGAAGTTTATCGTCTTTACCTTGGCAAGTAGGACAACCCTTTTCGGTGTGGGAGAGACCAGGGGATCATGTTATAGCTCACATAGTCTCTATGTTGCGTTAAGGCTACTTCCCATAATAATAATGAACTAAAGTTAATTAAAGAAGTATCACACACGTGCTCAAAGGTTTTAAATGATGTTAGCTTGCATTCACAGTGTTTTATGACTTATGTTTTCTAACCTTTCTTATATCATGTTTTAGCTTTGTCAATTTCATGTCATGAAATGTCCTCTTTTAGCATGGTTTAAATGTTTTAGGCATGGCTATCATACTTGGTACATTGTTTTGTACTAATGCATACTCTTTCCTACATTTCCCCAAATGTAGGGTTTGATAGTTAAGGTCCTCAATTTTTTGGCTAGTTATTGATTTCGAGATTTCTGAGCTTTGGTGAGTCCTCATGCTTTGAGGACGGACTTTCACTGTTCTTAGTTTTTGTCTTAACTTTCAGTTTTGGGCATGATGTATGGGATAGGCCCAATTTCATTCTATTGTACTAGATGGATAATGAGACAAGTGTTTTAGACTTCCGCTCTACTTTTATAAAACTTTGGACTTGAAATGTTGTCTTTACTTCTTTTGTTCTATTTCTTATGTTATGAATGCTAAGTGGCATGTATGGAGCCT
Organism: Solanum verrucosum; assembly: GCF_900185275.1. Taxonomy (NCBI): domain Eukaryota; kingdom Viridiplantae; phylum Streptophyta; class Magnoliopsida; order Solanales; family Solanaceae; genus Solanum; species Solanum verrucosum. The sequence continues at coordinate 48,887 of NW_026020263.1, forward strand.
CTCGGGGTCCTATACGCCATGTTACATCTAGGGTGTACCCTTGGGTCGTGACAAACTTGGTAATTAGAGCTCAAGGTTTAGAATGGTATTAGGATGTATCATAAGCCACGTCGAGTATAGTCTTGTTCATGAGTGTGAAGCGCGCCATATTTATGAATGAGAGGCTACAAGATTTTAGGAAACTTGACTTTTTTCATTACTCTAAAGTCGTGCGATAGAGTTTAACTCTATAAGGTCTCTCTCCTAATCCTTATCCGATGCTCTACAGTATATGCCTACTTGAAGAGCTTATGCTAGAAGGAATGTAATGGAGAATGTGGAACAAAAAGCTGCCCTCTTAGCTCCTGAAGTTCTGGTCCATCCTTTGGCCAAACAAGTCACTAATACGAAGGTTAGGGTTGCTTTTCAAGTATTGGCTCAACCCATGACGACCCAAACCAATAGGGAGGTTGCGGTTCCCGTGAACCCAAATGTGGGTACGGTGGCATCTAGAGTTAAGGACTTCACTAGGATGAATCATATGGAATTTCATGGTTCAAAGGTTGAGGAAGATCCTCAAGAGTTCATTGATGAGGTCTACAATGGGTTTATGATCACGGGAGTGACGCTGGTGGAAAAAGCGGAGTTGGCCGCTTATCAACTTAAGGGTGTGGCTCAAATATGGTACAACCAATGGAAAGAAGGGAGTCCGGAAGATGTGGGTCCTATTGATTGGGAGAAGTTTAAGATTGCTTTTCTTGATAGGTTCTTTCCCCTTGAGATGAGGGAAGCAAAGGTACTTGAGTTCATCAACCTTCATTAAGGAAGTATGAGTTTGAGGGAATATGCTTTGAAGTTCACACAATTGTGTAAATATGCCCCGAAAATGGTTGCCGATTCTAGGGCAAGGATGAGCAAGTTTGTTTTGGCTATTTTTGAAGTGATGGTTAAGCCGTACTCTCATGCTCACTAATGACATGGACATATCTCGTCTCATGGTTCATGCTCAAAAAATCGTAGAGAAGAAACTTAAGGAAAAGTCTAGGGAGACAAAGAGGGCTAAAACCGGAGATGAAATTTCTCTCATGCAAAGTCCGATGGACAAGGTTGTTCTAGATTTCAACAAAGGTTTTCTGGTCAAGGTTCCTCCAATGCTTCTCTTAAGTTCAATAAAGATAGGGTGTCTAACCCTAAGCGTCAAAGAGGGAATGGTAGTGGATCTTCATTGCCTATGTCTACTTGTACTAGGTGTGGAAAGAAGCACGAGGGTAAGTGCCTAGCCGACATGGATGGTTGCTTCGGTTGTGGTAAAAGTGGTCATAAAATGAGGGATTTCCCAATGCTTATGGCTAAAGGAAGAAAGGGCAAGCAAGCTCCTCCTGGTGGTTCGGGTTCCAATGCTTCAAAGCAAAATAGATTTTATGCACTTTAGACTCGTAGTGAATAAGAGGGTTCTCCCGATGTGGTTACCGGTATCTTGAAAAATTTCCAACTTGATGTTTATGCTTTACTTAATACCCGTGCTACCTTGTATTTTGTGGCGCCATACATGGCTATGAGGTTTGATGTTCTTCCGAATGTGTTGTTAGATCCTTTTTCTATCTCTACTCATGTGGGTGATTCTATTGTGGCTAAGAGGGTCTATAGAAAGTGTCCTGTTTCCTTGTCCCATAGATTTACTCTTATTGACTTGGTAGAGCTTGATATGCTAGATTTTGATGTTAGCCTTGGCATGGACTGGTTGCACTCATGTTATGCTTCTATTGATTGTAGAACTCGTGTAGTCAAGTTTCAGTTTCCGAATGAGCCTGTCCTAGAATGCAAAGGGGGTAATTCTATGTCTAAGAGTTAGTTTGTCTCTTGTATTAAAGCTAGAAAGATGATTTCTAAGGGTTGCATTTACCATCTAGTTAGGGTGAGGGATGTAGATTCTGAAACCCCTACTTGAGTCGGTCCCCATTGTTAATGAGTTTTCGGAAGTGTTCCTATATGATTTACCCGGTATTCCTCCCGAGAGGGAAATAGACTTTGGTATTGACTTTCTCGCCGATACGCAACATATTTATATTCCCCCTTACCAAATGGCTCCGGCAGAACTAAGGAGTTGAAAGATTTGTTGGATGAGGGTTTCATCCAACCAAGTTTCTCTCCATGGGGTGCTCCAGTTTTTTTTTGTTAGGAAGAAGGATGGTTCTTTTTGTATGTGTTCTGACTATTTTCAGTTGAACAAGGTGACCATTAAGAATAGGTATCCTCTTCCAAGGATAGATGATTTGTTTGACCAACTTCAAGGGGCAAGTTATTCTTCTAAGATCGACCTTCGATCGGGTTATTACCAATTGAGGGTGAAAGAAGGTGACATTCCGAAGACGGCTTTTCAAACTTGGTACGGTCATTATGAGTTTTTGTTAATGTCTTTTGGGTTGACTATTGCTCCGACGACGTTTATGAATTTGATGAATAGAGTGTTTAGATAGTACCTCAACATGTTTGTGATTGTGCTCATTGATGATATGTTTATCTATTCGAGAAGTAAGGATGATAATATTGATCATTTAAGGATCGTGTTGCAAATTCTTAAGGACCAACAATTCTTTGCCAAGTTTAGAAAATGCGAGTTTTGGTTAAGGTCCGTAGCTTTTCTTGGTCACATTTTTTCAAGTCAGGGTATTGAAGTAGATCCTAAGAAGACGGATGCGGTCGAGAGTTGGCTTAGACCTCTTCAAATATTTGAAGTTTCTTGTGTTTAGCCGGTTACTAAAGAAGGTTTGTTGAGGGGTTTTCTTCGATTGCCTCTCCTTTGACGTCTTTGACTTAAAAGAAGGCTAAGTTCATATGGTCCAAAGCATGTGAGAAGAGTTTCCAAGAGTTGAAGGATAGACTTACTTCTGCTGCGGTGTTGACTTTACCAGAGGAGACCGATGGTTTCGTTATTACTTGTGATGCCTCGAGGATTGGCTAGGGTGTGTACTTTTGCAAAATGGGAAAGTTATTGCCTATGCCTCATGACAAATTAAGATTTATGAGAAGAATTATCCTACCCATGACCTTGAACTAGCGGCGATTTTTTTTGCCTTGAAAATTTGGAGGCACTATTTGTATGGTGTTCATGTAGATGTTTTTACCGACCATAAGAGTTTACAATATGTGTTTAATCAGAAAGATCTAAATCTTTGTCAAAGAAGGTGGCTTGAGTTATTGAAAGATTATGATATGAGTGTTCTCTATCAACCCTGTAAAGCTAATGTGGTGGTGGATGCTCTTAGTCGATTATCAATGGGTAGTGTTGCTCATATTGAAGAAGGTAAAAAGGAGTTGGCTCGAGATGTTCATAGATTGACTCGATTGGGAGTTCAGTTAGTGGACTCTACTAAGGGTGGTGTTATGGTTAACAACGGTTCCGAATTGTCTTTTGTGGCGGATGTGAAAGCCCAGCAAGGTCTTGATCCAATTTTGGTTGACTTAAGGGAAACGGTGATTAAGAAACCGTTGAGGCATTCTCCCAAGGGGGAGATGGTGTACTTAAGATATCAAGGTTGGTTGTGTGTTCCAAATGTTGATGACTTGAGGGAGCAGATCTTGTCAGAAGCCCATAGTTCTCAGTATTCCATTGACACGGGAGCCACCAAGATGTACCGTGATTTGCGGGAGGTCTATTGGCGGAATGAGATGAAGAAGAATATTGCGGGATATGTGGCTAAGTGTCCTAATTATCAACAAGTGAAGGTTGAGCATCAGAAACCGGGAGGTTTGTCCCAAGACATTAGCATTCCTACTTGGAAGTGGGAATATTTGAATATGGACTTTATTGTTGGTTTTCCTCGCACCCGGCGACAACATGACTTAATTTGAGTTATAGTAGATCGGATGACGAAGTTGGCTCATTTTATTCCCATCAAGGTTTCCTATTTGGCGAAGGATTATGTTAAGTTGTACTTAAGAAAAATTGTAAAGTTGCATGGAGTGCCTTTGTCCATTATTTCCAATTGTGGTTGTTGACACCATATTTTGGTTCGATATTTTTAAATACTTTTAAATATTTTTATTTAGTTAATATTTAAATATATTTTTTACAATTTTAATGCAATTTGTTGATAATTATCCTTATTTCTTCAAATTTTAGGATTCTTATCGATTAATTTTGTTTATATTGTTTGGGTTACAATCGGTTTAATACGTTAAAATATTTGTTCAATTTTTTAATTAAATCATTATTTCTGTTAAATTTCATTTTTTTACATGCCATTGGTTATGTTCGTTACATGTTTTAATATTCATTTTATTCGTTACATTTGTTAATATTCATTTTGATATTTTGCACAATCCAGAAATTTATTCAAATATGGATAAGATTTCATAAACACATATTTTATTAACAGGTGGTTTTGGCCCACGGGTTTAAGATATTGGTATTGTACTATTGGTGGTTTTTAATTTTCTATCTAAACATTGTCTTGGTCATTAAGTTAGTGGTGGTGGATGAGATTTTAGGGGTAATTTTCAGATTTTTTAGTCTTCAAAAAGTTATGTTTTATTGTTCATTTTTTTTTTTCTGTCAAGCCGCCGGAATCCGGCGAGTCCACCACCCAAAAACCCCCATTTTTTCCCCTTCTTGTCTTCTCTATCTCACGATACCAGACCACCCAAAATCCTTACCTTTTTTCCGGCGAAACACCCTCTGAACAACAACCAGTAGCTCACCAATGACTCTCTTTTCCCTCTCTTTTCCCTCTCTTTCTCCGTTCTCTTTTCCGGCAAGCTCGGAGCTATCACAAAGCTAGACCACTCTTCTTCGGCAGCAACCCTGCTGCTCTCTTCCTCCTTCCCTTCACCCAAACCACCAACCACGACCAAGCTGTAACCACAAACAACCAACTAAAGCGACCCCAAACCCCGACCAACGGTTCGCTCAGAACAACGGAGGACACGAAACGAACCAGACTCACAACCCACTGGAAAACCACTGTTCGCTCTCCCCTCGTCTCCGATGAAATAGAACCAGTAGCTCCAAATGAACCAGAAGCCACCAAACAACACCCATCTCTAGCGAACAGTCAACAACAACCAAACCAAAACCCCTTTTATTTTCTCTTTCTTTCAAGCAGACAACAACATCAACAACCAGCGACCACCGAAGCAACAAACAAGCTCAAATTAATGACCCAAAACCACCAACAGCAACGGGACAAGCTAACAACTCTGGCAACAACACTCGAAACTATCCAAAACTCCGCTAACCTTTTTTGTTTTTTCTATTTTTGCATATGTTTCATCTATTTGTGTGTATTTTTTGTTGTTTAGTGTTATTGTTTACAAACATCTTCACTGTTCTAGTTTGTTGGACCGACTTGGTCCTATTTTTGACCGTTTTTATGTCATTCTCGTACTTTTATGATGAGATGTGTCGAAATGCTTTACTCATTTTTGTTTTATTTTGTTTTCATTTTGGGTATTATCTTATTATTTTTTGTACCAATTGTTATTATTATAACATTATTGGTTACCTTTTCAGTGAATTTTTTATTTTGTGACAGGTGTATGGTGATTTAATAGTTGTGTTTATCTTTAGTTTTGTTTCTGTGAGTTCAATTATGCACCATAGTGTTGATTTCTTTCTATTATTATTATTATTTTAATGTTTCTTTTAAGTTAACGTATATAAAAGTGTCTGATGTCTTTGATTTATTTTATTATTATTTCATTAACTATTTTTGTTATTTCGTTTATGATTGCTTGGACTATTTTTTTTTATCATTTTGTTCTTTTATTATTTATTTAATTGAATACAAATTTTAAGTTAAAATGGCCAAAGAGAAAATCTCTCCATCGGTTTTGGAGGACTCCCTATTTTAAAAAACGGAAATTTAGTTTAAGTTCATATTTTTATTTGTTAAAATTGGTCGATGAAGAATTATCGTCGATTTCCAAGGCCTCTCATGTTAATAAGATGGGGTTTTATTTTTAAGCTATTATTTAATTAATTAATTTTTATTCATATTTATTTATTATTAACACTTTTACTAAGTGTGTTTACAGATACCTGAAGTTGTTTTCTATTGAAGCTATTCGAACGGAGTTCAAATTATACTCTTTGTTCATTATTTTGTTTATATTGACGTTAGACAAACTTACGCCATTTCTTATATTATTGTTTGATTTTATTATTTGTGTATATCACATGTTTATTATATTTGTATATTATTTTTATCTTTTCCTCAATTTGAAAAAATGAATTCAGTCGGGAACCACTGTTGTAGATTTCGAAGGATGTCTTACCCCTTCCTTTAAGAATAACTTGAACCCCTTACCTAGAATCTATTGGTTTCATGGTTATTTTTTATTAATTAATTAACTGGTTTCCTAGTTTTCCTAAAATTAGGTGGCGAGTTCCTTTAAACCCTTTTAAATTCTTTTATGCTTTAAAATTGACTATTTTTGAGTCACTGTGACGTTACGTCCTCTCAAAGGATGTCAATAGAGTGGCGACTCTGCTGGCGACATAGATGTTTTAACCATTATGAGTTCATTTTTGCAAATTGAGGAGACTATTCTTTTATTGTATTATTCATTATATCTTGTATATTTTGTTGATTATTTTCATATTGTACTCATTATTATTCATTATTTATTTGTTCAAAACGAAAACTAGTTGCTACGACATTGAATACGAGAGGTAGTTAAAGCTGAAACAGGGGCAAAATTTTTAAGGAATTCCCTAAAAATTTCACCAAGGTTGTACTCAGACACCAGATTTATGATGCACTCCGAGTTTGTTTATACAATTTGAATTTAATTTTTTTTATTTCTTTTACATGATGTTATATTCATTGTATATCTTTGATTTTATTTATCTTACATTCCATTAAAAATATTGTTTTATTTGACATTTTTAAAGTTTGGGTTGTCCACCCTCCAACATGATTCATTAATTTTTCATTTCAATTACTCCATTTCAAAAATTAAAATAAAATTGTTTGGAAGTTTTTAAGTTGGGTTGTCCGCCCTTCAATGTGACTTATTAGTTTTTTTATTTTTGTTACTAAAAAATATTTTTTGTTAAATTTGGGTGGTTCGTTCTTCAATGTGACTCACTGATTACGTCATTCTTGTTAAGTTTTCTTCAAATAATAAGAAATATTTTTTGTTAAATTTGGGTTGCCCTCCCTTCAATGTAGCTCATTGGTTTTTTTTATTCAGTTTATTTTTCTTTCAAAAAATTCATTTGTTATTCAAAAAAATTTATTCCATATTTGAACAAACTACGCAAACCTGATTCTCATCAATGAGATACGTAGGCAACCCTTATTGGGTTCGGTATTCTTTATTCAAAAGATATTAAAAGCTTTATATTTTGGAAAATCATTTTTTGACATGTTTGGTGCCAACACAGTTAGAATGTTCATGTGAAAAAAAATTGATACAATGGAGAAAGATAGACTTCTTGTTAAACCATAGATTCTTTTGGTACATCTTGTTCATACTTTTGTTACACTTGAAAATATTCTCTTGCATACATTCAAGATTAGAACAAAACCAGGTTCATTGTTTCATGGACATTGTGTGGTGAGTTTTGAATTAAATTCAATTATGTTGTGTTGTTGATCTAGAACTTGGCCCGAATGTTGTTGAGGAGAAATCTTGAGTAATGTTTGATTGAAAAATGATTATAGGTCTTCTTTGACCCGTTTGAACCTTGCAAAGCCTACCAAATGACATTAATCCTTAGATGTCCCCACTCTGAGCCTTAAGCCTTTTTCTTTGGACAACCACATTTTAGCCTATACCCTTTCTAAGTGCTTGTACGCCCCTCTTTTGGCCTGACTTTCTTGAGCGCACTGAAGACGTGCAAGTTACAAAAGAAGATTCAAAGTTCAAATTTGTCAAAGACAAAAGTTATCAAAGTCCCTGAAGTCAAGAATACAAAAATGACTTCAAAATAAAGAAGAAAGAGTTGAAAATTCCCCAAAAGTTTAAGCATTTAGAATTTCAACAAAAGAAGAAAAACACTCCAAACAATCAGGAGAAACTTCAAAAGATTATGAGAAGGGGAAGAGCTCAAACAAGTAAAGCTTCAAAAGTCAAGAAGTACGAAACCAAGGGACAATAAAGATGATCAAACGCTAAAAGCGTAACAAATGTTGAAAGCACAAATTCAGTGCAATGCTCAAGAAGGAAATAAGTCACCTTTTCCCAAATAAATATCTTACCCGTCTCCCAGCCTACATTACAAGCCAATAACAAGCCTTACATGATTTAATTTCAAATGTTCTCACATCAGTGAAGATTTACATGAAGGCCAAACCTATGGTATCACAATTGCATGCGTTGAATATTTTTCTCAGTGTGAGTGAATTTTGCAAAATGTCCTCAAATAAAAAACACTTTAAATGTATGCAAATTGAGACTTTCTTTGTGGTGAGGGAACTTGAAACATGATGTTAGGTATAGTTCAAAACCTTTGTTTGTAGCAAGATGAGCAAATCTTTTCATTACTTGAGTACATTTCACTACAAAAGGAACTCCAATTACCAACAAAAAAATTCATTGGTAAATTGATCAAATTGGTTGGCAAATTGAGTTACCAACCAAATGCCAACTTATACTAATCCGTTGCTAAAAGGCTCGTCGGTAAATATTACCAACCGATTTTAATTTGTTGGTAAGCTTACCAATCAAAAAATAGTTGGTAAACACCCAAAGATGTTGTTACAAAATTTTGAAACATGGCCTGAAAATTTCCGTTGGTAAATTCATCAACTAATTTTTGGTTAGTATATCGTTAGTACCTTTACTAACGAATTGAAAAGGAGTTGGTAAATTTTTTTCTTCATTATTCGATATCGTTGGTAATTATAGTAACAAATGTCTGATAGTAAAATTTTCCAGATACATTGATAATTGGTTGGCAATTTTAGTTAAATTAATTTCAATATGACACATATAATTACATCAAATTTTTTAATTTGAACACGTTTACCAAAAATATTGACCAAATCTAAATTTTGGCCAAAACTTAAAAGTTAAAATGCCTAACAGCACAAACTGAAAATGGAAGTATCAAAACCTGAACCAACCATCCTATTAGATATAAAAATGACCTTTCCAAGCTAATCGCGCTAACCGAATTCTCATCAGAGCACGTTTATAAAAAATGTTAAGCAAAGTCAAATTTTGGCCAAAAGTTAAAAGTTAAAACGCCTAACGGTACAAACTGAATATGAAAACCTCAAAATCCAAACCAACTATACTATAAGACGAAAAATGACCTTCCAGAGCTTACCGCGCTAATGAAATTTCAATTTGAGCATGTTTCCCGAAAAAATTGACCTAATTCAAATTTTAGCCAAAAGTTAAAAGTTAAACCGCTTAACGACAGAAACTGAAAATAAAAGTCTCAAAACCCGAACCAACTATCCTATGAGACCAAAAATGAACTTATATGGCTAACTGCGGTGACAAAATTTCAATTCGAGCACGATTACCAAAAATATTGACTAAAGTGAAATTTTGGCCAAAACTTAAAAGTTAAAATGCCTAACTACACAAACTAAAAACGGAAGCCTCAAAACCCGAACCCTCTATCTTATTACATAAAAAATGACCTTCAGCATCCAACTGCACTGACAAAATTCTCATCTGAGCACGTTTATCAAATATATTGACCGAAGTTATATTTTGGCCAAAATTTATAAGTTAAAACACCTAACGGCACACACTAAAAATGAAAGCCTCAAAACCTGAACCAACCATCCTATTAGATAAAAAATGACCTTTGGAGTTAATTACGCTGACAAAATTCTCATTTGAGCACATTCACAAAAATATTGACAAAAATATAAGATTTAAAACACCTAACGACACAAATAAAAAACGAAAGCCTCAAAACTTGAACCAACCTTCCTATTAAACAAAAAATGACCTTTCGAAGCTAATGACACTGACAGAGTTCTAATTTGAGCACGCTTATCAAAATATTGACCAAAGTGAAGTTTTGGCTAAAATTTAAAAGTTAAAACGCCTAACGACACAAACTGAATATGAAAGCCTCAACACTAGATGCTGATTTACCAAAAAATTTAACTTCAATTGGTAAATTTACCAACTATTCAAATATAAGTTAGTAATTAATAATTTACCAATAAATTTTATCACAATTGGTAATAGTTACTATTCAACTAAACATTCATATGTAATATTACCAACTAATAATTAATATGTTGGTAAATCTTACCAATGGATTAATGATCGGTTGGTATATTACCAACTATTTTAATGATGTTAGTAATTTACTAACTACAATCTTTATTCGTCGGCAAAATTTCCAACTAATTGGATATTGGTTAGCAAGTTTACCAACAAATTACATTTCGTTACTAATTTACCAACACATTTATATTTGGTTGGTAAATTTAGCAACACAATCTTGCCGTTGGTAAATGTTTGGTTAGTAATTCATTGGTAATATGTTAATAAATTATATAAACAATTTTTTGTCATATTTACCAACCGATATATACTTCGTTTGTAATATTACCAACAAAAGGTGTGCGTTAGTAATATTTCAGTTGGTAATCCATTGATAGAATGTTGCTAAATTTGGCGCCATTTTTTCCCGCCGTATTTACCAACTAAAATACTTAGTTAGTATAATATTGGTTGGTAATCTGTTAGAATTTAGTTGTTAAGTTTTAAAATATAATTCAGTTAGAAATAAGTTGGTAAACCAACTTAAGTTGTTGGTAAAATTTGTTGGCAATTTGGGTTTTTTTTGTAGTGTTTGAGGTACCACTTGAATCCATAGGAATTACCTAGTAGTCAATCTTAGTTGAAAAAGAAAGCATTGTGAGAAAATTTTGTACAATGCTATTGTTGGTTCTAACCAAGTTAAAATATGTTTCAGTGTCCAGAAAATTAAAATGGGTTGATACCCACTTTTCAGTAGTTGTCCATACCAACTTTGTGGATTGTTTCATTGTTGATATTTGTCCAAAAACTTTGTGGACCTTTCATTGTTAATATTGTATTTTGGGTCGTCATACCCTTCAAACTGACATCATTTTAAATTTATGTCGTCATACTTGTCCATACCATCTTTGTGGACCGTTTCATTGTTGATGTTTGTCCAAACCAGTTTTGTAGACCGTTTCATTGTTGATATTTGTCCAAACCAACTTTGTGGACCGTTTCATTGTTGATACTTTTCCAAAGTAACTTTGTGGAGTGTTTCATAGTTAGAATTTTATTTTCGAAATACCCTACAAAATGACATCTTTTATAATTTGGGTGGTCATACCCTTCAAAATGACGTCTTCTTAAATTTGGGTAGTCATACCCTTCAAAATGACATATTTTTAAATTTAGGTCGTCAAACCTTACAAATGACATCTTTTAAAATTTGATTTGTTACCCCAAATAAAATGATTCTTTTTAAAATTAGTTTGTCATGCCATTCAATATGACACTCTTTATTTTGTCATTCCATTTCAAATTAATATATTTTATTCATGATGTTATTAAATTCAAATTGTCCAATTAGTTAATTACCTTGTTCATATAGGGTCATGTTTGAATAGTTTATGTTGCTTTTATGTTACATTTGTTACTAATATTGTTATTGCAGATTTTGTGATACACCATTCATATTGAGTTCAGGGTTGGGTTGTTACCTCCTTTCAAGTGGCATGTTACATTCAAATAGGTCATCCTCTTTTCAAAGAGACACGTTGGGTTGTCATATCATTCAAAGTGACATGTTATACTAAAGTTGGGTTGTCACCTCCTTTCAAGTGACATGTTACATTCAAATGGGCCGTCCTCCTTTCAAAGAGACACGTTGGGTTGTCACATCGTTCAAAGTGACATATTATATTCAAGTTAGGTTTTCACCTCCCTTCAAGTGACATGTTACATTCAAATGGGTCGTCCACCTTTCAAAGACATAAGTTGGGTTGTTACTTCGTTCAAAGTGATATGTTATATTCAAGTTGTGTTGTCATCTCCCTTCAAGTGACATGTTACATTCAAATGGGTCGTCCGCCTTTCAAAGAGACAATTTGGGTTGTCACCTCGTTCAAAGTGACATATTATATTCAAGTTGGGTTATTACCTCCCTTGAAGTGACATGTTACATTCAAATAGGTCGTCTGCTTTTCAAAGAGACAAATTGGGTTGTCATCTCGTTCAAAGTGACATGTTATATTCAAGTTGGGTTGTCACCTACCTTCAAGTGACATGTTACATTCAAATGGGTCGTTTGCCTTTCAATGAGACAAGTTGAGTTGTCACGCCATTCAAAGTGACATGTTATATTCAAGTTGGGTTGTCACCTTCCTTTAAGTGACATGTTATATTCAAATGGGTCGTTCTCCTTTCAAAGAGACAAGTTGGGTTGTCACCTCGTTCAAAGTGACATGTTATATTCAAGTTAGGTTGTCACCTCCCTTCAAGTGACATGTTATATTCAATTGGGTCGTCCGCTTTCCAAAGAGACATGTTGGGTTGTCACTTCGTTAAAAGTAGCATGTTATATTAATGTTGGGTTGTCACCTCCCTTCAAGTGACATGTTATGTTCAAATTGGGTCGTCTACCTTTCAAGAGACACGTTGGACTGTCACCTCCGTCTAAGTGGCACGTTAAGTTTAAGTTGGTTGGTTTACCTTTCAAAAAACAAGTTAAACTGTCACCTCGTTCTCCTTTCAAAGAGTACACTAACTTCACTGTGCAATTCTGAAAGTAGCATCGAAGGTATGTGAATGTTTTTCAGTTTACAATCAATCCTTGCCTTTCTTTTATTATTTTCAGCCCCATTAACGGATGTAAATTATTGTTCAAAACCTCTACTAATGTCTCATATTTTTTTGTTCAAAGCTTATCAAACCAAATTTGGGTTCGTCAACTTTGTTTGACCAGGATCTCTTTCATCAATCCTAATCAAACAAAGGGGTAAGTTGTTAAACATATATTTTATTAACCAATGATTTCAATTTTCTATTTAAGCATTGTCTTTGTCATTAAGTTAGTGGTGGTAGATGAGATTTTAGGGGTAATTTTCAGATTTTTTAGTCTTCAAAAAATTATCTTTTATTGTTCATTATTTTTTTGGGGAAGCCGCCGGAATCCGGCGAGTCCACTACCCAAAGGCCACCATTTTTTACCCTTCTTCTCTTCTCTGTCTCACGATACTAGACCACCCAAAATCTCTTCCTTTTCCGGTGAAACACCCACTGAACAACAACCAATAGCTCACCAACGACCCTCTTTTCCCTCTCTTTCTCTGTTCTCTTTTCCAACAAGCTCGACCACTCTTCTCTAGCAACAACCCAACTGCTCTCTTCCTCCTTCCCTTCACCCAAACCACTAACCACCGCTAAGCTGTAACCACAAATAACCTACAAAAGCGACCCCAAACTCTGACCAACGGTTCGCTCAGACCAACGAAGGACACGAAACGAACCAGACCCACAACCCACTGGAAAACCACTGTTCTCTCTCCCCTCGTCTCCGGCGAAATAGAACCAGCAGCTCCAAACGAACCAGAAGCCACCAAACAACACCCATTTCTAGCGAACAGTCTACAACAACAACTAGACCAAAACCCCTTTTATTTTCTCTTTTTCCAAGCGGACAACAACAACAACAACCAACGATCACCGGAGAAACAAACAAGCTCGAATTAATGACCCAAAACAACCAACATCAGCGGGAGAAGCTAACAACTCTAGCAACAACCGAAACCCTCCAAAACTTCGGTAACTTTTTTTTTCTCTTTTTGCATTTGTTTCATCTATTTGGGTGTAGTTTTAGTTGTTTAGTGCTATTGTTAACAAACATCTTCACTGTTGTAGTTTGTTGGACATACTTGGTCCTATTTTTGACATTTTTTCTGTTTTTCTCTTACTTTTCTGATGAGATGTGTTGAAATGCTTTACTCATTTTTGTTTTATTTTGTTTTCATTTTGGGTATTATCTCATTATTTTTTGTACCAATTGTTATTATTTTAATAATATTGGTTACCTTTCTGGTGAATTTATGATTTTGTTACAGGTGTATGGTGATTTAATACTTAAGTTTATCTTCAGTTTTGTTTCTGCGAGTTCAATTATGCACCCAAGTGTTGATATCTTTTTCTGTTATTATTATTATTTTAATTTTTCTTTTAATCTCAGTTAACGTATATAAAAGTGTCTGATGTCTTTGATTTATTTTATTATTATTTCATTAACTTTTGTTGGTATTTCGTTCATGATTGCTTGGACTATTTTTTTTAATCATTTTGTTCCTTTTATTATTTATTTAATTGAAAACAAATTGTAAGTTAAAATGGCCAAAGAGAAAATCTTTACTGGTTTTGGATGCCTCCCTATTTTAAAAGACAAAAATTTAGTTTAAGTTCATATTGTTAATTGTTAAAATTGGCCGATGAAGAAATTACCATCGATTTCCAAGGCCTTCCATGTTAATAAGACGAGTTATTATTTTTAAGTTGTTCTTTAATTTATTTATTTTTATTCATATTTATTTATTATTAACACTTTTACTAAGTGTCTTTATAGGTACCTGGAGTTGCTTTCCATTGAAGCTACTCGAACGGAGTTCAAATTATACTCTTTATTAATTATTTTGTATATATTGACGTTAGGCAAACTTACGCCGTTTCTTATACTATTGTTTGATTTTATTAGTTGTGTATATCACATGTTTATTATATTTGTATATTATTTTTATCTTCTCCTCAATTTGAAAAAATGAATTCAGTTGGGAACCACAATTGTGGATTTCGAAGGATGACTGACCCCTTCCCTTCAGAATAACTTGAACCCACCTTACCTAGAATCTATTAGTTTCGTGGTTATTTTTTATTAATTAATTAATTGGTTTCCTAGTTTTCCTAAAATTAGGTGGCGAATCTCTACAAACTATTTTACCCTTTTAAAATTCTTTTATTCTTTAAAATTGACTATTTTTGAGTCACCGCGACGTTGCGCCCTCTCAAAGGATGTCAATAGTTGTACCCAATTCACTTCTCAATTTTGGAAGTCCTTCTAAAGGGATCTTGGTACTCGTGTTAAGCTTAGTACATCATTTCATCCCCAAAACAATGGGCAAGTGGAGCATACTATCCAAACTTTGGAAGACATGTTGAGAGCTTGTGTGATTGATTTTTAAGGGTAATTGGGATGACCATTTTCCATTGATTGAGTTTGCTGATAACAATAGTTATCACTCGACTATTGGTATGGCTCCATTTGAGGACTTGTATGGTAGGAGGTGTAGGTCTCCTATAAGCTAGTTTGAGGTGGGTGAAGTTGTCCTAATAGTTCCCGAGTTGGTACATAAGGCCATGGAAAAAGTTTGAATAATTAGAGAAAGGTTGAAATAGCTCAAAGTCGGCAAAAGTCTTATGTCGATGTTAGAAGAAGAGAGTTTGATTTTCATGATTGAGTTTACTTGAAAATCTCACCCATGAAGGGTGTAATGAGGTTTGGTAAGAAAGGGAAGCTTAGTCCCCGATATGTAAGCCCATATCATATTTTGAGGCATGTTGGTAAGGTTTCTTATGAACTTGCCTAATGAATTGACATCGGTGCATCCTGTTTTTCATGTCTCTATGTTGAAGAAATGTGTTGGAAATCTAACATCAATAGTTCCCTTAGAAGGACTGGGACTTGAGGAGAATCTTTCTTATGAAGAAGTTTCGATTGAGATTTTAGACCGGCAAGTCAAGAAGTTGAGAAACAAGGAAGTTGCTTCCGTGAAAGTGTTGTGGAGGAATTAATTAGTTTAGGGTGCTACTTGGGAGGCCGAGACCGATATGATATCCCGATATCCTCATCTCTTTCCTTCTACCCCTATTCTAGCTTGAGGTAATGAGTTCCTTATGGTTTACTCTTTGTTTGGTGTCATGTGTGTTAATGTTCCCATGATTCCTTATTTTATGCATGTTCATGAAAAAGCTTAAGTTTTGAGAAAAAAATGAGTCAACTTGATTGATTTCTACAGGTTTATGTGAATTTGAGTATGAATTGCATATAGACTACATGATATGATGTTTTGAACATGCTTTAGCTTGGAGTTGATGTTTCCTCCTCGAATATATGCATTTGAGTATGTTTTAGCTCGGAGTAGATGTTTCCTCCTCGGATATGTGCATTATATGATTGCATTCATGTTGGGCTTCTACGTCTAGTTCCTATCTTCCTTATGGTGCTTTGAGCTTGGGGTCGATACTTACTCCTTGGTTATATGCATTTACATGAAGTTGCATTGATGATTGGGTTGTTAGTTTCTCTTTTACTCTTTTCGTAATAGCTTGAATCTCATTCGAGGATGAATGATCCCAAGGGGGAGATATTGTAACACCACGGATTCGAGACGAGCAAGACAACAATTTTTTGAAGTTGCAAGTGACATCCGACGGAGGCCACCCACGACCGTGGATGGGACCACGGACCGTAGGTGTGATCTGTCGTTGGTCACCCCAACTTCTGGCAAAAGCCCAGACCCACGGCCTGACCAATGGACCGTCGGAGGGTCCACGGTCCGTGGTTGAGGGTTCATAGGCCAGGACCCCTAAATCCATGTTTCTGATCCCAATCGACGATTGTGTAGTACAGACTGTTGGTCTGTCCATGGTCCGTCAGTTAAGGGGCATCGATGGCAGGTCGACAATTATTTTCAGGGGAAGTTGGGTCTTTTCCTAATTATTCTAGCCTAACACTATGTCATTTTACCCTACACTAAGACCCCTATATAAGTATTTTAACCCCCACATTTCCCCAATAGAAATCATTCTCTCAAATTTCCAAAAGAAGAACAAGTCTCCTCTCTAAAACATTTCTCTCTCTAGGATGCTTGAAGAAGAAGGGTTCAACCTAGGATTTCAAGTCAAGTGTCCATTCCTCCATTGAAGATAATCAATTGGATTTGAGGTATGATAGTTTTCATCCATGGATTCCTTCCATTCATGAAGTTCCCAAATTCTCCTATTTTCAAAGTTAGAATTCCTCAACCGAGTTAGGATTTTCTTCAACTTGCATGGGTTCTCTTGATTATTGATTAAAAGGATTGAATTATGATCTCTTATGCATGAATTGATAAAATACTATGATTTTATTATGATTTCCCTATGAACCCATGAAACCCCCATGTTATTTTCAAGTTATGAGCATATGATGTGGGTTTTGATTATCAAAGAAGAGTCTTATGAAATCAAACATGAATTGATAGAATTACATGAATTTATGATGGAATCCATATCTTACCCATTTTTTCTAAATGTTGATACTTGAAAGTGGGTTTTAAACCTCAAAGGTGAATTATGGAATTATGCATGTTCTTATGAAATCTAGAAGCAATCTCCTTATCTCTTACCTATGTGGCCCCATAGGATTATTGTCTAGATAGACATTATTTAGTGGATCCAGTTAAGCTAGAAGTTTATGGTCCTTACCTTGGCAAGTAGGACAACCCTTTTCTGTGTTGGAGACACCGAGGGATCATGTTATAGCTCACATGGTCTCTATGTCGGTGAAGGCTACTTCCCACAATAATAATGTACTAAGGTTACTTCAATAAGTATCACATATGTATTCAAAGTTTTTAAATGATGTTAGTTTGCATTGACCATGTTTCATGACTTATGTTCTCTAACCCTTCTTATATCATGTTTTAGCTTGGTCAATTGCATGTCAGGAAATGTCCTCTTTTAGCATGATTTAAATGTTTTATGCATGGATATAATAATTGGTACATTGTTTTGTACTAACACATACTCTTGCCTACATTTCCCCAAATGTAGGATCCGACAGTCAGGGTCCTCAGTTTTGTGGCTAGTAGTTGATTTCGAGATTTCTGAGCTTTAGTGAGTCCTCATGCTTTGAGGACGGACTTTCCATGTTCTTAGTTTCTGTCTTACTTTTAGTTTTGGACATGATGTATGGGCTAGGTCCAATTTCATTCTATTGTACTAGATGGCTAATGAGACAAATGTTTTAGACTTCCGCTCTACTTTTATAAATCTTTGGACTTGAAATGTTGTCTATACTTCTTTTGTTCTATTTCTTATGTTATGAATGCTAAGTGGCTTGTTTGGGGTCTCTCGGGGTCCGATACATCACGTTACATCTAGGGTGTACCCATGGGTCATGACAGTGACCCTAGAAATATGCTTGTACTACATTAAAAACATCAACCCCCATAATTTTCCAACAAGATTGATAAAGTTGCTAGTAAATTGATCAAGCCCGCAAGCACTATCTCCATTAAGCTTAAAGACCACATTTGATTTCGTTCTTCTCCTGGCATTGTTTTGATAAAAAGAGAGGTCTTCTGGAATGACATGTGACTTAGTATGTTTTAACAAGCTATAATCTTCAATACACTCAGTTCCAGTGAACTGATCAGTGTAGAATTTCAAGGCTTCCCTAGAAATCTCATCATCACCCTCAGCCCAAGTACCATCAAATTTGAGAATTCTCTTCAAAGCTAATCACTTTCTCCCCCCCTTTTACCGGGCAGTGAAATAATCTGGTATTCTTATCTCCTTCAATATACCACTATATGCTAGCGTTTTGCCTGCAAAATTCTTCGGCATAATGCAAATAAAGCTTATGCTCAGCCTGATCTTGTTGAAGCACCATTCTATTATTGGCACTAGGATCAACTTCAAATAACTCTTCTTTCACTCTAACAATTGCCTCTCTAATTTGCAATTGTTTAAAGATATCCCCAAATTTATCCCCACTCCACCTAGACAAGGCTAATTTTGTCTTCTTGTGTCTCAAGTTCCATTATACAAACACATCTTCAGAGAAGTCAGCCTCCCAACTTTGTCTAACCACCTTCTTAAAATCATCACCTTCAGCCTAAGACTTTAAAAACTTAAATGTTTTGATGATCGTTTGAGCAGGACCTCTAATTAGTAGTGAAAGAGGGACATGATCTGATCCACTTCTAGCCAAATGCATAATTTCCAGATTACCAATCATATCCTGCATAGCCTGATTTGTAACCACCTTATCAAGTCTTATAAAAATACACTCCTCATCTGCTCTACCATTCCACTAGGTAAAAGGGATACCTGAGAACTATAGATTATTTAATTCATATGAATTAATATAGAAAGCAAAGTCTTCGTACTCTTGTGGATACACATGAAGGCCACAAATTTTCTCTTTTACCCCATAACATCATTGAAGTCTCCTTCAACCATCCAAGGTAGTGAGTGATTGTATCCTATATCATAAGTATCATCCCACAACCTCAACCCCTCAACTGTTGTACATTTAGCACAAACTAGAGTGACCAAGAACCGATTCTCATTATTGAATGAAAGATGTAGTGTTAATTGTTGTTCTGAGTCTAAGACTACTTCCACATGAATCCCATCCTAAATAAATACCTTTGACTGTTGGAGTTGTAGTTGACTTACTCCATACCTAACCTTCTTTTGTATTTTTGAATCTGCCTAATGTCTTGAAAATGTTCCATCAAGGCAATTAGGAAGAACTTGTGGTCTCTATGTGGCATCTGAACTGTATGAAATGTATTTTGAGTTCTCATAGACCTTATGTTATAAAATAAAGTTTTCTGAAACACTCCCCCCCCCCCCTCTTGGAATGTATATTTGTTTTCTTTGACTCATTAGCCTTTTTTGTCTTTCCTTTTGTTCCCTCTAGTAATCATCTGAGGAGATAAGTCTTTTTCCTTACAAATATTGTTCTCCACTTACCGTCACGACCCAGGTGTACCCCCTAGATGTAAAAAGGCACATAGAACCCCGAAAGGTACCATGTAGGCCCCTTAGCATAATCATAACATAACCATAGAACAATAAAGAGTAAAAAACATTTAGAGTCTTAAGAAATTTTTATAAAAGCTAAGCGGAAGTCTAGACTTGTCTCAATTAGCCATCTATTACAATCGAAGTATCAAATAGGGTCACAACTCTTACAACATAGTTCTCAAATGAATGTACAAGAAAAGAAACTAGAAAAACATCTTCCGTCCTCAAACCATCAGGACTCACCAAAAGCAAGGATAATAGTCGATCCAAGCTTTGACTAAGAAGCGAGATCACCTCAAGAACCGGACCCTACACTTATTGAAAAATGTAAAAAATATGGGTTAGTACAAAAATGCACTAAGTATGATAGCCATGCATAAAATCCTTGAAAACATGCCAAAAAGGGACATTTTAGTTGAAACCATGCACTTTATCAAGTTTAAGAGCCATCATGAACATTAGTGTAATAACACAAGTCATAAGCACATTCAACATATAGATCGTCATAACATAGTGGGATCAGACAGGGGGTTTCCGACCAAATGCCCAAGGATCCAACACGGATAATTGGCGCCAAAGTCAAGGAAACCAAGTTCAGAACGATCGGGTTGGACCTTATGTCCCCCCTCAAAATCGGGATTCTGGTACTAGGAAAGTTGGAGGAAATATGGCGCGTATTGAAGATATGATGCAGAAGATGATGAGAAGGTTCGATGCAACTGATGAGAATGTGAAGGAGATGAGAAATGACTTGTCTGGTATTTGTTAAAGAGTTGATGCCCATGCAGTGTCAATAAAACATCTAGAGCAGCAGATGACTTGGTTGTCTACTACGGTGAACCCACGTCAACCTGACACTCTTCCTAGCAACGCCAATCAAAATCCAAAGAATGATGGTCATTGTATGACAGTTACTACTCAAGGGGGTAAGCAAACCATTGATCCACTTATGCCGTATGTGGTAGATGTTGAGATTAGAAAAGAAGATGATGTGGTAAAGGCTAGAGAAGAGATTGAGAACGCGACAGAGAAAGAAACAGATATATCTCAGAAAGTGGTCCCCATACCTAGACCTCCACCACCTTTTCTGCAGAGGTTAGTGAAGAAGAATGAAGATGGTATATATCGCCAGTTTATTACTATGTTGAAGTAGCTTTCCATCAATGTTCCGTTAATAGAAGCTTTGGAGCAAATGTCTGGGTATGCGAAATTTATGAAAGATATGGTGACAAAGAAAAGGTCTGTGAGTTTTGAAGATGATGATAGATTGCAGCATTGTAGCGCTATTGCTACAATGTCTCTTGTCCAGAAGAAGAAAGATCATGGTGCTTTCACGATTCCATGTACTATAGGGTTGTTACATTTTTCTAAGGCATTGTGTGGTCTTGGTGCCAACATCAACCTCATGCCATTATCTATTTATAAGAAGTTGGGTCTAGGGTATCCAAAGCCTACTACGTGTGGTTACTTATTGCCGATCGAACCGTGAAAAAGCCCATTGGTGTACTCCATGATGTGCTAGTGAAAGTGGAGTCATTTATCTTTTCGGCAGATTTTGTGATTCTTGACTGTGAGGTTGATTTTGAGGTTCCCATCATCCTTAGGAGACCATTCCTTGCCACAGGGCGTGCATTGGTTGATATGGAGAAGGGGCAAATGAAGTTCAGACTAAACAATGAAGAAACAACTTTCAATATTTGTAGGTCCATGAAGCAGAGTAGTGAGCTCCAAATGGTATCTGCTATAACTTACATAGTTGAGAGTGGAACAGAAGTGCAAATTGAAGAGTGACTCGGTGTTGAGGCACTAGCAGTAGTGATGATGAATTTGATAGTGATGGAATTGAAGAGTACAATGAGTTGGTAGCTGCACTCGATAGGTGCGAATATAATTCAAAGCCAAAGAAGTATGAGTTAGACATGAAGAATTGTGAGTCTCCACCCGTGAGACCATCTGTTGTGGAGGCACCAAAATTGGAGCTTAAAGCTCTACCACCGCATTTGAGGTATGTATTCTTGGGTAGAGATAATACTTTGCCGGTCATCATTGCGGCAGATTTAAATGCGAGACAAGTAGAGTGCTTGGTGACTATGTTAAAGAGGTTCAAGCGAGCTATTGCGGATATTATTGGGATTTCTCCTGGTATTTGTTCCCACAAAATCCAACTCATGCCAGATCACAAACTTAGAATTGAGCACCAAAGAAGATTAAATCCGCCTATGCAAGAGGTAGTTAAAAAGGAGATCATCAAGTGGTTGGATGTTGGAGTTATCTATCCCATTGCAGATAGTAGTTGGGTATGTCCTGTTCAATGTGTGCCCAAGTAAGGCAGGATTACTGTGGTTTCTAATGAGAGAAACGAGCTTGCTCCGATGCGGTCCGTGATTGGATGGAGAGTCTGCATGGACTACTGGAAACTAAATGCTTGGACAGAAAAGGACCATTTCCCTATGCCATTCATGGATCAGATGTTGAATAGACTTGCTGGTAAGGGTTGGTATTGTTTTCTTGATGGTTATTCGGGCTGCAATCAGATTTCCATAGCTCCGGAGGACCAAAAGAAGACCACCGTCAATTGCCCTTATGGGACTTTCGCCTTCAAACGGATGCCCTTTGGGTTGTGCAATACTCCAACGACCTTCCAGCGTTGTATGATGTCGATATTTTCTGATATGGTGGAGGACACTATTGAAGTGTTCATGGATGATTTCTCTGTGGTAGGTGACTCTTTTGATCGATGTATGGATCATCTGGCTGAGGTGCTTAAAAGGTGTGAAGACTGCAATCTGGTGCTAAATTGGGAGAAGTGCCACTTTATGGTGAAAGAAGGGATAGTTCTGGGTCATCGGATTTCTGAGAAGGGTAGTGAGGTAGATAAAACGAAAGTTGAGGTGAGAGAAACACTTCCTCCACCTATCTCTGTAAAAGGTGTTAGGAGTTTTCTTGGGCATGCCAATTTTTATAAGAGGTTGATCAAAGATTTCTCCAAAATTGCACATCCTTTGTGCAAACTGCTCAAAAAGGAGTATAAGTTTGATTTTGATGATGCTTGTCTAAGAGCATTTGGAGAGTTGAAGGAGAAGCTGGTTACAACACCTATCATTATTACACCGAATTGGGGACAACCGTTTGAGGTAATGTGCGATGCGAGTGGAGTGGCGCTTGGTGTAGTATTGGGACAGAGGCGAGAGAAAATTCTCCATCCTATTTACTATGCTAGCAAAGCTCTAAATGTGGCCCAGAAGAATTATACTGTGATTGAACTAGAGCTTCTTGCGGTGGTTTTCACATTCGAAAATTTTTGATCCTACATGCTTGGTACTAAGGTCATAGTGCATACTGACCATTCTGCGTTAAGGTATTTGATGGTGAAGAAGGATGTAAAACCGAGGCTGATTAGATGAATATTATTGCTGCAAGAATTTGATTTTGTGGTAAAAGATAGAAAGGGGATCGAAAATCAAGTTGCCGATCACTTGTCTAGATTAGAGGAAGAGGGTATGCTTAAGCTTGGTGATAAGGCTGAAATTAATGGTACTTTCCCAGATGAACATGTATTGGCTGCTTCTCATGATTTGATTCCTTGGTTTGCAAACTTTGCTAATTATTTGGCAAGCGATTTGATGCCCCCGGACTTGTCTTTTCACCAAAGGAAAAAGTTTATGAATGATGTGAAGAAATTCTTTTGGGATGAGCTTTACTTATATCGTAGTTGTGCTGATGGGATTATTCATCATTTTGTGCCCGGGGTTGAGATGTTGAGTGTACTTGAAGCATGCCATTCATCGCCTATTGGTGGACATCATAGTGGTATTCGGACTGCTCATAAGGTTTTGTAGTGTGGGTACTACTGGCCTACCATCCACCAAGATGCTCATGATTTCACAAAGTCTTATGATCGTTGCCAAAGAGAATAAGGGATTTCAAAGAGGCAAGAGCTTCCTATGAATCCTATATTGGTAATAGAGTTGTTTGATGTATGGGGTATTGATTTTATGGGTCAATTTGTGAGTTCACATGTGATGAAGTATATTCTTGTTGCGGTTGATTATATATAGAAATGGGTGGAAGCAGTTGCGCTCCCCAACAATGAAGGTAAAAGTGTCACCACATTTTTGAAAAAGAACATTTTCTCCGGATTTGGTCCACCTAGGGAAATTATCAGTGATGGAGGTTCCTACTTTTGTAATAAGTTGTTCAAGGTGCTACTTGAGAAATATGGTATCCGCCACAATGTAGCCACTCCTTACAATCCGCAGACTAGTGGGCAAGTTGAAGTGTCCAATAGAGAGATCAAACAAATTCTGGCAAAGACTGTGAATGCTAATAGAAAGGATTGGTCAAGGAAGCTTAATGATGCTTTGTGGGCCTATCGCACAGCATACAAGACGCCCATAGGTATGTCTCCTTACCAACTTATTTATGGGAAGTCCTGCCATTTACCCGTAGAGCTAGAGCATAAGGCGTTGTGGGCGATGAAGAAGCTAAATTTGGATTGGGGCGCCGCATCTAATCAAAGAATGAATGACTTGAATATGCTTGATGAGTTTTGCTTAAAAGCTTATAAAAGTTCAGCCTTGTACAAAGAGAAGATGAAGAGGTATCATGATCAAATAATTGAATAGCGAGAATTTGTGGTGGGTGATCTTGTGCTTCTATTCAACCCTAGGTTGTGCTTGTTTCCGGGCAAACTGAAATCCAAATGGACTGGGCATTTTTACTCACAAAAGTGCTTCCCCATGGAGCGGTTGAGCTTGAGAACAGTGAAGGAACAAGGCTCATGGTTAACGGGCAAAGGATGAAGTTCTATCTGTGAAGTGCAGAAAGTGTACAAGAAGTTGTTGAGGCCTATCATCTTGATGAAGTATGAGTAATCAAGAGGCCTTCGTGGTGCCGCGACGTTAAATCAGGCGCTGCTTGGGAGGCAACCCAAGATGTACAATCTAGCCAACGATAGGTGTTTGTTTTCATCTAGTAGTTTTCTTTGTTTAATTGTGTGTCTGTATCAATTTAGATAGGTGTTTTAGTTTTGTACTAGTGTTGGCTAGAACTAGCATAGGGTCTGTGTCGTAATAATGTCCAGAAAATATAAAAAGAATGGCCTAATGGTTGCTACATGTGCAGGGGCGAAATAATAAAAACAAAAAAAAAATCTGCAGAAAAAGGTCTGGTGCAGAGGTCTACGGACCCCATCGACATCCGTGTTTTAATCCACGGACCGTAAATGGTGTCCGTAGATCCCAGGTAAGTTCTAATATTTTCCAAGTTAGAATGTCATTTAAGGTTCCAATCTACGGACCGTAGACGGGGTCTCGTGGATCCAAACCCTAATTCTGTCTGACCTGACCCGGACCCCCCTATTTAAAATTCCCTTAATTTGAAATCATTTCCACTTTCCTCCATTCACTCTCCAACCGTTTCAAACACTTTAACTCTCCTAAATCACTCCATAACTCCCCCATAAAATCATCCCTTCCATTTCCCCATAATTTGCATGATTCCTTTCCATTCCGAATACTACTCATTCCATACTCCACAAAAGGGTTCGGTGTTTGGGTTAGTAATGAAAAGGTGGTTTTTGGTCTTGCAACCATCTGTCATCACACAATCACCCCATTCCCGTTGCTGTAAGGTATTAGACTTTCTCCTCACTATGAATTTCGATTCATTGATAGATTATAGAAAGTCAGGGATAGGGTCTCGACCTTGGGTAATTGTTAGATGAAATTGCATGCTAAAACTGGAAGTTACAATACCCTTGGAACGATAGATAGTGATTGTGTTGCCTTGTTGTATGTGATTATAAGTCTAAATGTATGTTTCGACTTCGGGTTCCAAAGTTTGTCTTAAATACTTGTTAAAATGATTAATCGGAATCCTGAGAATGACAAACTAGCATGATTAAGTGTTGAAATGCATGCTTAGACTAGGACCCTGTTGAAAATGGTCAAACATGTGAGATTGAAAGTAAAGTATGTCTAAAACCTAGCACAGATCCCATCCATGAGTCCTTGTGCACGGACCGTAGATCAATCTACGGACCGTAGATCAATCTACGGACCGTAGATAAGGTCCGTGGATGGAAGCACTTGAAAAGCTCACTAAATGTGAAACCACAGATGTGGACTACGGTTCGTAGATCAATCTACAGACTGTTCTGTACAGCCGTGGTTTCCCTCTGCGACCAATATTGTTGGTCCCCTGATCCACGGACTGTAGATCTCCACCGTAGATGACCACTGTAGCCACTGTCTGAAATATTTTTAGTCTTTGTTGGTGTTCGTTTTTAGTTCTAAAATTATTTTGAGGTCCCAACACAAGGACCTCTCCTACTGCACCTCGAGTCACCAGAGGCACCCCCCAGAAGGTGATTCCCGACGTAGTCATTGTCTCCCAGTCTGATGAGGAGCACACACTGATCGGGTCACCAACTGGGCTGCTTCCAGTTCAGAGAATGGGTCTACGTCCGGCTCTTAGTCTGCCCAGGCTTCAGGGTCCGAGTCTACCCAGGCTTCAGGGTCCATTGCTAAATCAGCCACATGTTTTGGCGATAATGAGCAAGTAGCCTCGTCTGATGAGGCCACTAGCTCAGAATCAGTACCAACACCACGGAATGATGACCCTACTCCAGTGGCCGGTGAGCCAAATAGATGGTGCGTTGAGGACCAATGGCAAATTTATCGGGATGCCAAGATGAAGAATGACAAAGAGAAGATGGCCCGACTTATTACAGAGGAGCCAGAGTCCTCACGGGGAGCTTGCACACTATCCCTGACATCCACCGGCTTTTTAAACTTCACAAGTGTGACTGGATGGCTCGAGACCTTGGGACCTATAGCGAAGAGATTGTGCGGGAGTTCTATGCCTCCTATGCTGCCATTTTCCAAGGTTCGATTGACAAGAGGTCCAAGCCCACAGCCGAGGACCCTATCACTTCTACTATGGTCCGAGGTTTTCCAGTAGACATCTCACATACCACTATCAGCCGGTTCCTCAATGGCCTTGGTCCTGATCACACTTGGGCCCTCAACACGACCGAATTTGATTACAGATGGGATGTTGTAAGGAGTGGAGCCTTCACGCGTAATGTCGAGCGGAAGGAGGCTATCTTATTGTGGTTGGCTAGGCACATAACTACAAATGGAGAGTGTGTGGAGTGGGTTAGTTCACCAAGTTTAGGTATTCGAAAGGCCACCTTGACTTTGGTGGCCAAGTTTTTTTGGTTGTTGATGCGGAACAGGGTGTCGCCTACAAAAGCTGACAACCAACTCACATGGGACAGAGTCGTCATGGTTGCAACATTAGTAGCAGGATTGGAGATCGACTTTGCC
Source organism: Solanum verrucosum (assembly GCF_900185275.1). Lineage (NCBI taxonomy): Eukaryota > Viridiplantae > Streptophyta > Magnoliopsida > Solanales > Solanaceae > Solanum > Solanum verrucosum. Next base: position 75,982 of record NW_026020263.1, read on the forward strand.
CGCATGCTGCTGGCAGAGATTCACCAGAGGGCGTTCAAGACCTCCACTACTTACCCCTTTCCATGTTTGATTTTTCAATTGTGCAGGGACTCTAGAGTTCCGCTCTAGCATTGTGATAGGTTGATCCACCCTACGGGGACCTTAGATATTGGCCTGATCTGGGATGAGGCAAATGTGGCTGCTTCTCGCAAAGAGCCACAGATCGATGTGCCATGGGTACTGATTTAGTAGATGTTGTGGAACATATGCATGGTTATGAGCCTGTCCCTCCATCCCACACTGATGATGCCCCCGCCTTCTCTTCTCAGGCCGCTAGTCAGGCACCCAGCTCATCTAGAGCCACCCGCCTTTGGGAGCCAATTTTATACCATTGGCCTGAGTCCAGAAGTTAGAGGCCCAAATGGCCACCCTGCTGCACCATATTAATCCCTGTATGCGGAAGTTGATTGCTGAGTCCGAAGAGAGAGTAGAAACAATGATAGAGGCAAAAATGGACCAAAAGGTCCAAGCAGTTCATAAGCTGCTCGATGCCTTCGAGTTGAGAGTTCTAGAGAGGCCAGCTCCTACTACTGATATATCCTCATTTCGGACTGAGCTAGCTAGTCTCCAGGAAGATGTTGACGCCATCCTAGCCACACCAACTGTTGAACCACAGGCTGCACCCTCTGCGTTAGGCGATGATACAGTCCTGGGTGCACTATTCAGTGGAGATGATTCAGATGCGTAGCCCGAGCCTGCACTTGCCCGCGGTAAGAGGCACCAATCTAGTCACAAAACTGAGCTCACAGAGGAGGAAAAGGCTAGCAAAAGGCACCGCAGGCAAGAGAAGAAGGCACAAAAAGCCTTAATAATAGATGAGCAGCTGAGGCAGCAAAGGGTCCGTGAGATGGTTGCTGGGGCGTCGAGTTCTATGCACGTGTCTGAGGTTCTGCCTACTGTGGCTATTGGTGTGAGCACCACTGATGGTGCAGTTAGAGTCAAAGATAACATTACTGATATTGTTGTCCTTATTGATGTGGGTACTACTGAGGGTGACTCGAGTGTTGATTTAGCGGGCTCCAGGAAACCGAACCCACCCGCTTGTTGATGGTTCGTCGGCGCTATGCGCCTCAAGTTTGCTTCACCCAAATCAATTACTTTTTACTATTTTTCTGTGCATTAGGGACAATTGCACCATTTTTTGTTAGGGGGTGGGGTAAATGAATTGTGAGTTATACGGTGAAATCTGAGTAACCCAACTCATAATCCTCTCTTGGGGTTTTCTTGCTTGTGTTCTTTTTCCCCAAGAGACTGTTTAATTTCTGTTGAACCGGCATGTGTTAGGATCGTATGTGTAGAAGCATTAAAAGGATTGAAGCATGATGGCTTATGAAAAATGATACCCGTCCAAATTTTGTGATGTAGCTAGAATTTGTAGGCTAAGATAAGTTGAATGTGTTGGTTCTGAGTATGACACGATAATGAATCAACTTGATGGCATGACTTAAGCTAAAACTTGAACTGGGTAATCTAATAATCTGATAATGAAACTATGTGCCAAGAGTGTGTGAGAATAGTTGATTGTTCAAATAGTTTTGTGCCAATCTAGAACTTGCTCGGTTAGTCCTGCTAAGACAATCTACTCTAGAGGCTAGGAAGTGATCATCGACCCTTGTTCTGTTAAGTCCACAAATTACCTAAAATAGAATCCAACCAAATGAACTAAATGCTCCCTTTGATCCAAATGCTTTGAGCCTAAATTAGACCATTTCTTTTTAAACCTCTAACTCATCTTCCTATAATCTACTATGTTGGCCCCGGTCCCTCCTTGGACATGTGCACCTCGGCTTAGGCCAAAAGCCTAAGTTGAGGGTGGCTAATGTAAAAGGCAACTTCAGTCTTGACCCTGATCCGACATCGGGTATTGTGCACCTTAACCACTGGAAAACCCATAGGTTGAGGGTGGCTGTGAAAGAGAGAAACCGAAAGAAAAATGGGTATGAAAAGAGTTTGATGTTGAAAAAGAGAAAAAGAAAAAGAGAGGAAAGGATATGACTCGTTGAAAACTAAAGAAAAGATTAAAATGAAATTTTTTTTGAAAGAAAAGTAATAAAAAAAAATAAAAATAAAGATCTACAAAGTCTAAAGTCACATCCATGGTTGAAGAAAATCAAGGGAAAAGAAGGTAAACGGTAGGATGTCAAAAATAGGTCAAAAAGAGGTTGAAAGCCTAGTGTAATGTCAATAAGGGCAGAAAGTCACTAAGAAGTACCCAAATGTACCACAGCTGATCCTGAGCCTACATTACAAGCCAAGAAAGTCCTATAGTGATCCTAGAATCTAGTTTGAAGAGTCTAAGAAATGAAAATTAAGGGCAAGACTATGGTATTGAGCACTAGTTGTATTTGAAGTTACTTCTGAGTGTGAGTGTTGTATGAATCCTTGTACTCAAAGTCATATTCAAAAAAGGGATTTGGTTTGAAGTAAGGGAACTAGTTACATTGTCGGAAAGTTGAGACCTTGGTGATAGTGAAACAATGTATGTTGTGTGTGGGTTGGTCGATCTTTGTCATATTTTGATCCGTATGAATTATCTTGTCGAATCTAAGAGAACAAATTTTGCACCCGAAAAAGAGTTGGGATAGAGAGCCGTGTGATTGCCTGTGCTTAAATTGCTTGTTTCTATACAAGTGTCGTTTAGAGTCTTAGTGCGTCGCTTGAGGACAAACAACGAATTTAAGTTGAGGGTGTTGATATACCGTGAGTTTACGGTATTTTTAATACATTTCACTTAAGAGTTGTGTGTGTCTAGGACCTTTTTGTATTGGTTTTTTATGTGTTTTTATCTTGTTTTGCAGGAAAGATGTTTAGGCACGGAAGTAAAGAGACAGCTGAAAGAAATGCAGAAAAGGGCATCTACGAAAGTGATCTACGGACCGTAGGTCCATTGACGCTCCGTAAATTGTGACCGTAGATCAGTAGGCAAGGCATGCAAGGCAAATCAGGGAAATCTGACCAAGTGTGGAACCACGTCGGCCATTGACGGTCCGTAGATTGATCTACGAACCGTACTGCTTATCCGTAGAATGATACTGCGAGGGTTCCAGTACCTGATGTTTGAAGATTCTAAGTGTGGAGCTACGGAGAGGGATTTACGGACCGTAGATTGATCTACGGTCCTTACTGGAGTTCCGTCGTTTGCTTAAGAGAAGCTGAATTTTAGGAAACTGAAATATTTTCTAAGTCCTGGCTGACGGAAGGGACTCACGGACCGTAGATCCATTGATAGTCTGTGAATCAGTCTCGTGGAATGAAGACGCGTGCCTGAACAAACTTTCCTTATTTTGTTTTCCTTTTAATTTAGGACTTGTTTTCTATAAATAGGGGATGTAAACCTCGTTTTTGGGGATTAGACTTTATTACTTTTATTCTAGTTCTTGACTTGGGAGATTAACTTGCAACTTTAGCAATTCCTAATTTCCTAAGTTTGTTTTGAAGATTTGGGTGTTGCAATTCAAGTTGAATTTCTGGGTTCATTCTTCTTCTTACGTAAGTTCATAATTCTTTTAATCTAAAACAATGAATTGTGTTCATATGATTATGGGTAACTAAACTCCACAACTAGGGTTGTGGGAACCGTGAGCAATTAACAAAGTATAAATAGTAAATAAACAATTCTTAAGTAGTATTTTGCATGCATTAATAATTCTTTCGTTTAAAATTCTTTTTAATGAGTGCACGCGTTAAACTCGCCTTGTTGCTACTTGCCGGACCAAGGAGGTAATCAACAAGAAAATAATTATCAACATAGATTTTGTGTGATACTATCTAATAGTCTAGTGTCGATTGGTGCGAAATAATAACTAAGCCAAACATCGATGTGATGTCTAATATGAGGTAAAGGTAAGGGTTAGTAAATTATACACACGTAGCCGGACCAAGTTGTGGGGTGAAATTCTCTAGATGCCGGACCAAGGATTTAGAAATACCTAACTTATCACTTTGCATGTTGTACACTAGGAAAGGGTTGCTATTATTAGGATTACTGTGTTATGAGCTTTTGGGGAACACGTATACCCTAGTTAATTCTCTCATTTTGATAACATCCAAAATTGACTTTTGTTTATTGATTACTTACTGAATTCTAACAATTTGTTTCACTAATCCCCCCCCCCCCCCCCCCATTTTAATTATTTGTGTCTGGAAGTAATTTGACTAAACGAATATAATTGTTGGTTAAAGTAAAGTCTAAACCATTTTCCTCGTGGGATTGACCCCAACCTACAAGTTGGTTCTTTACTTGATAACAATCACTTATGCTTCTTTAGGGAGGTGTAATTTGAGCGTATCACTAACTGGCGTAAAAGCTTCCATCTCATATTCATATCTACTCGGTGCTACTACAAAAAAATGCTCAATTTATAGAGGTTATTTTGTCAATTTATGGCGGTTTAGGGATCCCACAAATTAAATTACGGTGCTTTCTAAAACCATTACAATTACCCTTGCCACGAACATATTTGCAGCGGTTTTAGTAAACCTCCATGACGCTCCCTGCAAAATGACTTTTAAATTTGTGGAGGTTTTTTACTATGTGTTTGTGACAGTTTAGAACCTTCACGATATGATTTCAATATTTTAAAAACTAAATTTGTGTGGATTTAAAATTGTCATGATATGAGATTAATATTTAAAAATTAATTTTATTTGTGGAGTCTTACAAAATTATTATTATTTTAATAGTAAATGTGGAATTTGATTTACATCAAACCGTCAAAATAATGAATGATTTTACTAAGTAACACATTTAAAGAAAATCAAATTACATTAAACAAATTTGTAATAATAAGCTTCACAAATTCAAATTATGTCAAATAAAAATAATACAAACTTTTGTATAATATATTCAACATCAAATTTTTAATCCTTTAAAATCCACATCAAAATAAATACAAAAAAAATTCTATAGCTTGCATTTGTTTGGTAATTTAAGTTGTTGTCATCCAATCTTTTTATCCAAAGTGAAATAAGCTTAATCTCCGCATCAGCCTGAAACAATGAAAATATTATACATAATTAGATAAACATCTATTGATAGATATATCTTCATACATCTTGATTAAAAAAATTAATTCATTTAAAAAACAATTCATATGGATCTTTGATTTGACAACAAATTATAAGATTATGTATTTGATGTTCTCTCATATACCCTAATAATGTGAATAATAGCGAATTCGTTATTATTCCTACGTAAGCACAAACTAAATTTTTATTTTTCAAAATTATATAAAGATTCTCATTCTATTCAACACTTTTGTTCAAATATTTCTCACTTTTGATTAATTTTTAAGTTAGACTTTTTTTTCCCTTGACCTTATTTTTTTTTCTTTTATTTACCAAAAAAATAATTATAACTTCAACAATTTACCGTATTGAATAAGTTATATTGATATAGATCACAATCTAATATGCAAAATCGTCCTTTAATTTGTTATAGTCAAATCCAATCAAGAATAAAATGATCCCATGTTCCTTAATCAAAGAAGAACAAAATCGAGGTTTACCATAAACAATCAAAGATAGGTGCGGATGACTTTACGATGTGGTGAGAATTTGAAGAAATCCTAGAATATGTAAAAATATTGATAGATTAAGTTTAACAAACTGGAAAATACAAAATACCTATAAATTAAATAATAATATAAATTTTAAATTTTAATATGAATCATCAAATTCACCTAACAGAGAATTACCTTTATATTCAAAATAATTATTTACCATTTGTTTCACTTTACAAAGCCTACATTAAAAGAAAAAGTGATTAGCAAATTAACACACAAAAAATGAAATGAAAAAATAAAATAAAGAAGAGTGAGAGGCAAAGGGAAAAAGGAGAGGGGAGGGGGTTACGGAAAAGAAATGGATTACAAGGAAAAATAAATGGGGTGTGTTTTACGTGGGAATGGGTGGGATTTGGGAAGGAGGGGTGGTTTCATATTTAGTTGGATTTGAAAGACTTTAGGGGGGAATTAATTATAGTGTTTAGGCTTTTTAAATATTTTGGAAGGAGAGATATTAAAATTTGGTTGAGTTAGGTCAAAATAAAAGATAAAAGAATTTTTTTAGTGCATAGAACGATCTTTTATTCTTAATTTTATTAATAATTAAAATGTTTCACCTTAAAAAATCAACTAGTACTATAAAAGCTTTAATAAAATTAAAATACAAACAAAATAAATATAAATGCATATGACTTTATTTGGCATACGAGTTTTGTTTATATATATGATCTGATATTTTTCTAAGATTTAATAGTTATAAAATTTAAATTTATGTGTTATGAGATAACCAAAATCACTAATAATACAAATTAAAGTATTACCATATACGATAAAATGTTGAAGTGAAATTTCACCTACAAAGAAAAAAAGAAATTCAAAAAGTATCTTAACAGATAAAAGAAATAGAGGATCAAAAGAACGAGAAGGGTGTGTGTATATGATGAAATTAACTTTCAATATCGAACGTGTGTATATATATATATATATATATATATATATATATATATATATATATATATAACTAACTTAATAAATTTTTGGAGGTCGATAATCGCCACAAACAATATTAAATTGTGGCGATTTTGTAACCTCCTTAATAAAACCACCACAAAAAGTTTTATATTGTGGGGGTCAAAATAAAACGTCACAAAATGAATTATAAGTGGGATTTCTACAAACTCATACAAGTTAACAACCACAAATTAAGCATTTTTTTTTGTAGTGGCTCATATATTCAAGAGGTGAGAATAGTCTTTCAATGAATCACAACAACATTATCATATTCATGGATACTTCATTCATAATCATGCATAAGTGTGTTCATGAGGATAACATTCCAACACAACAACAACTAGCTAGATCATAATCATAATCACTTTACTCTCAAAGTAATCTTAAAGCATGTGCACAAGTCTCATAATCATGCAAATTTCACATATATTGCCCTTCAAGAAAACTAGATCACAATTCATCAACACATCTAGAATTACTACACTAGACATGGATGATAACATAATTCAAGTAATCCAAATATCACAAGCATAATATCATCTTTCTAGAATCATCAAACCCTCATCATAGTTCATAATTGGGGAATTTAGGGATTTCATGGATTCTTGGGGGGATTTCATCATAAAAAATTAACAATAAATCATCAATTCAATCATAATCCATCATAAATCAACCATTAAAAACATTTTTGAAAAGAACCTGAAAGATTGAAGTAAAACCCTAACAATTGGGGAAATCACTAGTTTTGAAATTGAGTTTGGAGGGACTCCATATGAATTTGAGTGGAAAAGATGGATCCTTCAACCCTATCTTTCATTTTCTTCTTCTTCTTCGTTGGAGTTTTCTAGAGAGAGAAATTTTCTAGAAGATGAACTTTAGGGAAAATATTTGGGTGTTTGGAAAATATGAAGTAATTGGGTGTATTTTGACTTATAATGACTTATATAATTGTACAAAAATATTACAAAACGACCTCAGTTTGATTGAGCCTAAAAAGGAAATACCCAAAATAACCCTCACTTAAAGTGAGTTGCCTAGGTGCAACAAGGGGCCCCACGAGCCGTGGTCCCTCTCGTGGACTTGAGGCAGTGGATAAGCACCTTGTTCCTTTAGCTCAAAAGCCCAAGGCATCTCCACGAGGGGCTCCATGAGCCGTGGAGCAAGCCACGAGCTGTGGTCCATCTCGTGGACCTTGAGGCAGTGGCTATGCCACTTTGCCTTCCACCCCAACCTCTAAGGCATATTCAAGACCACTCCCACGAGCCGTTAAGTTGCTCGTGTGGAGGGTCCATTTTTGAGGCAGCCTAAGGAGGCTACTGCCTCCACTTCCATGAGTGGCACAACAACTCGTGGTGTCCACTATGAGTCGTGAAGACCCTCGTGGTCTTGGTGGGAAATGCATTGGCAAAGATGGGTGATTAAATAATGTTATCAAAGACACTTCATCCAATTCTAAGCGTCAACGATCGTTAATCAGTATAATAACCCAACTAAATGAGTTGGGGTTGAATCCCACAGGGAGTGGTACGTGTTTAAGATTCAATAGCAAAGTATGAATATGTTCAAGTCAATCATAGGAATACATATTTATGAATAAACACATAATTCAAATTAAGGGGTGACACAAGTGTCAAATAAAGGGGGTTTTGGTTTTAACTATCAACTACAACAACATCAAATAACACAAATTAACAAGTAAAGAGACGGGTTCTTGGGATGTGATTGGATTATACGCTAAGGTAGACAAATGGGTAACTGCAATTTTTAGTAAATAACTGTAAATCAGTGAATAAGCTAGACTTTAGTGGGGATAAACTTTCTCTCGAACAATTACCACGAATCAAGTTGGTTTCTCTCGAACACCAACAATCAGCAAATGAGAACAGCCTACACTTTAGTCCATTCACTCTCTCAAGCTGAATGTGTGGAAAAGTATTTAGGATTCACTATCTCGAGCTGAACCCATGGCAACCCAATATCCACAGACCATCAATTCAGTAATCTTGGTTTTAAAACCTCTCTCTCTCGAGCAAGCCAAAACCACGAAGGTAGAGTTGCATTTTCAACTATAACCCATTAAATTAAACAACAATTAATGATTGAAATCACTTTTAAACAACATTTAAACTAACAATTAGCAACAACCATAAGCTAAATCAACCCATAATCACATAATCATACCCCAAGAATTGAGATTTTAGCTAGACATCATAAAAAGATAGAAATCATTACCAAATTGTGTTTCCATCAACTAGGTAAGATTAATTTAGTCTTTACAAAGGTCCAAGTTAAAGAATCTCAAAGATCCACTTCCAATTTCTCAAAAATGGAAAACTTCAATTCTTCAAAGCTAAGGAAAATTTGTCTCAAAACTGAAAATTCTAAAAATTGATTCTAAGATTATGATAAAAGGGTAAAAAGCTCAATGTTTGAAAATGTATTTATAGTTGCCAAAAATATGCTGCGAAGGACCATTTGGCGCAGTAACATGGAATTCTCGATCAATTGGCGATCCTCCCTTTGGTCAGTTCCATCGCCTTCTTGCTTTGGTCTTCAGCATCCTCATGTTCTGTAACTTTGGGCAATCCAACATTGCATCGTGGAACCATTCGGTGACGCGCCGGCCGCTCCTTTCTATCACCAACTTGATTTTTTCCTTCAGGGCTTGGCACATTGGAACTTTAGGCGGTCAAGAGGTCATTAAGCGACTCGCCAAAGGGACTCGGCGATCACCAAGCCTTCATTTCTTCGTTCTTTCAGCTTACTTCGTTCCTTTTTGCAAATTAGTGTCCATGCTTTGTTCTTCAATCCAAATACCTGGAAATCAAGGATTTTACATTAGTTATTGGAACAAAACAAGCATTTGAGGACATAAAATCTATCCAAATAAATCCCTAAATGAGTCCAAATCGTGGACTCATCAACACCCCCAACTTAAACTTTGCTTGTCCTCAAGTAAAACTCAAGTTTAGTAGTTCAAAAAGAATGTCTCAAACAATGCTACACAAGATCAATTATGAATGCACACAAAAAGACTCAACTTACTCATGCAAGGATCAATTGTGCACTCAAAGATTCAAGTTGTGACTCACCATTATCAAAGATTCTCAAGTTCACAATACATAATTCAAATGCAAGTTCAAGCTCAACAAAGGTACTCAAATGCCCTCACACAAAGGATGATTCCAAATTTACACACAATAGTTTAATAATTTATAGCATTGGAATCACAATCAATACTCACACTCACAAAGATGAACACATGCATGACTCCACCCATAGGTTTGCCCTTATTTTCCAATCAACACTTGTTTTAGCTCACTCAAGATCAAAAAGGTCTTTTCAAGGCTTGTAACGGGGCTGAGTGTAAATGTATGGTAATTTAGGCTCAGTGGCTGCTATCCTCGTGAAATATGGTATGAACAACACTTTCTTCCTTTTCTTCATCATTCTCATGCATGATCAAAAGTCACCCTATTATTCACTTTCCATGAAATACCGGACACCCCATTTTCTTTTGTACTTTATTTCACACTTTCTCATTCTTTTTCTTTTCATTTTTTTGTATGAAAGGGTTCCATATTTCTCAAAATCATGGGTCAAAGGGGGGACTTCTTTACACTTCTTGATTTACCTTCTCTTTTCACCACACCCCCAACTTAGGCTTTTGGCCTAAGTTGGCTATTAAAAAAAGCACAAATCATGAGGATTATGGGTAATGGAAAAGAAAGGTCACAATTTCATCAAACTTCTTCCAAGGAAAGGCTAAGGCTCAAAGGGTGTTCAAGCAAAGATCACACACTTACAAGGTTGGCCACAAAAGATGTATAATGTCAAATTGTTCACACTCTTCAAAGTTGTCTAAGATCATTTCAAGAGATTGCATCACTTAGTCAACCGAACCAACAGGGAAAATTCTAGGTGTTATCACACATGGTTCATGGTAAGCTCATCACACAAGGCATTGGCACCAAATATCAAACAAGAATCCACACTTTCGCTTGTGTGCAATGTTCATCATAAAAGACTCATTCGATAACCGGCTAGTCACAACGAGATGCAAAAAGTTCACATATTGTCTATGCAACTTCATTTGGCCTCATCGTAGCCGCACATTCATTTTTGTTCGATTATGAGCACTATTCAAGTCATCGATATTGATCAAGACCGATACTCAAATTTGCAAGAGAACAACCACATTCAAACGCAATCAAGAGGTGGCACAAATTTTTTGGAAGGGTCCAAAAATCAGTTACAATTAAAGCAAGGAGCCTCAAGCTCAACCATCTACAAAATCAGTTCTAACGCAATTCATAGCTCAAAAACTCAATATATACAGACAATGATCACAAAAAGGTAAGCCTCACCCCACCACAAAACAAAATCAATTTGTCATCAAATGTAAGTAAATATCCACAAAGTCAATAATATAAGACGGAGAGGGAGGTAAAGAGAAATCCTATCTACACAGTCGCTCCATCTATTGAGACATCAATGCCTGGTGCAACACTCTCATCTTGGGCATCAGTGCCCGGAGTCACATCAACAGTAGTAAGTCCACTAGGGTCAGCCAAGGGTGTATCTGCCAAAAAAGCCTGCACATCTGCATCTACCATGGCCTCCTCAGTCTCTGTAAGGCCCTCATAAAAAGCCTTCTTAGCAACCTCAAGCATCTCCTCATCCGTCTCAGCCTCAGACTCAGGATCAACTGCTCCTCAACTCTAACATCATCTCTTGTGGTAGCCGGAGGCATGTCTGGCTCAACTGGCACATCTGGGATCTCCACCATCCCAAAAATCATTGATATGTCGGTGGACTTCAGCTGGTCCACATCTCTCCTCAGTGCAGTAATAGCGGCCTTTAGAGCCGTCACCTTCTCGTTGGCCTCTTTTTCATGCTCGCACACCGCTATGCTAGCCGCAATGGCATCAATGGTAGCACACAAGGGTGTCACAACATCAGTGAGGGCTGTCTGAATAATGCCCGAAATGGAGGCCTCAAGTCTGGCGACATGGCGATCGGTAGAATGGGCTAGCTTCCCCATCCGTAGTAATGCAACCTGAGTGAGTGGGGCCCGAAAGGTAGCAACAACAACATACCAGATCTGGGGGGAATGGAGCAATAGAGGAACTGGGAGTATCACAAGGGAAATCACTATAAGTACCTAAAGACCCAGGGGCCGGAGTAGGCAAAAGTGCCTCTTCAGGTAATGTGTCGGTATCCACAACTGGGGAAGAGTCCATTGGGGCTGCCTTCTTCCTCTCTGCCTCGTCTTTCAAGTATTCTACCTCGATCCTTCGAATGTCAGTAGAAGATGTGGGAATCACTTCCACATCCTTCTTCTCATCTATAGGCACCCGAGCTTGTTTGCACAACTCGGTGATTAACACCGAAAAGGGAATGAAGTTTGGCGCTGGTTGTCCCTTATGACCAACATTTGTGCCATAGTCATCCCCAGATTTATCCTTGTCTCATCAATGATGCAACCTAGACAGGCTTCCTTGGCTAGGCAGAGAATCGACTCATTCTGGGATGGCATGATAGTATTGCTGATGAAGCCAAACCAGAACCTTGCAACTATGTTTAGATCCTTCTTTTCAATCGGTGCTCCAATCTCAAACAACTTGGGAGTACCGTCTGATATTAGCGGATCCAACCACTTCTTCATGTTTTCTAGTGTCATTGTCCGGATCAGATGCTGGCAATCATCATCAATACGTGTTGAAACACCCAAGACTGCATTGATAGCATCACTATCATATTTCACCTTCCAGCCTCTAACAACCACATAGTCAACCAACTTGAATTTGGTTGCCAGCTTCTTTCTTTATGGTATCAAGGAACTGTAAGCAATGTAGAATTCTCTGACCCGACTCGGAATGTATGGGCCACGAGGCTTGGTGAAGAGCTGGAATTTGTGGAACATTAGGCAGCTCATAATCTCTGGATATCTGTCGATGACTCCATTAGTGGATAACCTCTTTTCTTCAATTATTGTCCTCAGTCTTCAGTTTGTTGAAAGACTTGGGAGGAGGGCCTTGTACAATCGGAGCATGAACTATGGCCTATTCTGGAGCAGAAGAGGTAGTGGTGGGTTGGGGAGTCCTAATCCTAGATGGATCATTCAGCCTCGTTGAGCTTAGCTCTGCTCTCTGGGATGCAAGTAGCTCATCCTCAGGCTCAGAAGTTACAGCCTGATGCTCCTGGTGCTCACCCTCACTCTCAGAAGTGGTGAGGTGAGTGGCGTAGATACTGTCACTGTCGAAGCTGGCCTCTGGTGATACATGTGCCTTCCCTTTTCCTTTTCTCTTCCCACCTGTTGTGGGAAGTTTGGTAGCCTTCACCTTGGATACATCCTCGTTGATCTTTATAACCTTGGCCCGCTTGCGGGGTGGCATGTTTCTACTAGAAGCCTCTAGTCTAGCCATGTATGCAAAACATCAGATAAAGTTAGGAATAATTCAAGCAAAATTTGCAGAAAAATAATTGCAGACAGACTCGCCGGACCGGTCGATGAGTCGCCAAATCACTTTGGCGAGCCAGGTTGAGCTCGCTGAAAGGATTGGCTCAAAATTTACTCAGACAAATGGTATGTCGGCGATGGGAAGGGCCTTTTGGCGAATCGCCGACAGCATTCGGCGAGCAAGGAGTAGCCTGCCAAAAGTTACAATACATTTTAGGAGTTAGGGGAACAGAAAGGGCTATCAAGAAGGACTTTCGGTGAGTCGCCGAATGCATTCGGCGAACTCAGGTTTCTCGCTGAAAGTTACGGAACCTGAACTCCAAATTTAGCATGAAATTAAAGGTAAGAAAAGGGATTCGGCGAACCGTCGAGTGGTTCGGCGAGCTCGACCCAGCTCGCCAAACGACCCAACGTGCCTACTCTCAACCCCATCTTCCAAATTCAACCCCGCAGCCCCCGAGAACAAAATCAAACCAATCACTATTCCAATTAAACTAAGACCCATTACACCCATGCCCCTGGGATACTTAGATTTCTTCCAGTTTGGCCAAATTTGGCCATTTGATGACTTTTGCCCTTAAGAATGATGTCAACTGCTCCAATATTGGGTAAATTACGTCATTTGGCAGAAATGCGGGTTACTTAGACTTCACCTGACTAGACCCAATAACATGCAATCACAACCCTACAATTTTAATCAATTTTGAACAAGAAAAACTCGAGAAATCAACAATATAAGCATTAGAGGCACGATATTCAAATTAAAATAGGTATACACACATACAATTACGATCAGAGAGGCCCAACACACTTCACTAAGATAATATCTAAGCACGAGAGTAAAAATTGCAAAAAATGAATTCGGGGTTTGGAAAACCAACCTTAGATGCCGATTAAACAAGTTGAAAAGCTAGGTGGCAAAGAATCCAACTCCGAACACAAACTTGATGACTTATACGAGATAAAAGATGCAAAAATATGGAAAATAGTGTGTGGTTGTGAGTTTGGGAAGTTCAAAAGTTAGGGAAAGTGAAATTGTTTGAAAGTTTAAACCTTTGGACTTTAAAAACCGTCCAGTTCTCACCCATTCGGCGACATAAGTTTTGCTCGATGACCCACTCGGCGACACGCTGAGTGGGCACTTACCTCGCAAAGTTTTACAGGACCTCCAGTTATTATGGGGTCCAAACGGAGGACAAAGTTGTGATCGCTGACCCGGTCGGTGATTCGCCAACATCTCCTGGGCTCACCGAGTTTTACACACTCCAATTTCAAAATGTCTTGAGTCCAACGGTGGTCCAAGTTGAGCTCGCTGACCTCTTCAGTGAGTCGCCGACTGGACTTTTAGCTCGCCAACCTGTACTTTTCAAACACCTTCCACACTTTGAGTTGCACAATCAACGAACCATTTTTTCAAACTTAAAAAGAAAGCAAATAAAACTTGGGTTACCTCCCAAGCAACACCTTAGTCAACGTCGCGGCACGACTCAAGTGTACACTCAAACCTCATTCTTGGGTTGGCCATAATATCACTAGGCAATCGCCCTTGCTGTCTCGAGTTCAAATGAGATAAGATATGACCCATTTGGGTCTCCAACTGTTTGATCGATACTGAATGGGAGGTAACCGTTTGGCTGAAGGTCGACACATCTTCTTTCATTTCTTTCAAAATTTTGTCCTACCCCTCAACTTTGTTGAGGATACGAGAAAACATATCATCCGATCGACAACCTTCTGAATCCTTTGGTTTCTAACGCTCGTGGGGAGGCACATACCTATCCTTCTCCCCATCCTTCCAATTGTGATTTCAATCCCTCCACTCTCGATCACGATCCTTCCAACCTTCGTCCTTGTTCCAACCTTGGTTACCACCCTGCCTCGGGTAGTTTGAATGATAACACCACCTTGGTTGGCTAGGAAATTCACCTATTCGTTGTACAAAGCCTCAAACTTGGCCTCATTAGGATTAACACACCCTACACCCACGACATTGACACTTCGAGCACCAGCTCCCATGACATTGTTGGACAAAACGTCAAGTTGTGTCATGATCTTGGCCTTGTTCTGGTCCCTCTCTTGGTGTTTCTCCATCTACTCCTTGGTTAATTTAAACGTGAGAGGGGAGACCTGATCTTCGCGGGTGTACCAAGCCCGATTGATTGTGGTCATGCCATCCAAGAGTTGAGCTGCTATCACATAAGGTTGCTGCATCAAACCTCCCAGTGAAAGTTGGTCAGCAACACCCTTCTGTACCGAATCAAGACTTCGGTAAAAATACTACAGCAACACGTTATCAGGCAAGCCATGATTGGGAATTGAAGTACCAACTTCTTGAATCGTAGCCAAGTTTCATGAATTGGCTTACCCTCCAGACGCTTGAAGCTTTGAATGATGTTCTGAAGAGTCATCATCTTCGAAGGTGGGAAAAATTGCACTTGAAATGCAGTGACCAGCTGCTCCCACGGAGTGATTGATTCATGTGGCAATTTAGCCAACCACTTACATGCTTCTCCCAACAAAGAGAATGGGAACAACCTCAACCAGACCGAATCTTGGGATATGTTCTTGACAGAGAACGGTCCGCAAACATCCACAAAGTTTCTAATACGCTCATGGGGATCCTCATGAGCCAAACCACCGAACAACCCCTTCAATTGCAAGAGTTGCAACATAGTACTTGTGATATGGAACCCTGCGTTGATATGGAACAACCCCTTCAATTAGGCTCGTTGACATCGTTGAGGTTGCTGATGTCATCTTGGTGGCCCACTTAGCTACCATTGCTTCTATTCACACTCATACTCTCTGTTTCAAGACACAAACAAGCAAACCAAAACTAAAAGTAAGTAAGTTCCACTATGACTAATAAGAACAAAATTCAACTTAACTAAAAGTCTTAACCAGCACCACTCCCCGGAAGAAGTGCCATTTTAATTAAATGACCTTATCAAAGACACTTCATCCAATTCTAAGCGTCAACGATCGTTAATCGGTAGAATAACCCAACTATGTGATTTGGGATCGAATCCCATAGGGAGTGGCACGTGTTTTAAGATTCAATAGCAAAGTACAAATATGTTCAAGTCAATCATAGGAATAGATATTTACGAATGAAAACATAATTCAAATTAAGGGGTGACACAAGTGTCAAATAAAAGGGGTTTTTGGGTTTAACTATCAACTACAACAACAACAAATAACACGAATTAACAAGTAAAGAGACGGGTTCTTGGGATGTGATTGGATAAGCTAAGGTAGACAAATGGGTAATTGCAATTGTTAGTAAATAGTTGTAAATCAGTGAATAAGCTAGACTTTAGTGGGGATAAACTTTCTCTCAAACAATTTACCCTGAATAAAGTTGGTTTCTCTCAAACACCAACAAGCAGCAAATGAAAACAACCTACGCTTTAGTCCATTCACTCTCTCGAGCTGAATGTGTGGAAAAGGATTTAGGATTCATTCTCTCAAGTTGAATCCATGGTAACCCAATACCCACAGACCATCAATTTCTATAATCTTGGTTTTAAAACATCTCTCTCGAGCAAGCAAAAAACACGAAGGTAGAGTTGCATTTGCAACTAGAACCCTTTAAATTAAACCACAATTATTGATTTAAATAACTTTTAAACAGTAGTTAAACTAACAATTAGCAACACCCATAAGCTAAATCAACCCATAATCACATAATCATACCCCAAGAATTGGGGCTTTAGCTAGACATCATAAAAAGATAGAAATCGTTACCAAATTCTATTTCCATCAACTGGGTAAAATTAATTTCGTCTTTACAGAGGTCCAAGTTGAAGAATCTCAAAGACCCACTTCCAATTTCTCAAAAATGGAAAACACCAATTGTTCAAAGCTAAGGAAAACTTGTCTAAAAACTAAAAATTCTAAAAATTGATTCCAAGATTATGATAAAAGGGTAAAAAGCTCAATGTTTGAAACTGTATTTATAGTCGCCAAAAATATGCTGTGAAGGACCATTCGACGCAGTAAGTCGGGATCGTCGATCAACTCGGCGATCCACCCTTTTGTCAGTTCCATCGCCTTCTTGCTTTGGTCTTCAACATCCTCATGTTCTGTAACTTTGGGCGATCCAACACTGCATGGCGCGGAACAAATCGGCGACGCGCCGACTGCTTTTTTTTATCGCCAACTTGATTTTCTTCTTCAGGGCTTGGCACATTGGAACTTTAGGCGGTCAAGAGGCCATTAGGCAACTCGCCAAAGGGACTCGGTGATCACCATGCCTTCATTTCTTCGTTCTTTCAGATCAATTCGTTCCTTTTTGCAAATTAGTGTCCATGCTTTGTTCTTCAATCCAAATACCTGGAAATCAAAGATTTTACATTAGTTATTGGCACAAAACAAGCATTTGAGGACACAAATCTATCCAAACAAAGCCATAAATGAGTCCAAATCGTGGACTCATCAATGGGCAACCTTGTCCCTTGCCCATTTTCCTTGGCTCCTAACAGCTTCCCTTGATGTTAACCCACACGTTTTAGCTCTATTTAGCCTACTAACTTTCCGGGGTGTTACATTATCTCCTCATTGGGAACATTTTTCCTCGAATGACGATCTAGACACCTTACGAAATTAAAGACTCAAGACTAGCAGCCCATCATGCATGCAACATCAAAATAATGCACAATTCAAAGGAGGAAACTTCAACTCCATCACAACATAATCAATGCAACACAAGAAAGTAGGACCTACATCTAACAACCCATTATGCATGAAATTCATCATTTATCATATTCATAGGAGGAACTACCTTCTCCAACTAAAAGCATGCTCAACACAATATCATGGAGAAAATATGCAATTTCTTCAAAAGCATAATAAAGCATGTTCATCAACTCATCTCATGAAGTCAAATATGCAACTCATACTAAAATGCACAACAATATGAGGAACACATAAATCATGAAAACTCATTTTATTACTATACATGAATTTTCTCAAGAACATGCATAACATAAGGAAATCATGGAGAACACATATAGCACACATGACTCCCAAAAACACCAAACTCAAGAGGAACTAATTACCTCAAGCTTGAATGGGAGTAGTAGTAAAGAGATGAGGATATCAGGACTTAATATCGGCCTCGGCCTCCCAAGTAGCACCCTCAACTAGTTGGTTCCTCCATAAAACCTTAATGGAATCTATTTCCTTGTTTCTCAACCTTTTAACTTGCCGGTCAAGGATTTCTATCGGAACTTTCTCATAAGAAAGACTCTCATCAACCCCTAAACCTTCTAAAGGGATAATGGATGTCTGATCACCAATACACTTTTTAAGCATAGAAACACAAAATACTGGATGAACCGGAGCCAACTCATTTGTCAAATCTAACTCATAGGCAACTTTCCCAATATGCTTCAAAATTTGATATAGGCCCACATACCTCGGACTAAATTTTCTCTTTTTGCCAAATCTCGTCACACCTTTCATAGGTGAGATTTTTAGATAAACCCAATCATTAACCTCAAATTCTAGATCACTTCTTCTAACATTGGCATATGACTTTTGTCTACTTTGAGCCGTTCTCAACCTCTCTCTAATAAGCCAAACTTTTTCAATAGCTTCATAAACCGATTTGGGACCAATAAGAATAACTTCACCAACCTCAAACCAACCAACCAGAGACCTGCATCTCCTACCAAACAAGGCTTCAAAGGGAGTCATACATATACTTGAGTGGTAGCTATTATTATAGGCAAACTCTATTAATGGCAAGTGGTCATCCCAATTACCCTTGAAGTCTATAACACATGCCCTCAACATATCTTCTAACGTTTGGATGGTACACTCTACCTGCCCATCGGTTTAGGGATAAAAAGCAGTACTAAGCTTAACCTTAGTACCAAGCCCTTTTTGGAATGACTTCCAAAAGTGTGAAGCAAATTGAGTACCCCGATCCGAAATAATAGATAAAGGGACCCATGCAACTTTACTATCTCATTTACATACAACTTGGCATAGTTTTCCGCCGAATGAGAAACCTTGACGGGAATAAAGTGGGCTGATTTTGTCATCTGATCTATAATTACCCAAATGGAATCATGTTGCCTTCGGGTGCGAGGCAAACCCACAACAAAATCCATATTTATATCTTCCCACTTCCAAGTGTTTCTTGGGCTAAACCTCCCGGCATTTGATGCTCGGCCTTAACTTGTTGAGAATTTGGATATTTGGCCATAAATTTCGCATTATCCTTCTTCATTATGTTCCACCAACAAACTTCCCTTAGGTCACAATATATCTTGCTGGCTCCCGAATGAATAGAATACCAAGAACTATGAGCTTCTTCTAAAATTTGTTCCCTCAAACCATCAACATCCGGAACACATAACCGACCTTGGTACCTAAGCACCCTATCTCCCCCTTGGGAGAAAGCCTTAACGGACTTTTTGAGTACCGACTCTTTCAATTCAACTAATATAGGATCACGTTCTTGCTTTGCCTTAACATCCATCACAAAGGATGATTCGGAACAATTATGGACCCACGACACCACCCTTGGTGGAATCTACTAGTTGAACACCTAGACGAGCCAACCTATGCACATCACGAACCAATTCTTTCTTTCCATCCTTTACATGAGCCACACTACCCATAGACAATCTACTAAGTGCATCTGCTACCACATTGGTTTTGTCGGGGTTATAAAGGACACTTATGTCATAATTTTTAATAATTCCAACCACCTTCCATGACAAATATTTAATTTCTTTTGACTAAACATATATTGAAGGCTCTTGTGATCGATATATACATCAACATGAACCCCATATAGATAATGCCTCCATATTTTTAAGCCAAACACAACTGCCGCTAACTCAAAGTCATGGGTTGGATAATTCTTCTCATGGATTTTCAGTTGCCTTGAAGCATATGCAATCACCTTACCATTTTGCATAAGCACACATCCCAACCCAACTCTAGAGGCATCACAATACACCACAAAGCCATCCGTACCCTCCGGTAAGGTCAACAGCGGAGCAGAAGTAAGTCTTATCTTTCAATTCTTGGAAACTCTTCTCACAAGATTCTGACCACACAAACTTAGTTTTTTTTAGTCAAGGCCGTCAAAGGAGAAGCAATGGAGGAAAATCCTTTGATAAACCTTCTATAGTAATCGATCATACCCAAGAAGCTTATAATATATGTCGGTGATAGAGGTCTAGGCCACTCTTGACTATATCCGTCTTCTTAGGATCTACCTC
This sequence comes from Solanum verrucosum, assembly GCF_900185275.1. Taxonomy (NCBI): domain Eukaryota; kingdom Viridiplantae; phylum Streptophyta; class Magnoliopsida; order Solanales; family Solanaceae; genus Solanum; species Solanum verrucosum. The sequence goes on from NW_026020263.1 coordinate 96,240, forward strand.
AATACCCTTGCTCGATACAATATGTCCAAGGAATCCTATGGACCTCAACCAAAACTCACATTTGCTAAACTTTGCGAAAAGTTGATGGTCCTTAAGAACTTGTAATACCATCCTCAAATGGTCAACATGCTCATTCTCACTCAAATAAATCAAAATATCATCAACAAACACGATCACAAAACATATAAGCCCCTTAACATAATCATAACATAAGCATACAATAATAAAGAGTAAAACACATTTAGAGTCTTAAGAAATTTGTATAAAAGCAAAACGATAGTCTAGACTTGTCTCAATTAGCCATCTATTACAATTGAAGTATCAAATAGGGTCACATCCCTTACAAAATAGTTCTCAAATGAAGGTACAAGAAAAGAAACTAGAAGAGCATCTTTCGTCCTCGAACCATGAGGACTCACCAAAAGCAAGGAGAATAGTCGATTCAAAATTTGACCAAGAAGGGAGATTACATTAAGAACCGGACTCTACACTTATTGAAAAATGTAGAAAATATGGGTTAGTACAAAAATGCACTAAGTATGATAGCCATGCATAAAATCCTTAAAATCATGCCGAAAAAAGACATTTTAGTTGAAACCATGCACTTTATCTGGTTTAAGAGTCATCATGAACATTAGTGTAAAAACACAAGTCATAAGCACATTCAACATATAGATCGTCATAACATAGTGGAAACATGCCATAACTACTATCAAAGCATACTTGTGCAATGAATGAATAAGATCCCATAATCCCACCCATGCTAAGTAAAGCTTATTGAATAACCATAGTTCATAATTCATGTTCTTATTCATATTTCATCATGGTGGGAATAAGCCTTAACCGACATAGACCATGTGAGCTTAAAATGGAATCTGGTGTCATTCCCCAAAACCGAAAAGAGGTGTCCTGCTTGCCTAAGGTAGAACTAAAGTTTGTTAGCTTAGGTGGATCCACTAGCTTAAGACCTATGTGGGCACATAGTTATGGGATACGGAGATTAGAAACCCAAACTTTACTAAGGTAAAAGGTTTCCATCTCATGAGATACATGTTTTGGGAACCCAAACTTAACTAGCGTAGAAGGAACCCATTTGGGAAGCCGGACTAACTGGCGTAAAATCTTCCATCTCATATTCATATCCACTCAGTGGTAAACATATTCCCATTAAGTTCATGTTAAGTCTTGACTTAAGTTCATGTTTATGGAAGAATGTCTTAACACTCAATCCAACACAATTAATGATATAGCTCATAGATTCAAGAGGTGAGAATAACCTTTCGATGAATCACAACAACATTATCATATTCATGTATACTTTATTCATAATCATGCATAAGTGTGTTCATGAGGATAACATTCCAACACAACAACAACTAAATCATAATCATACTCACTTTACTCTCAAAGTAATCTTAAAGCGTGTGCACAAGCATCATAATCATGCACAATTCTCATACATTTCCCTTCAAGGAGACTAGATCACAATTCATCAACACATCTAGAAATACTACACTAGACATGGATGATAACATAATTCAAGTAATCTAACTATCACAAGCATAATATCATCTTTCTAGAATCATCAAACACTCAACATAGTTCATAATTGGGGAATTTAGGGATTTCATGGGTTCTTGGGGGGAGTTCATCATAAATCAATAATAAATCGTCAATTCAATCATAATACATCATAAATCAACCATTAAAAATGTTTTTGAAAAGAATCCATAAGATTGAAGTAAAACCCTAACTATTGGAGAAATAACTAATTTTGAAATTGAGTTTTGGAGGAACTCCATGGATGAAAACTATCCATGTATGAAGGACTACCATACCTTGATGAAGAAACCCTACAAATTTGAGTGGAAAAGACGGATCCTTCAACCCTAGATTTCACTTTCTTCTTCTTTTTCTTCCTTGGAGTATTCTAGAGAGAGAAATTTTATAGAAGATGAACTTTGGGGAAAATATTTGGGTGTTTGGAAAATATGAAGTAATTGGGTGTATTTTGAATTAAATTGACTTATATAATTGTATAAAAATAATACAAAACGATCTCACTTTGATTGGGCTTAAAAAAGAAATACCCAAAATAACCCTCACTTAAAGGGAGTTGCCCAGGTGCCACAAGGGGCCCCACGAGCCGTGTTCCCTCTCGTGGACTTGAGGCGGTGGCAAGGCACCTTGTGCCTTTAGCTCACAAGCCCAAGGTATCTCCAAGAGGGGGTCCACGAGCCGTGGATCAAGCCACGAGTCGTGGAGCAAGCCACGAGTCGTGGTCTCTCTCATGGACCTTGATGTAGTGGCTAAGCAACTTTTCTTTCCACCCCCAACCTCTAAGGCGTATTCAAGACCACTCCCATGAGCCATGGAAGGCTTCACGAGCCGTGAAATGGCTCGTGCAGAGGGTCCAATTTTAAGGCAGCATAAGGAGGCTATTGCCTCAATCTCCATGAGTGGCACCATGACTCGTGGTGTCCACTATGGTTCGTGAAGACCCTCGTGGTCTTGGTGGGAAGTGTCTTGGCCAATATAGGCATTCTTGGCCCTTGCCCATTTTCCTTGGCTCTTAACCTTTTCCCTTGACGTTAACCCACACGTTTTAGCTCTAGTTAGCCTACTAAGTTTCCGGGGTGTTACACTTTCTTCTTCTTTACCATCTTCAATACTCGCCTCATTAAAATCTTTGATGGTTATGCTCTCTTGAATGATTGTCTTACCGTTCACTTGTAAAACTTGGTGTGAAACAATTGCATGTAAAGCTTCATTAGGTGCAGATCTTCTATTGCCCATTCTGATTGCCTGAACCTTAGCTAGAGCACTTGTTGCTTACAACTTATTCTCCTTCTGATTGACTTCATCCACATATATTCGAAGTGTATTTGTAGGAGGAAATCTCCCTTCCACAAGAACCACTATTTGGAGGGGCTCATTATAGGTAGCATCTCTCAAATCTGATTCATTATGTTTGTATGCCACTATCTCCTTTCCATGTGTTCTTATCGTCTGTATACAACTCTTTTTTTTCGTACACTGGATTGATTAGTTTTTACTTGTGTTGCAGATACGTCTCCTTGCCTGTTGACAAAAACCTCATCTTCTACCGTGTTCTTTTTAGTAAATGATGTATTCTCACTTTGTTTGTTCCATTCATTACTAATGTCCCCGTCTTTGTTACTATCCCATGTTGCATTTGTCATGATGTAGTACTACTTCAGTGTGGTGCAATATTCTTTTCCTCCTAATTAGTAAAATATCTCTTGATCCATTACTTAGTGGATTCATTACTTTGTTGTTGATTATCTAAATTGCTTGTCTCAAGAACAAAATTCTCTTCCTCAATATGTTGTTTTTCAATCTTCGTGATATCTCCCTGCCTTGATTCGATCTGGTGTTACTCATTTATATCTGCTAAAGTAGAAGAGGCATTCCCACTTTCAGTTTTACCAAGAGTACTAGTGTTGTCACTTATGAAGATACCTTTGTTCATTGTAAAAACTCTATTTGTAGGGTTTCAAAATCTTCTTATTATTCTTCTCCTCCCTTGTTGATGTTGAAAAAATGATTCTAGTATCTCAAAAAGAAGTATTTATATTATTGTCTAGATTCATTTCTTATTTAATAACATTGAGTGTCTATTAATTCTCCTTCAAAACTAACGTGTAATTATGAGAAATTGAATTATAATCTTTATTGTCACTAATTGTTAGCCATTTATTGACAATTTATTAAGTCAATTATCCACCAGTCTTTGAGGCTTTATTACTCTTCAATATTGAGACGTTTTGTTCTTTCTTGAATGTTAGAGCTATTTGGTTTGGTCCATTTGGTTGCCTATATAAGACTTTGTGGATTTATTCTCATGAGATGGGAAAGAAGATAATCCTTTGACATATGTTCTAGTACTGGGTTTTTTCGTTGGTTAAATTTTTGTTGTCTCCTAGTTTTATACTAGAAGAGCTTGTTGAATCCAGGGGATACACCTATACCGGGTGAAATATCCTTAAGGAAAATGTCTTTAGACGCCTCAAGCTATGATATTTACTACAAACATTCTTGGTGAAGTATAAGCTTTGTGAATTTCGTACAAGTGTTCATGATGAAGGCATTTTCTGAAAAAATTTCACTAGTTCAGAGGTCTCCCTTTTCTCATTTCCTCTTGTTTCTTCTTGTTCTTCATGTAGTACTTCATTACCCTTTGACTGCCCCTTTTCCTCATCATTATCAACCCTTAGATCTGGATGTAAATTTATACATTCCTCCTCTTCAGGTCCTTGAACCTTACAATGTTTACAATATTTAGGTAACAAGTCGTATTGAATCTTCACTTGCTATATCCTTGACACCTTAGTATCTTCATTCATAATCTCCATTTCAACAAACTTTGGGAAATCTGACATAAGATCTACCTGCATTTTAACTCGTGCACAACTTGGTCTTGTTTTATTTATTGTGGTCATGTCTAAATGTAAGAGCTTTCCAACTGTTGTTGCTAAAGAGAATAGAGATTACTTCACAATAAAGTGAGTTTGAGATTCAGAAAGGATATCCAGGCCAAAGCTTGTTTAGTTTCTTCTACAACCTGAAACTTTTTATCATATATAAGAGGCCTCATGCAATATGAATATCCGTCCTTAGCCAATATGTAATATATGTTTTTGGACATTAGATTAATGAAGTCTTCTTGTTGATTAAGTCTGATGTGGAGATGCCTATTCCTTAATAGACCTATCTTACAATCTCCTTTAATTTGCATTGTTTCGGGATAAACATCCTAAGTTCTTCCAGCTCCAACCAACCATATGAAAATTTTCTAACTATTGCTTATTGGAGATTCTCAATGATGTTCATCCGCTTCACTTCACTCTTCGTCCATATCAAATCGAGGAATTCCATTACTATAAGTGATTGTCTTCATAGGAATTGGTTCTACCTTTTTTGTCGAATGAATGAGCGAGTTCCTAAGAACATTGGCATAATTCACTTGGAACATATTATTGTTATCCTTTTTCTGTTTTAAGATGAAATAACCTAAATAAGTAATACATGAATAATTAAACCGTGCATAATTAATTTTTGTATAATATAATACCAAAAAATTCATAACTAATCATGTGTTATTTATAGTTCCATAAATCTAACCAACACTCCCTAAATTTTAAGATTTAATAATCCTCTAGACTATTTTAAACTCAAATTATTAACCCCTTATTTAAAATATTATTTATTACGTAATTTGTCTCTGCTTCACGCTATCATACATACCTTATTAAGTTTAAGAAAAGTGTTCTTTTAATATCTGAATACTATAAATATAAGAGAAAATGGTCAAAAGCCCCCCTAACCTATAGCCGGATTCCCAACTACACACTCATACTTTATGGGGTCCTATTACCCCCCTGACCATTTTTTTTTACTAATTTTCTCACCCTTATTTGCTGATGTGTCCACATAAATCAGATATAATTAAATGTTTGTTTACACGCGCTGCCACATAATGACTGGACCCCAGAACCCACGAATTTCCTTTAATCTTTTCATTTTCCTCTTTCTTTCTCTAAACCCTAACCTTTTTTCGATCTGACCAAATTCACCCCCATTCTCTTTGATCTGAGATTTCGTTCCAATCGAAGTTTGCTGGGAAGGTTGGGGAAGGTTCGTTTAGCTTTTTTCGTTTGTTGAGTCGAAGTTTTCTCTAAGTAAAGATTAGTTCTTTTAGTTCTTTACTAGCGATTTTGAACGATATTGATTATTGTGTTTGATTAGGGTTATGAAATTGACAAAAAAATGAAGAGCAATAACTGGGTTTTGGTATAATAGCATTCCATTGAAGAAATTTTTTGAACCATAACTATGAAATCAGAGAAATTACATGCCCTAAAGCTTCAAGATTTTTCGAAATTGAAACTACAATTGAATGCTTTGACAAGTAAATTCAAGTTTTAAGCTGATTTGGGAGAGAATGAAGGAATATACCATTGGAGATTTGTCAACTATTAGAAGAATTGAGAAAAGAAGGAAGAAAAAGAGAGTTTGATTTTGGGAGAGATGAGATTATACCATTGGAGATTTAATATAGCTGATTTGGACTCACATGTGTAGTTTTCTTCAGCTTTTAACATTTTAATTTCTGTTCTTACGCGCCTAAGGGAGTTGGTCTCACCTTCTTGGACATGTCAGCAAATAAGGGTGAGAAAATTAGTAAAAAAAAATGTTCAGGGGGGTAATAGGACCCCCGTAAAGTATAAGTGTGTAGTTGGGAATCCGGCTATAGGTTAAGGGGGCTTTTGATCATTTTCTCATAAATATAACTTAAAAGAAGATTCTTGAAAGGATTAAGTTATTTAGAGCAATATTTGAGTATATTGTTTTTATATATAAATTCCAGGAGCCTTTTTTTTTCAAATAATAAAAGATAAATTATTAGAAATGCTTTATCTGATAACAAATAGGAATATTAAGAATATTTCAATGAAAATAAAAGAGCCTGACACTATCACCTATCTCATGAATTGTTTTCATATTATTCTTGCAATTTTGTTCTATTTTTTTTTTAAAAAAAATTGAGAGTTTATTTAAAACAAACTTGCAATCCTTTAGACTCCATTTGAGAAATTGTCCCAAATATATTGTTGTTATAAAAATTACTAATTAATTTAAATAAGATGAACTTATTAATAAACAACACGATAAAAATATAATAAAATAAAGTCAATCATAATCTTAATTGAAATTTTTAGAACACATATTTTCTTAACAATTTTTACCCTTTATATCATATTTTTGGAATCTTAGCATTTAGTTCTCTAGCTAATAAAAAAGATACAATTAAAGGAGAAAGGAATAGAACAACAAAGCATAATACAACCAAAAATCTGCCTCCCCCCAAACAAAAAATAATAATTTAATTAAACTCATTAAACAACCATGATAAATTCTTTCAAAAAATATATTTAACCAAATTTAACAAAAAAATAAATTATAATTGAACACTAAAATACTAAAAGCGTGTTAAATGATAAAAATAGAAACAAAGAAAAGCAAGATAATTGAGTGTAGTTAAAGTCTTCTATCTTGATTGAAGGTGTAATCCGTGAACTTCTTTCTATTACCACTAATCAAATGGACACCATTTTTTTTGCAGGGGCCCCACGCCATGACTTCAACAAAAATCTCAGTGAGTTCAAAAGCATGACTGCATGCGCAATGATCGGCGCATCGCACACCCTAGATGGAACATTGTTTGAGTACCACAAACCCCAAATCCACGTGTTGGAGGTCACGCCACAGACTCGTGGTTCAACAGAGATAGTTTTAACCGATAATATCGAGTCCAACTAGAAATAGAGGTTATTTTTTCTATTATAAATAGGACCTTTGGATGCCGTTGTTCGGGTCATTGATTACTTATTGGGAGCCACACAACTTAGAGAAGATACTATTATTAGGGTTCTTACTTGTATATTCTTTATGAGTAGTTATACGTCCAAACATACACTTGAATTAAGAAGTATAAATAGTCGAAGTCAATTATAGAACACAATAAGAGTTGAGGTCGATTCCACAGGGAATTACATTAGAAATAAGTGTCACGACCCAAAGTATACCCTAGGCGTAACATGACGTATGGGATCCCAAGAGGCCCTACACAAGCCATTTAGCATACATCATACAACATAATAGAAATTCAAGATATTTTAAAAGATAGTTTGTATCATAAGAGTTGACAAAAGTGTAGTGGAAGTCTAACATAGTCTCAAAGCCATCTAGTACAACAAGAGTGATTGGGACGTAACACATGCATCACGTACAATACTGAAAAGTCAAGAAAGTAAGCAATAAAGAGGTCTCAGTCCTCGGAACATGGGCACTCACCAATCTTCAATATCTACTAAGTGATCACTAACCATAGAGATGCGGAATAGGAGCGTCGAATCCTACATTAGTGAAAGAATGAGGCAAGAGTATGTGTTAGTACATATAATGTACCAAGTATGATAGCAATGCATAAAAGATATGAAATCATGCTAAAAAGGACTTTACATGACATGTAATGAACAAGCTAAATCATAAGATAAAAGGGGTTAAAAAACATAAATCATAAAACATGGTTGATGCAAGCTAACATCTTTGAAATACTTGTGAGATACTTCTAGAAGTAACCTTAGTTCATTATTGTGGGAGATTTACCTTTAACCGACATAGAGACCATATAAGCTATAACATGGAATCCGGTGTCTACCCCACACCGAAAAGAGGTGTTCTCACTTGCCAAAGTAAGAATCATGAACTTCTAGCTTACATGGACCCACTTGCTAATGTCTATCTAGTCAAACCTATGGTGGCACATAAGTTATGAGACATGGGTAATCACTACCTGTCCACTCGGTTATCTTAACATTCACAAGACATAGGTATTTGTTGCTTGTCTTATCATTGGAGGACATGGGTAATCGTTGCTTGCCTCATCATCCATGGAAGGTCACATCAAAGTAAGCCAGTCCAAGGCAAGTTTCGTTAGAATAGCTCCTTAAATCTTAATTCATCTTGGGTAAGAAAACCTTTCACACTAACAACAACAACAACTTGATGTTTCACTCTCAAATAAACTTTTAATCATTTTTCACCACTTTTATAAAGAATATGCATATCTGCATAAAACTCATCTTTCATGATTCAAAAGCTTCATCATATGATCAATTCTAGAAAACACGGGTCATGCATGGGTTTATATGAATTCAACTTAAAAACATGTCATTATCTCAATTCATGCATGAAAAGATATAAAACAATCAAGTAGATCATAATTGAAAAGAACCCATGAGATTGAGTAAGACCCTAACGTCAATTGGAGATTCTACTTTGTAAAAAATGGGAAATTTAGGAACCCTATGGAGAAAAGGACTCCATACATTGATGCCAAAGCTTTCTATCAATGGTGAAATTAGAGACTTCTCCTTGAAACCCTAGCCTTCTTCTTCAAGCTTTTAGAGAGAGAAATATTGGGGAAGGACTTTGATCAACTTTGAGAATTAGGACAATGAGTTCAATTGGGAAATTTCGGGGTAAAACGACATCTTGTTGGATTAATATAATTAGGAAAAGATCCAAAATCCTAATTGTCGAAGCCTCACCCATGACATGACCTACTGTCACGACCCAAGATAGCCCCTAGGCGTAACATGACGTATAGGACCCCGAGAGGGCCCATACAATCCACTGAGCTTTCATCATACAATATACTAGAATATAAGAGATTTAAAAGACAGTTTCAACATATAAAAGTTGATAAACCATATGGGAAATCTAAACATCGTCTCAAATCCATCTTGTACATAAGAGTTTATCGGGGTGTAACCCGTACATCAAGTTCTAAAACTGAAAGTAAGGACAAAAAGGGAAATCAAGATTGGTCCTCGGAATATGAGGACTCACCAAACTTCAATCTTCTAAATGAGATCCTAGCCACGGAAGTGTGAATCGGTAAGGTCGTTCCCTATATTTGGGGAAATGTAGGTAAGATTATGCGTTAGTACAAAATATGTACCAAGTATGATAGTCATGCATAAAACATTTGAAAACATGAGAAAATGGACATTTTCATAAAGTGCAATGACCAAGCTAAATCATGAATGTAAGTAGAGGATATAAGTCATAAAATATGGTCAACGTAAATATACATCATCTTAAAGACATGTGACATACTTCTTGAAGTAACCTTGATTCATTAATGTGGGAGAATTACCTTTAACTGGCATGTAAGACCATGTGAGCTACTAACATGGAATACAGTGTGTCCCACACCGAAAAGGGGTGTCCTACTGTCCAAGGTAAGACCAAGAACTTTCTAAATTACGTGGATCCACCAGTTAATGTCGATATAGAAAATCCTATGTTGGAACATATTTAATGGGACGTGGGTAATCGCCACTTATCCACTTGATACTAAGCATAACTCCACGGAATATCTATTATTCTTATTCATCTTTTCTTTAAGGGAATTGGGTAATCGCCTCTTGTCCTTACATCATGAGACATCGGTAAACACATCTTGTCTTTAATTTAGAGGTCATGGGTTATCTCCGGTTGCCTCATTCTTAGTTTATCTCCTTATCTTTGATTCATTTTAGGTGAGAAGACCTTTCAACTGTGATGACCCGAGCCTACACCCTTGACGTGACCGACACTTAAGAACCATTGTTGGTCCCAAGCGAACCCTTATCTTGGCTGACTACAAGAGGAAGACTAACTCAATTTACTGAATCTCAAAACAAAATTGAATATACTGAGTATGAAACATAAGTTTTAAATAAAACATTTGAAACTGAAAGACTCTCCAAAACTGTCCAATTATGAAGCCTATACCGTATAAATATGAGTGTCATGACAAGATCCACGACTTCTCAAAACTATTACTAATAACTCACAAAACTGGAGTCCTCCGGAAGCAAGGAGGTCTTACTCAAAAGTTGACGGGTGGATGAAGTGATCGCAATAGACTCTTGTTGAGGATCCTAAGAACCTGTATCTGCATGATTAAAAGATGCAGGTCGTATGTCATCAGTACATTGAATGTACGAGTATATAATATAGCTGAATGAAAGGACTATAATAGATATAAATATATACTTAACTAAATGTAAAGGAATAAAAGAGTCGAATCATTAAAACTCTACAAAAATACTTACTCATCTCTAACTCAAAATATTAAATGATATAACAAACGGAAAAGGGCCTAAAATACTCTTGAACTATTGGAAATGGTACAAAAATACCCTACATCCGCGTATTGGCTCCCAAATGCCCATGCCATACACCTATTGGCTCTCAAATACCCCTGTCATCCATATTTGGGTCCAATATTGACCACTTTAATAACTGATTATCATTTAAATATTTTTTTAATACATGGAGACCATATATTGGATACAATTCAATTACTTAAATTAGTTTACGAACTCATCCATTATTAATTATACCTGCCCCAAATTAATTAATTTCATCCGTCCCAAATTACATTTACCCAACTGATTAAAACAAATACACCCTTCATTCTCAAAATTTCACTTCATCTTTCAACTTTCTTAACCAATATATTTGCTTACTATCTCGAAAAACAGTACCTAAATACACACATGTATCACCATAAAAAATCATGTGTGTTTTGTTGGTAATTTTTTATGGAGATACATGAGTGTATTTAGGTAGTATTTTTCGAGATTGTAAGTGAATATATTGGGAAATTAAGGTTGGAAGAGGAAGTGAAATGTTGGGAATGAATGGTGCATTTGTTTTAATCGGTGGGGTAAATGTAATTTGGGGATGATGTAGTTAATTTGGGTCGGGTATAATTAACTTGAGTCACGTAAAGTCAATTTGGGTCTAGTATAATTAGTTATGGGTGAGTTTGTAAATTAATTTAAGTAATTCAATTGTAACCAATAGATGGTCGCCACATATTTTTAAAAAAATATTCAAATGATAATCCTCTATAAAAGTGGTCAATATTGGACCTAAAGGTTGATGAAAGAGTATTTGGGAGCCAATAGGTGGATGTCAGGGATTTTTGGGAGCCAATAGGTGGATGAAGTGTAGTTTTGTACCATTTCCAATAGTTCAAGGGTATTTTAGGCACTTTTCTGTATAATAAAAGTACACTTTTAACTCCATTTGGGAGATTCTCTAACCAACAACCATCACTATGAGCTACATGATGATAAAGTGTCTCGCCAATGCTTCTAGAACTGTCCTATACCTTGCGGGGGTATAGAACACCTCAACTAAGTGGATCCACTAAGCTCTGCCCAAAGACACTTGGTATTCATCTAAAAAGCATAATCCTATACCCATCTTGGCATAAATGGTTTATGAGGAATGTGAGTTGTCTGAGCTTATCCCCATATCAGTGCTCAATACTACTCCCAATAATATATATTCATGCTCAATGTTTAAATAAACATACTCTTCCTCTGGTTTGAAATAATTACTCAAGATATCCTCTTAAAAGAGGTAACTACTCTTGAAATAACTTTGAACTCATAAATAATTTAGAAATAAAAGTTTCTCTTTTATCAATGTAAAAACTGATACCTTTGGGAAACTTAGTTCCCTTATACTTTTACTCAATTCATACTTGAAAACTCTTCCTAAAAAATATATCAAAATCATATTGTGATATGAGCATTGATCACTCGGGAAGTCATACTGCATAAACATTGATGGCATAACTAAATACCATACTGCTTAAGCATTGATGTAATACTCGATTGTCATACTAATCATATTCTACAAACTCTTTCTCAAAACACATTTTTACTTCCTCAAAAAACTCAGTTTAAAACTCAAGTGTTGTATTTTTAAAAAAGAATTTCTCAAGATTTATAAATCAATTTATAGGGTTCATGTGGATTATGGACATGAATGACGCAACTTAGGGATCTTAATAGCAATATAGAAAACTCAATACTCAGAACTCAAGAACTCAGAACTCAACGACATTAATTATCTCAAGAATACTCAATTCATAGGGTTTATGTTGAAATGTAGGCATGAACGAATCAACTCAAGAATCTTAATGTATAACATATAACAATTCAAATAATTAGGAATAGAATTTCAAAAAGAAACATGAACTCAAGAACTCAAAATCAACTTATCTCAAGATTACTCAAATCTAGTGAAAGAATCCTAGATTACTCTTTTATTGATATGAAAGTAGATCTAGGGCATGAGGATGAACTAGTCCAACACTATGATAGCCTTAAATACCAGGAAGAACAAGGTTCTTGAAGAACAACTTGATTAGAAGCCTTGAAATCCTAGCTTGAAGGAGAACGATCAAGAAAACCTTTCTTGAGATTCTTGAATTAGTTTCTTGAAATCTCTATGACCAAGAATTATGATTTTCATTAGTGATTCATAATTCTATGAAAGAATTTGAGTTGGAAATAATGGAATTCTTGGAAAAAGACTTTCCTTGAAAAAGGATCTTGAAAACGATTGAAAGAATCTTGAATGGAGTCTTCTACTTTGATTTTTCCTTAGGGTTTGTGAGAGAAGAGAATGATGAATTAAGAGATGAAAATCTGATTGTTTTGAGTCTTTAATTAGTCAAGAAATTTGTTTAGCGGTTTCTTAGAGGTAAAAAGACAAAAAACAACCCTTTTTAATGTTTTCTCGTCGGCTAATTCTTCACAGCACTGTATCAGGTTACTAAAATGGTCATAACATTTTACTCAAACCTTGGATTGTTGCAAAATTGGTGGCGTTGAAAAGAAGATTCAAATAACTTTAGTTTGATAGGTTATGGACCACATAACTCTTTATATTCTAATAGATATGGTCGTTTGAAGTTTACCCAAGTAGAATCTTTCATCAATACTTAATCGATAAGGAAACTTTCAATTCTACTTTGTGCTTGGAGTTTATAGTGACCTTAATTGATATCCAAAATTATTCTAACACTAAAGAATTCACCTTTACACATGGGAATTTTATAAATCACCCGATATGACCCGATAAGTAAATGAAGAATTGTTCGAGTCTTAATTTAGAAATTTTCAGGGTGTTACAATATTTCCCCCTTGGGATCATTCGTCATCGAATGATGGCTGGTATGAGAATGGAAAGGGGTTACTATTACTATATTCAAGTCTAACTCAGAATCACAAAGTACTTAACACAGGGTGATTATTCTGATCTAGATCACAAAATTCGGGTGCTATACCTTTGTAGAAAATCTCATCCCAAGAACACTACTCCTTACCGCTACATTTAGCTAACCTTGAGCTCATATCAGAAAACACCTAGTATCACACATTGTCCACATATTAACTATACCACATTCAAGCTTAGAACCTTAACCACTTCATAAACTCCTACTAATCAAATTTCTAAGACCTTCTCATCCTCTTATCATCTCTACCAACTGAACTTTCATGCATTACCACTAGGAAGCTGACTTAGTACTCATTGTCAAACTTTATCTCCTTCTTCCTTCACAATTATAGCCTTAGATGGAATAAACACACAATCACTATCAAAATAAGAAATAGCAATCCTCTCATCTTTCATCACAAAACTACTATCAACAACACCACTCTCCAAAACAAAAAAAGATTATTGAAAGGACTTTAGGGCGAAAGATTATAAGCATGATTAATTTGAGAACTCTGATATAAGAATATGAATGACATAACATTATGTTGCTAGCCATTGAGAGTAATTCATGGATTTGTGAGACTGAACATACTGTGAGATATGATTGCTTATATGACTACGTTCATAGCATGAGACTGATATCCATAGCTTTATGGAGTATGATTGAGATCAATGTGCTAAAGTCTTTGCTATAGATGTGAATCTCTCTGAAGTGTATGAGCACAGGTCATGAACACAATTCTAATATAAGAAACATCATCATGATGTTGAAATGACTAAACTTTGAGGAATACGCTAGAGTATGAATGGATTGATGTACCTCTATAGCTCTTTCAGAAGACATAACTATCTCATTCTAGACACTTGACTTGATTTCTCATCTTATCATATCCCCCTTAGGTCTAAAATTGACACTTGAAAACAATAGACCTATTATCTCATTTCTAAATTGGTCTTCATTCCCTTTAATACTCGGAAAGGCTTATCTCATGGCTATGGAACTTTCGATAAGTAGGTACTAAGACTCCTTCTAGGACCTCTTTCTAAGATGCTTCTATTAACCTCTTCTCATTGGCTTATAAGACATTTTATTTAACTCTTAAGGAGAAATAATGCTTACATTAGCCTATTCCATATTGACAACTTAAATATACTAGCCACGCGCACATGAAATATTATAACTTAATTGGAACCTTGTCTGATTACGTACAATCTCGGGTACACCTCTTAATATTCTTGTTACACTAATGACTTAGCCATACTTAATACTCTTATCTAAAAGTGATAATCTCATACTTGTATACTCACATTCATTGTAACTAACCTCTTGATTCCTCACCTACTCTATGTCAACTCTACCAGATCGGATCTCAAAACTAACATCATCACCCTCATGTTGTCATAATTTTTTTTCAACACATCTCATATTCGAGCTTATTGTCTAGTACTAAACATGGATATCAATATAATTGATCACATACAATACTAACGTACCACTTCTAGATGAAGTTAAGAAACACTTGCCCACTAAGACCTCATGACAAGTAGGTAAATCTTTATCTCTTAGTCTACCTATTTACCGATTACTGTTACAATCATTTTCAAAATCTAAGTACCACTTACCTACTCACTACACATCATTGACTTACTAGTTTTATAACCCTCTGAAAATCACGGGATCTCCGAAAAACCATAAGTCTAGCTTAGATCTATCACCTCATATTCACGCTCTTCCATTCAACACCTACTCTTGGCTGTTACTAACAAAATGACACATCATCATTAACTCCTTTCTAGTTAAAGAATACTCTAACTCATCCTAACTAGTAACTCTGACTCTACCTCCTATCATGAAAGCTTCACAAATTCATCACATCTTAGTCTACCCATAAGGGAAAACTCCTCATTAATAACCTATTAGGTGCATGACCATAATAACATAGCTTGCTTCATCACTAGTTCCTTTATTAGATTACTGAACCTCTGCATGTATTCTTCTAATTTTGGGCACTCTTACTACTACTGCTTATAATCTCATAACTCATACTATCTTTTCGGGTGAAAATACTACCCAAGCTCAAAAACACACTTTCGTATAAGGGTCTCAACTGAAACAAGATTTAGAGAAAAGAGTCTGGAAATACATCTCGCTCTTAGAGAGAACGCACGATTCATATGAATAAGAGTGCATTATTTTGAATCTCAACACTTAAGCTCACTCATTGGCTGTTCTAAACCCCCTCTACATTCTCATTACTTCCTCAAGACTTTTCCTGAGAGTAACTCATCGATAATGATCTGACTTTTCTTTTCAACCGCCTTTTTAGTATGAAGGGTAGTCTAATGGATAAGAGAAATGCACGAGTTTGAATGAGTTCCTTATGACATAGTTTATATTGCACAATTTTTGAGTATGAAAGAAGGGAAACATTTCTTAAATGTCTCTAGTCCCTCATTTATAAAAGTGGAGCCATCACAACTATAAATAAGATCCTACTTGACACGACTTCATAGACACCCTAGGACACTTGAACTCTGTGCTCTGATACCAAGTTTGTAATGACTCGAGCCTACACCATGGACGTGGCAGACACTCGAGAACCATTGTTGATCCCCAAGAGAACCCTCTTCTTGGACGACTACAAGCGTAAGGCTAACTCAAGCATACATGAGAATTAAATTGAAAGAAACATTTAAAAACAATTTACTCAATCTCAAAATAGAACTGAATATACTGAGTATGAAACATAAGTTTTAAATAAAACATTTGAAACTGAAAGACTCCCCAAAACTGTCTATCTACGAAGCCTCTACTGTATAAACATGAGTGTCAAGACAAGACCCACAACTCCTCAAAACTATTACTAATAACTCACAAAACTGGAGTCCTTCGAAAGCAATGAGGTCTTACTTAAAAGCTGACGAGTGGATGAAGTGATCTCAACTGACTCTTGTTGAGGATCCTAAGAACCTGTACTTGCATTATTAAAAGATTTAGATCAAATGACATCAGTACATTGAATGTACGAGTATTTAATATATCTGAATAACAAAAAACTTAATGAAAGGACTGCAATCGATATAGATATATACTAAACTCAATGTAAACGAATAAAAAAGTGGAATCATTAAAACTTTTAAAAAAACTTAGTCATCTCTGAACTCAACATATTAAGTGATATAATAAAAATACACTTTTAACTCTATTTGGGAGATTCTCTAACAAACAACCATCACTATGAGCTATATGATGATACAACGTTTCTCCCACACAGCCAGAACTATCCTATACCTTTATGGAGTATAGAACACCTCAACTAAGTGGATCAACTAAGCTCTTCCCAAACACACTTAGGATTCATCTAAATAGTATGATCTTGTACCCATGTTGGCATACCATATCAGTGCTCAATACTACTCCCAATAATATATACTCATGCTCAATATTCAAAAAAACATACTTTTCCTCTGGTTTGAGATAATTACTCAAACTATCCTCTTAAAATAGGTAACGACTCTTGAAATATCTTTGAACTCATAATTCATTTAGAAATCAAAGTTTCTCTTTTATCAATGTAAAAATTGAAACCTTTGGGAATACTTAGTTCCCTTATACAATTACTCAATTCATACTTCAAAACTCTTTCTCAAAAATATATCAAAATCATATTGTGATATGATCATTGATCACTCGGGAAGTCATACTGCATAAACATTGATGGCATAACTAGATACCATATTGCTTAAACATTGATGTCATACTCGATTGTCATACTAATCATGTTTTACAAACTCTTTCTCAAAACTCATCTTTACTTCCTCAAAAAACTCAGTTTAAAACTCAAGTGTTGGCTTTTTAAAAATGAACTTTTCAAGATTTATAACTCAATTCATAGGGTTCATAAGGAATTATGGACATGGAAGACTCAACTTAAGGAATTTAATAGCAATATAGAAAACTCAATACTCAGAACTCAACAACATTACTCATCTAAAAAATACTCAATTCATAGGGTTCATATTGAAATATAGAGATGAACGAATCAACACAAGAATCTTAATGTATAACATATAACAATTCAATAATTTGGAATAGAATTTCAAAAAGAAATATGAACTCAAGAACTCAAAATCAACTTATCTCTAGAATGCTCAAATCTAGGGAAAGAATCCTAGATTACTCTTTTGCTGATTTGAAATGTTGGGCGTGAGGAAGAACTATTCCAACACTATGATAGCCTTACATACCTTGAAGAACAAGGTTCTTGAAGAATATTGAAGAACAACTTGATCAGAAGCCTTGAAACCCTAGTTTGAAGGAGAACTATCAAGAAAACCTTTCTTGAGATTCTTGAATTAGTTTCTTAAAATCTCTATGGCCAAGAATTATGATTTTCATTAGTGATTCATAATTATATGGAAGAATTTGAGTTGGAAATAATGGAATTCTTGGAGATAGACTTACCTTGAAGAAGAATCTTGAAAAAGATTGAAAGAATCTTGAATGAAGTCTTCTACTTTGACTTTTCCTTAGGGTTTTTCCTTAGGGTTTGAGAGAGAAGAGAATAATGAATTGAGGGATGAAAATCTGATTGTTTAGGGTCTTTAATTAGTCAAGAAATTCGTTAAGGGTTTTCTTAGAGGTAAAAATACAAAAACGACCCTTTTAATGTTTTTTCCCGTCGGCTAATTCATCACAACACTATATCTGGTTACAAAAATGGTCATAACTTCTTACTCAAACCTTGGATTGTTGCAAAATTGGTGGTGTTCGAAAGAAGATTCAAATATCTTTAGTTTGATAGGTTACGGGCCATATAAATGGTTGTTTGAAGTTGACAAATGTAGAATCGTACATCAAAACTTAATCGATAAGGAAACTTTCAATTCTACTTTATGCTAGGAGTTTCTAGTGACTTTAGTTGATATCCAAAATCATTCCCACACTAAGGAATTTACCTTTAAACATATGGGAAATTTAAGAATCACCAGAATATGACCCTATCAGTAAATGAAGTATGGTTCAAGTCTTTACTTAGAAATAATTCGGGTGTTACATCAACCTTAGAATCCCTTATGTGAAAAAACTTTTCACATTTATACATAAGGTAGTTATGTGAGCGATCCTTTCACAACAATTTACAACAACAACAACATTATGCTTTTACTCTCAAAGGAATCTACATCATATCTCATCAATTCCATAAGAACATGCATAATTCTATAATTCACCTTTCATAGTTCAAAACCACTTTCAATCATCAATATCTACAAAACATGGGTTCATGGGAATTCATCATAAAATCATGTAATTATATCAGTTCATACTTGATAGATCATAAAAGAATCATATAAATCAATATCTAAAAGAACACATGACATGGAGGAAAAACCCTAGCTCAATTGGGGATTCCTAACTTTGTAAATTGGAGGATTTAGGAACTCCGTGGAGGAAAGGGCTCCATGGATGAAAACTATCATACCTCAATGCCAAAAGCTTGACTTCAATGTTGGAATTGGAGACTTTACTTGCAAACCCTAGCTTTCTTCTTCAACTTCTATAGTGAGAAATATTTGAGAGGAAGACTTGTTCTTCTTTTAGGAGTTTGAGAGAATAATTTCAATAGGGAAATTTTGGGGTTAAAACACTTATATAGGGCTTTAGGTGAAGGGTAAAATGACATAGTATTAGGCTAGAATAATTAGGAAAAGACCCAAAAGCCACTAGGAGAAATAATTATCGACACCATCGATGATGAAGACCTACGGCCCGTGGTTCCACCTACGGACCATACCTGGTGGGCCGTCGATGGATTCAAAGACTATGATCTCTGGACCTTAAACGATAGGACCCACTAACGGTTCTGTGGATCAAATTACAGGTTGTGGGTCTCAATCGTAGGGCTCATCTTTTGACCTTAGAATTTCACTAAGTTTGGGACTCACATAGGAAACCTACCTATGGCTGGTGCATTGAATGACAGACAGTCTTGATGAACCATTGAAAAATATAGAAAACTTGAGTGGCCATCCATGGAACAGACCTACGGTCTGTGTGTCAAACCATGGTCCATGGGTGACTCTGTCGGACTGGCATTAGATTCTTTCAAAAGATGCAAATTCTACCATTTCTAAATCTGAGGTGTTACAATAACTCCCTCTTGGGATCATTCGTCCTCGAATGAGATTCTAGACATCATAGGAAAGGTAGAAACCTCATCTAACAACCCATCATGCATGCAACTACATAAATGCACATATCCTAGGAGGAAACATCGACTCCAAGCTAAAGCATTTTCAAAAAATCATATCATGAAGTCTATATGCAGCTCATACTCAAATGCACATAAATAAGTAGAGATCAATCGAATAAACTCATTTTCTCAAAATTTATGCTTTTCATGAATCATGCATAATGAGGAAATCATGGGAATATCTAAGACACATGACACCAATAGAGTACACCATGAAGAGCAAAATACCTCAAGCTTGAGTAGGGACAGAATAAAAAAGATGAGGATACCGAGACATCATATCGGCCTCGGCTTCTCAGTAGCATCCTCAACTAACTCATTCCTCCAAAGTACTTTCACGGAAGCAACTAATTTGTTTCTCAATTTCTTAACTTGTCGGTTTAAAATATCAACCGGAACTTCCTCATAAGGAAGGTTCTCCTTAACTCCCAAACCTTCTATAGGGACTATAGATGTCAGATCTCCAACACACTTTTTCAACAATGAAACATGAAAAACTGGGTGTACCAATGCCATTTTATTAAGCAATGCAAGTTCATAAGCAACCTTGCCAATTTGTTTCAAAATATGATATGGGCCCACATAAGGGGGACTAAGCTTCCCTTTCTTTCCAAATCTCATTACACCTTTCATGGGTGAAATTTTCAAGTAGACCCAATCATTTACCTCAAACTCAAGATCTCTTCTTCTCACATCGGCATAGGACTTTTGTAGACTTTGAGTCGTTTTCAATCTTTCTCTAATAAGTCAAACTTTCTCTATAGCCACATGTACCAACTCGGGACCTATTCGGGTAAATTCACCCACCTCAAACCAACCTATTAGAGATCTACACCTCCTACCATATATGGCCTCAAATGGAGCCATATCAATACTTGAGTGATAGTTATTGTTGTACGCAAACTCAATCAAAGGAAAGTGATCATCATAATTATCCTTGAAGTTTATTACACATGATCTCAACATATCTTCCAAAGTTTGGATAATACGCTCCGCTTGCCCATCGGTTTGGGGATGAAAGGTCGTACTAAGCTTAACACAAGTACCAAGACCCTTTTGGAAAGATTTCCAAAATTGAGAAGTGATTTAGGTAGCACGATCGGAGATAATGGTTAGGGGCACTCCATGCAACCTCACCATTTCCTTCAAATACAACATGGTATAGTCCTCTGTCAAATGATAAACCTTGACGGGAATGAAATGAGTCGATTTCATCATTTGATCTACAATAACCCAACTTCAGTCATGTTGTCACCGAGTACAAGGCAAACCAACAATGAAGTCCATGTTCAAGTCCTCCCACTTCCAAGTAGGAATGCTAAATCTTGAGATAAACCTCCTGACTTTTGATGCTCAAGTTTTACTTGTTGTCAATTGAGACACTTAGCCACAAATTCCGCAAAATCTTTCTTCATCCCATTCCACCAATAGATCTCCCTCAAGTCATGGTACATCTTGGTGGCTCCCCGGTGAATGGTATATCTAGAATTGTGGGATTCTGACAAGATCTATTCTTTCAAGTTGTCTACATTAGGAACACACGAACGACCTTGATATCTAAGTACACCATCTTCCCCTTGGGATAAATCCTCTATGGACTTTTTAAGCACCGCTTCCTTCAATTCAACCAAAGTTGGATCAAGACCTTGCTTGGCCTTCACATTAGCCACAAAAGACGATTCTAAAGCAATGTGAACCACAACACCACCCTTGGTAGAGTCAACTAATCAAACACCCAATCGGGCCAATCTATGAACATCTCGAACTAACACATTCTTATTATCTACAATATGAGCAACACTACCCATCGATAATCGACTAAGAGCATCCGCCACCACATTCACCTTACCGGGGTGATATAAAACACTAATTTCATAGTCTTTCAATAATTCAAGCCATCTCCTTTGGTGAAGATTCAAATCTTTATGATTAAACACATATTGCAACTCTTGTGGTCGGTAAACATCTACATGAACACCATACAAGTAATGCCTCCAAATCTTTAAGGCAAAAACAACCTCTGCTAGTTCAAGGTCATGGGTCAGATAATTCTTTTCATGAATCTTAAGTTGCCTTGAAGCATAGACAATGTCATGACCCAGGGGTACACCTTAGACGTAACATGGCATACAAGACCCCGAGAGGCCTCATATAAGACACTTAGCTTTCATAATATAAGATAATAGAAATGAGCAAAAATTTAAAACATTTTCAACACAATCAAAGTCTTTATAAAACGAAGCGAAAGTCTAATACACTTTGTCTCAAACTACTTAAAACATGAATATCTTGGCACAGAACCCATACAATAATGTTCAATACATAAAATAAAAGACATAAGGAAATGGTGGTCAAATCCTCGAATGCTATGAGGACTCACCAATCTTCAAGCTTGCTTCCTACTAAGATCCTAGCCACGGGGATGAGAGTTGAGATCGCCAGACCCTACATTTGGATAAGAAATGTAGGCAAGCGTATGCGTTCGTACAAACATGTACTAAATATGATAGCTTGCATAAACATCAACATAAACATAAAAGGTAAGTAAAATAAGTCATAAGCATAATCAATGCACATAATAGACCCTATCAACATAAAGGAATACTTCTTGAAGTATCCGCAAATCATTCTTCCTCATCATGGAAGGCAACTCAAGCACAATCCAAGCCATCACCTATCATAGAATATCTAGCTTATCTTTTATAGACATGGAGAATCACCTCTTGCCTTACTATGAAGGAACATGGGTAGTCGTCTCTAGTCCTTCTGAACATTTGTATCATGGGTACTCGGCTCTAGTCCAACATCATGTGACATGGGTATTCATCTCTAGTCTTTCTATAGGGATCATGGGTACTCGTCTCTTCTCTAATTTATATCTTAAGACGTGAGGAGTCGCCTCTTGTTCAACTTTGGGGAATAAGGGTAATCACCTCATATCCACCTCATTTAGAGGTCATGGGTAATCGACTCTAGACTCATCAATTTCTTAGTCATTAGCTTAGATTCATTTTAGGTGAGCAATCCTTTCAACCTAGAATTATTCAATATGAGAAAGCCTTTCACATTCATAACATAAACAATTCATGTGGGAACTATCCCTTCCGCAACAATTATCTATATCAGGAATTCATAATAGAAGCTTTACTCTCAAAGTCCTACATCTCATAATCATCATACATGCTTCACTCTCAAGCAATAAATATCATATAATCTCATAAGCTTCAATCTCAAAGCAATTATAATCATAATTCATCAATCCTATAAGGATACATCTTAACCCACAATTTCTCCTTTCATGGAATAAAACCCAATTATATCAATTTCAACTTAGATATATGGGTTAAACATGGGTACATGTAAATTCATCCTAAAAATATTTATTATTATCAATTCAATCATAAACAATCATAATCCACTTAATTGGATCAACATTCATCAAGACCCATAACTTTAGAAGAAAACCCTAACTTAAATTGGGGGATTTTTACTTTTCAATTGGGGAATCATGGGGACTCCATGAAGAAAGGATTCCATGGATGAAAAGCCATCATACCTTAATAACAAAGCTCACAAATGCTTGAGGAATGGAGGCTTGGCCTTGATCCTAGCTCCAACATTTTCTTCTTCTTCAAGTTCTAGAGAGAGGAATGGAGGCTTGACCTTGATCTTCTTTTGTGCTTTTGGAAGAATGAAGTGAATGGATTAATTTGGGGGTTGAACATACTTATATAGGAGTCTTAGTAAAGGATAAAATGATGTAGTATAGGAACTAATATATTAGGAAAAAACCCAACTGCTCCTAAAAAGAACTGCCAACTGCCCACCAACGGACCCCAGTCGACGGACCGTTAAGTAACCTACGGTCCATTCTGGTGAACCGTCGATGGTGTTCAGAAAATACTATTTTGGCTAGTGAACCCTAGACCCCGACTACGGACAGTGTTCTGAACTACGGTCCATAGATCAGGTTGTGGTCCTGAGCCTATAGACCATCTTTAGGAAGGGCCATCCACATCCACAGACCACTTAAGTGGTCCCATCTATGGGCCGTGGGTGGCCCTCGTGGCTGGCACCTGCAGTTTCCCAAAATTGTTTCTTTTCCCTTTTTCGAATACGGGGTTTTACTAGCAATGACTTTCCATTTTGCATAACAACACATCCTAACCCAATTCTTGAGGCGTCACAATAAACGACAAAACCATATGTTCCTTCCGGTAAAGTCAACACCGGAGCGGAAGTGAGTCTATCTTTCAATTATTGAAAATCTTTCCACACACTTCGGACCATATGAATTTCATCTTCTTTTGAGTCAATGTCGTTAATGGAGAAACAATCGAAGAAATCTCTTCAACAAACCTTCTATAGTAATCGGATAGACCCAAGAAACTGCTAATATCTAAAGGGGTTAGATGTCTAAGCCAACTTTTGATTGCATCCGTCTTCTTAGGATCTACGTCAATGAACTTAACAGAAACAATATGGCCAAGAAAAGCCACAAACCTTAGCAAAAACTCACATTTACTAAATTTTTCAAAGAGTTATTGGTCCTTGAGGACTTGTAACACAATCCTTAAATGATTGGTATGCTCGTCTTCCCTTCTCGAATAGACCAACATGTCGAGTTGTTGTCTAAACACCATATCCATCAAATCCATAAATGCCACCGGAGCATTAGTCAAACCAAACGACATTATCAAAAAAAAAATAATGACCATACTGAGTTCAAAAAACCATCTTCGAAATTTCATCTTCTTTCACCCTAAGTCGGTGATAACTCAACGGGTGGTCAATCTTGAAAAAATAGCTTGCCCCTTGAAGTTGGTAACACAAATCATATATCCTTGGATGAGGATACTTATTCTTAATGGTTACTTTGTTCAATTGATAGTAGTCAATACATATACAAAGCAAACCATCTTTCTTTCTAATAAACAAAACTGGAGCACCCCATGAAGAGATACTTGGTCGGATGAAACCCTTATCCAACAAATCTTTTAACTTCTCTTTTAATTCCTTAAGTTTTGGTTGGGCCATACGATAATGAGGAATAGAGATAAGTTGCTTATTAGAGGGAAGGTCAATACCAAAGTCTATTTCCCTTTCAGAAGGAATACCAGGTAAATAATATGGAAAAACTTCCAGAAACTCATTTACAACAAGGACCGACTCAAGAGTAAGGTCTAGGAATCTATATCTATCACCTTAACTAAATGATAAATGCAACCTTTAGAAATCTAGCTTTAAGACAAGAAACAAACTGACCTTTAGATATAGAATTTCCCCTTTTCCACTCTAGGATGGGTTCATTTGGAAAGTGAAACTAGCTACATGGGTTCTACAATCAATAGAAGAATAACATGCATGCAACTAATCCATACCAAGGATAGCATCAAAATCTAGCATATCAAGCTCTACAAGGTCAACAAGAGTGACTTTATGAGACAAGGAGATGGGACACTTTCTATAGACCCTCTTAGCCACAACATAATCACCAACAAGAGTACAGACAGAAAAATGATCTAACAATACAACTGGAAGAATATCAAACCTCATAGCCACATATGGCGTCTGATATACCATGAGTTTACTGCATTTTTGATACATTTCACTTAGTAGTTGTGTGTGTCTAGAGCTATACTGTGTTAGAATTAATGTTTATTTGTTATGTTTGCAGGAAATAGACTTGGACACGGTCAACGGAGATGAAAATTGAAATTTTGCAGAAGGAGCCACCCACGAAAGTGACCTACGAACCTTAGGTCCTTTGACAATCATCGATGGGCAGGAGTAGATGGAGCATCAGGGAATTCTGACTAACTGTGGAACTACAGAGCAACTGACGGACCGTAGGTCGACCCAAGGGCCATCATGCACATCCGTCAATGGGTTTAGAGAGTTGAAGTTCTAGTACCTGATGAAAAAGTCTAAGTGTGAAGCTAAGGAAGGGGACCTACGGACTGTAGGTCAACCCATGGTCCATAGGTCGAGTCGTCGATTGATGTCGTGTTCCAGAAGTTTGTTTCCTTATTTCATTTCCTTTTTATTTAGGACATGTTTTTCTATAAATTGGAGTTATAAACCTCATTTTTGGGGGTTAGACATTATTATTATCTGTTAGTTCTGTGTGTTTTTGGGAACTAAATTGCAAACAATAGCAAATTGGTTTTCGGATTTGGTTTTATGTAAGTTGAACTTTGCTTTTCAATTGAAGATTGGGTTTTTTCTGCAAATTAACTTGTAGGTTCATGAATTCTCTTGACTCAAATATGAATTGTGATCTTGCAAGAATGAGTAGCTAAATCCACAACTAGGGTTGTGGGAACCATGAGCAATTAACAAAGTATCAATAATAATTAAGTAATTTGTGAATAGTGTCATGTATGTATTGTTAATTCTTTCGTTTATATATCTTTTTAACGGTTGCAAACGTTAGAACTCGCCTCGTTCCTATTTGCCGGACCAAAGTAGTAGTGAATGAGAAAAGAATTATTAACAGAGATTTAGTGGATGCTATCTAATAGTCTAATGTCAACTGGTGCGAGGGTGAAAACTAAGCCATACATTGATGTGATGTCTAATCTGGGGTAAAGGTAAGGGTTAGTAAAACACACACTCATAGCCGGACCAAGGTGCGTAGTGAAATTCCCTATTTGGAGGACCAATCACTTAGGGATACCTAACTTACCAACTCTGCATGTAAAACGCTAGGAAGGGATTACTATTATTAGGATTACTGCATTAAGAGCTCGTGGGGAAAACATACACCCTAGTTTCTCTCTCATATTAATAACAACAAAGTTTGATTCTTGTGTACTTGTTACTTACTCAACAATCAATAACAATCTGTTACTTGCTTACAAAAATCCCCCCCTTTAGTTTACCTGTTTTGGAAATAGTTTAACTAAACAGATATAATTATGAGTTAAGTTTAAGTTTGAACCATATTCATGTGGATCGACCCCAACCTACAAGTTGGATTCTTTATTTGACAACGATCGCTTATACTTCTTTAGGGAGGTGTAATTTGAGCGTATCAAATTTTGGTGCTGCTGGCGTGAAATACGACTTTTAGATTAAATTTAACTACATTGTTGAACTTTAGTCAACTATTTCCTGATTTTACGTTTTGTTTTTTGTTTTTTTGTTTTTTACAGGTTTCTACTCTAGTGTATGCCAAGTACACGGAGTTGAGGCGAACCATTGACCCCCTACGATCCTGAACTAAGAAAAACTTTGAGAAAAATGGCAAATAAATGGGTCCATAATAATCCAATCATTGAGAAACATGAGGATGGAGTTGACTTGCAACCTCCTGGAGTTGTGAATGAGAATGCTCAAGTTCGTGGTGCTAATCTAATCGGAGATGCATTGAGGGTAGAGAATCCACCAAAACCTAGGTTGCGTGATAACTACAGGGTCGACTTCAACACAATGGAATTAGAAGGACCGATTGTACTCCCTCATTTACCTCCAGTGCATTAATTTTTTATGACCAGCAATCTGATGCAAATGCTTACAACGAGAGGGTTGTTTTCTTGTCTAGCTTCGGAATATCCACATGGTCACATGGCTAAATTGAGAAGTGTCTTCAAGAGTTGTGTAGGGGGACCGAAATTGGATATGAATGTTATAGGGTTGAGAGTCTTCCCTCTATCTTTGACCGGTGATGTTGCGGTGTGGTTTTTTGAGCTTCCATATAATTCCATTCATAATGGGACCCATTGAATAAGGTGTTCATGGCAAAGTATTTTCCGTTGTCAAAGAGGTTGAATCACAAGGACAAGCTGAACAACTTTGTAGCATTACCTGGAGAGTCCGTGAGCAGTTCATGGGATAGGTCCACTTCTTTCATAAGAAGTGTTACGAATCACCGCATAGATGATGAGTCATTGAAGGAGTATCTCTACAAAGGTCAGGATGACAATGGGAAGGGCTGTGCTGGATACTATTGCTAGAGGATCATTGACTTCACGTATCAGGACACAACTTCGGTTCAAATGTCAACGATCGCATGTAGTGATATAACCCAACCAAGGGTTGGGATCGTTCCCACAGGGAGTGGTTTCGAGAATTAATAGAAAACTAAAATCGAGTTGTAATCAATCATAGCTATAAACATTATCGAATACAAACATACTAAATCTAAGGGGTGATGCAAGCGTCAATTATCAATGGGGGTTTGTAGTCGATTAACAACTAAAACAACGAAAATAAAAAGATGTGTGGATAGTATATCGCTAAATATTTGTAACTAGAATAGACTTTAGTGGGGTAAATTCTCTCTCGAAAAAGTTACCCCGAATCCACTCGGTTTCTCTCGAACACCGAGTTGCCTCTTTTAAGCATACCCTCCGCCTTAGCCCATTCACTCTCTCGAGCTGAAAGTGTGGGAGAGGGCCTAGGATTCACTCTCTCGAGCTGAACCCACGATGAACCAATAAACACCGGCTATCGATTTAGTAGTCTTAGTTTTAAAACCTCTCTCTCGAGCAAACCAAAAACACTAAGATGAAATCTTAGTCGCAACTACAATCTCATTAAGTTCAAACACAACTACTAAACGAAATCACATTTAAACAGCGAATATACCAACAATAAGCAACACCCAACAGTAAATTTAACCCATATTCACAAAATCATACCCCAAGAATTAAAGTTTTAGCTAGACATAGAGAAAAGGAAGAAAATGATACCAAATCGAAGTAACATCAACTGGGTATGATTTATATTCACTTTAAACAAGTCTAAGATGAAGAATCTTCAACACCCACTTCTAATTTTTTGGAATTGGAAGTCTTCAAAAGCTAAGCAAAATATTTTTTACTTGAAAACTTAGAAAATAAAAATGTTGTATCTGAAATTGCATCCTAAAATAAAAATTCAAACAAGTATTTATAGTTGTAAAAAAATGTGATGCGAAGGATCACTTGGCGCAGTTAGTGGGGATCACCGATGCACTCGGTGATCCACCCTTTGGTCTGCTTCATCGCCTTTCAGCTCTTGCCTTCAGTATTTTCGTGTTCTGAATCATTGGGCGATATAGTAGTGTTTCGCGGAACTATTCGGCCACACACCGACTGCTCATTTTCATCGCCAACTTAATCTTTTCCTTCAGGGCTTAGCACACTGGAACTTTGGGCGAGGTTAAAGTCTTTCGGCGACTCGCCGAATGCATTAGGCAATCCTCAGGCCTTCTTTTTTTCGTGTTTTCAGCCGTTTTGTTCCTTTTTGCCAAGTAGTGTCCATGTTTTGCCTCAAATGCCTGAAACTTAAGGATTTACATAAGTTATTGAGACAAAATATGCATTCGAGGACACTAATTGTGTTAAAATAAACCCTAAATGAGCTCACAAGGTAGGCCACAAAAGAGGTATACGTAAAATTGGCTCACACTTTTCGAAGTTTTTTAAGATCTTATCAAGATATAGCGTTACTTAGTCAGCCGGACCAACGGGGAAAATTCTAGGTGTTATCATGCATGGTTCACAGTAAGCTCATCACACAAGACATCGACACAAAAGTCAAACAAGACTCCACACTTTCACTAGTGTGCAACGTTCATCACGAGAGAATCAATTTTATACTTGGTTAGTCACAATGAGATGCAAAGATTTCACATATTGACTATGTAACTTCACTTGGTCTCATCGTAGCCGCACATTCATGTTTGTTCAATTATGAGCACTATTCAAGTTATCGATATTGATCAAAACAGATACTCAAATTTGTAAGAGAACAACCACATTTAACAAAAAAGGGGTGGCAACAATTTGCAAAAAATATTCGAAAGGTTCAAAAATCATTTTCAACTTAAAATCAAGGAGCCACCAGCTCAAACATCCACGAAAAGCAGTATAAAACACAATGACCCAAATATATCAACAAAACATGAACATCAATATTCACACAAAAGGTGGGCCTCACCCCAGCACAAATAAAAACCATTTTTCCTCAAATGCAAATAATTATCCAATAATGAAATAAAGCAAAACATAGAGGGAGGTAAAGAGGGGGTCTTGTCTACACAGTCGCTCCGTTTGTCTGGGCATCAGTGCCCGATGCCTCACCCTGAGCTTGGGCATCAATCCCCGAGCTCACCTCAGGAGGAACAATAGTACCAGATTCACCAAGTTTTGTTAAGTGTGAGTCTGCTAGAAAGACATGCACCACCCGGCAGAATCCTCGGGCCCATGAAGGAATATTAGGGTCTAGAGCAATGGTCTTCTTAGCAGATGTGGGCCTCTTGCCCTTGCCTTTACCAGTAGTTGTGGGTAGTTTCGTAGCTTTGCCTTTCGACGTAGCTGTGTCCTCATTTATCGCAATCCCTTTGGACTTCTCTTGGGTTGGTGTTATCCTTTCAGCAGCTTTTGATTTAGTCATGTCTGCAAAATCTCGAAGAGAAGTTGGAAAAACTTAAACGAAAGCACAACAAAACAATTTCGGAAAGATTCGCCAAACCAGAGGGCGAATCACCGAATTTCTTGAGCGAGTTAGAGCGAGCTCGCCGAAGGAATTAGCCCTAAAAAACTGCAGCAAATAGGCGATAGGGGGAACCAATCGGCATGTCGATGATAGCTTTCGGCAAACAAGGATAGCCCTGCCGAAAGTTCCAGTGCACAAAGGTTCAAGGGTGCAGGCAAAGGGCAAAACAAAAGATGATCGGCGAGTGCCTTTGGCGACATCAAGCTTCTCACCAAAAGTTACAGTAGGCAACAACACATACATCCTGAAATTAAAGGTGATGTGGGGATATTAGGCAAACCGCCTAGTGGTTTAGTGAGCTCGACCAAGCTCGCCAAACGACCCAACGTGCCTGTTTTCAACCCCACATCTAAATTTCAAACCCGCGACCCCCGAAAACAAAATCGAAACATGCACTAGTTAAATTAAGCTCAGACCCATAACACCCATTACCTCGGGATATTAGACTTTTCCTAGTTTTGCCAAATTTGGCCATTTGACGACTTTTGCCCTTAAAAATGGTGTCACCCATTCCATCATCGTGCAATTTACGCCATTTAGCACAAATACGGGTTACTCAGTCTTCACCCAACAAATCTAACCAACATGCAAGCATACCCCCACAAATTTTAACTAAATTTAAGGCATAAAAATACGGGCATTCGACGATCAAAACAATACGGGCAATATTATCAAATTAAAACGGGTATTTAAGCATTCTAATCCTATCAGAGAGGTCCAACACACGAAAATACGATATGATCATTGCAAATGAGTACCAAATTTTCAAAGTAAACTCGGGGTTCAGAAAACCAACCTTTGTGCCGATTAAAGTACTTTGAAATGCTAGGCGGCAATGAAATCCAATTCCATGCACTAATCAACAACCAAAATACTTATGGAATATAAAAATATTGAAAATACTAACTTGGTGTGAGTTTGTGAAGTTTGAAAGCGAGGGAAAGTGAAGAGTTTGAAACTTTAAAATTTTTGGCCCTTAATAACCATCCAGTTCACGTCCGTACCAAATTTTCAAAGTAAACTCGGGGTTCAGAAAACCAACCTTTGTGCCGATTAAAGTACTTTGAAATGCTATGCGGCAATGAAATCCAATTCCATGCACTAATAAACAACCAAAATACTTATGGAATATAAAAATATTGAAAATACTAACTTGGT
Source organism: Solanum verrucosum (assembly GCF_900185275.1). Lineage (NCBI taxonomy): Eukaryota > Viridiplantae > Streptophyta > Magnoliopsida > Solanales > Solanaceae > Solanum > Solanum verrucosum. The sequence continues at coordinate 127,799 of NW_026020263.1, forward strand.
GTGAGTTTGTGAAGTTTGAAAGCGAGGGAAAGTGAAGAGTTTGAAACTTTAAAATTTTTGGCCCTTAATAACCATCCAGTTCACGTCCGTTCGGCGACGTTAGTCACATTCGCCAATCCACTCGGCGACACGCCGAGGGGTCATTCACCCCACCGACTTTTACATGACCTTTAGTTGCTTGGGGGTTCAAATGGCGGTCAACATCAGGATCGCCGACTTAGTCAACGAATCGCCAAGTTTCTCCTAGGCTCGCCGAGTTTACCAGGCTCCAAATTAAAATTGTGCTGAGCCAAATAGCGGATTAAATTGGGTGCATCGACCTCTTCGGCGATGTGCTAACTGGAACATTCGCTCACCAACCTGCACTTTTCAAACACTTTCCACACTCAAACCTACACAATCAACACACCATTATTTCTAAAGAAGAAATTAAAGCAATAAAGGGTTTTGGGTTGCCTCCCAAACAGCGCCTTAGTTAACGTCGTGGCACGATGCAAGTCCACGCTCAAGTTCCACTACTGTGGTTTGCCTCAATTTCATCAGGCAACCCCTTTTTCGGATCTTTATAGAGCTTATTTAGTACTTGGTCCATTTGGGATCCTAGTAGCTGGATGAGCTTGGCATAGGAAGTTGACATCTGGTTCAACAACAATACATTCTCCCTGAGTTCCTCCAGTATCCTGTCCTAAGTATTAGCTTTCCGGAGAAGGAGCGTGAGTATTGCTTTAGTTTGTCCATCCCCCTTATTCTTTGATTTTCTTCACTCATGAGGAGGGACATAGTAGTATTTCTTGATGCACTGGACGTCAAGCTCTCTAACCTTTTTGGCCAACTCATCCATCTAAATCATTAGTGTATCCATCATGAAGTCCTTTTCTACTTCTTGGTTTTTCTCGGCCATGTGATCAAGCAGTTGGACTGCTATCGCATATGGCTGTTTTGAAATGCTACCCGGAATGAGTTGATCTGCCAACACCTTATTTTCGGGACCAAGACTTCTGTAGAAACAGTCAAGGAGGACTATATCGGGAATTTCATGAGTTGGGCATTGAGTTATCAGTTCTTTAAACCTTGCCCATGTCTCATGGATATGTTCACCTTCCAATTGTTTGAAGGTTAGGATGCGATCCCTGAACAGCGTTACTTCACATGGAGAAAACTCCATTTGCTCGTGAGTACTACTCGACCCACTCACCTTATGTGCTTCGAAGCTCAAAACAACAAAACAAAACTAAAAATTAAGTAAGTAAACTACGACTAATCAAAAGCAAAATTCGACTCTACTAATAATTCTCAAGTAACACCACTCCTCGGCAGTGGCGCCATTTTGACTTCACATATCAGGACACTACTTCGGTTCAAGTGCCAATGATCGCATGTAGTGATATAACCCAACCAAGGGTTGGGATCGTTCCCACAGGGAGTGGTTTCGAGAATTAATAGAAAAGTAAAAACAAGTTCTAATCAATCATAGCTATAAACATTATCGAATAAAAACATACTAAATCTAAGGGGTGACGCAAGCGTCAATTATCAATGGGGGTTTGTAGTCGATTAACAACTAATACAAGGAAAATAAAAAGATGAGAATATAGGGAGACGGGATTCTTGGGATGTGATAGGAATATGGGATAAAAGACACTATCGGGTAAATGCTATTGATAGTACATGCTAAATATTTGTAACTAGGCTAGACTTTAGTGGGTGTAAATTCTCTCTCGAGCAACTTACCCCGAATGAACTCGGTTTCTCTCGAACACCGAGTTGCCGCTTTTAAGCACAGCCTCCGCCTTAGACCATTCACTCTCTTAAGCTAAAAGTGTGGGAGAGGGCCTAGGATTCACTCTCTCGAGCTGAACCCACGACGATCCAATAACCACTTGCTATCGATTTAGTAGTCTTAGTTTTAAAACCTCTCTCTCGAGTAAGCCAAAACACTAAGATGAAATCGTATTTGCAACTACAATCTCATTAAGTTCAAACACAACTACTAAATGAAATCACATTTAAACAACAAATATACCAACAATAAGCAACACCCAACAATAAATTTAACCCATATTCAAAAAATCACACCCCAAGAATTGGGGTTTTAGCTAGACATAGATAAAAGGAAGAAAATGATACCAAATCGAAGTAACATCAACTGGGTATGATTTATATTCACTTTAAACAAGTCTAAGATGAAAAATCTTCAACACCCACTTCTAATTTCTTGGAATTGGAAGTCTTCAAATCTTCAAAAGCTAAGCAAAATATTCTTTACTTGTAAACTTAGAAAATAAAAATGTTCTATCTGAAAATGCATCCTAAAATAAAAATTCAAACAAGTATTTATAGTTGTCAAAAAATGTGATGCGAAGGACCACTTGGTGCAGTTAGTGGGGATCACCGATACACTCGGTGATCCACCCTTTGGTCTGCTTCATCGCCTTTCAGCTGTTGCCTTCAGTATTTTCGTGTTCTGAATCAGTGGGCGATATAGTAGTGCGGAACTGTTCGGCCACACACCAAATGCTCATTTTCATCACCGACTTAATCTTTTCCTTCAGGGCTCAGCACACTGGAACTTTGGGTGAGGATAAGGTCTTTCGGTGACTCGCCAAATGCATTAGGCGATCCTCAGGCCATCTTTTCTTCGTGTTTTCAGCCGTTTTGTTCCTTTTTGCCAAGTAGTATCCATGCTTTGCCTCAAACTCCAAATGCTTGGAACTTAAGGATTTACATTAGTTATTGAGACAAAATATGCATTTGAGGACACTAATTTTGTTAAAATAAACCCTAAATGAGCTCACAAGGTAGGACACAAAAGAGGTATATGTCAAATTGGCTCACACTCTTCGAAATTTTCTAAGATCTTATCAAGAGATAGCGTTACTTAGTCAGCCGAACCAACGGGGAAAATTCTAGGTGTTATCATGCATGGTTCACAGTAAGCTCATCACACAAGGCATCGACACAAAAGTCAAACAAGACTCCACACTTACGGACTGTGTACCACGGTTGTGGGTCCCAAATTTTGATCCTAAATTTTTTCTAAGTCTGGGACTCGCCTACGAGACCTACTTACGGGTCGTGAGTTGGATAATAGACCGTCCTGGTGAACCGTATGAAAATACTGGTACTTTGACATTTTAAGGAAGTGTGGGCTTGCCACCCATGACCCCACCTACGGATTGTGTGCTAGACCACGGGCCGTCGGTGGTTGCGTTGGTACTGGTACCAGATTCAAAAAAAAGGTGCAATTTTTCAATCTTTCAAATCTAGGTGTTACATTATCTCTTCCTTTGGAACATTAGTCCTTCAATGAGATTCAAGACATTATACAGAGAGTAGGAACTTAAACCTAATAACCTGACATGAATGCAATCACATAAATGCACATATCCGAGGAGGAAACATTAACTCCAAGCTAAAGCATTTTCAAAACATCATTTCAGATGGTCTATCTGCAACTCTTATTCAAGTGCACATAAACATGAATAAATCAATTATGTTAAGTCATTTTCTCAAAATTTAAGCTTTTCATGAACATGTATAAATGAGGAAATCACGGGAATATCTAAACCAAAAGAAAAAACCATGAGAGACTGAATACCTCAAGCTAGAGTAGGGACGGAGGGCAAAAGATGGGGATAATGGGAAATCATATCGGCCTCGGCCTCCCAAGTAGCACCCTCAACTAACTGATTCATCCAAAGAACCTTTAAAGAAGCAACGTCCTTGTTTCTCAACATTTTAACTTGCCAGTCCAAAATTTCAATCGAAACTTCCTCATAAGAAAAAATAACCCTAACTCCCAAACCTTCTAAGGGAACAATATATGTCCGATCTCCAACACATTTATTCAATAGAGATACATTGAGAACTGTATGAACCGATGCCAAATCGTTAGGCAAATCAAGTTCATAAGCGACCTTACTAATTTGGCTCAAAATCTGATATGAGCCCACACGACGAGGACTAAGCTTTCCTTTCTTCCCAAATCTCATTACACCCTTCATGGGTGAAATGTCTAAGTAGACCCAATCATCCACCTCAAACTCAAGATATCTTCTTCTAACATTGGCATAGGACTTTTGTCGACTTTGAGCCATTTTCAACCTTTCTCTAATGAGTCGAACTTTCTATATAGCCTCATGCACCAACTCTTGACCTATCAAGGAAAATTCACCTACTTCAAACCAACCAATAAGATATCTAAGCCTCTCAAGTACAACTTGGCATAGTCCTTCACGAATAAGAAATCTTGACGGGAATAAATTAAGCCAATTTTGTCATTTGATCTACAATAACCCAAATTGAGTCATGTTGATGCTGGATACGAGGTAACCCAACAATGAAGTCCATATTCAAATCTTACCACTTCCAAGTAGGAATGCTAATATCTTGGGATAAACTCCCGACATTTGATGTTCAACTTTCACTTGTTGATATTTAGGACATTTAGCCACAAATTCCGCAATATCCTTCTTCATCCTATTCCACCATTAGACCAGTCGCAAGTCTTGGTACATCTTGGTTGGTTATGGGTGAATGGAATATCGAGAATTATGGGCTTCTGTCAAGATCTGTTTTCTCAAGTCATCAACATTAGGAATATATAAATGACCTTGATATCTAAGCATACCATCTCCCCATTGGGAGAAAGATCAACTGAATTCTCAAGCAATAGTTCCCTCAATACAATCAAGATCGGATCAAGACCTTGCTTGGGTTTTACATCTACCACAAAAGATTCTGAACCATTGTGAGCCATAACACCACATTTGGTGGAGTCCACCAATCGAACACCCAATTGGTCCAATCTATGAACATCTCAAACCAATTCCTTCTTATCTTTCTCAATATGAGCAACACTACCCATTGATAACAAACTAAGAGCATCTGCAACCATATTTTCTTTACCGGGGTGATAGAGAACACTCATATCATAATCCTTTAGTAACTCAAGCCACCTTTTTTGGTGAAGATTTATGTCTTTTTGCTTAAACACAAATTGCAAACTCTTGTAGTCGGTAAAAAAATCTACATGAACACTGTACAAGTAATGCCTTCAAATCTTTAGAGCAAACACAACCACCGCTAGTTCAAGGTCATGGGTAGTATAATATTTTTAAGGAATCTTAAGTTGCCTTGAATTATAGGCAACGACTTTCCAATTTTGCTTAAGGATGCATCCAACCCAGTTCTTGAAGTGTCACGCCCCGAGGCTACCCTCTAGACGCGGACACGGGACCTAGGATCATGAGTGATCCCAAGCTAACCATGTTCGCATAACATAAGCATACTATGATAACTCAAATGAGAAAATTTTGAGCGAAAGCTTTAATCATGAGATAAATAAAAAATGATGGGGAATACCCATTCTAAACTGAATATATAATTTGTGAGTTTAATGACAACTGAAATATCAAACTCCAAAGCTAAAACTGAATCTAACTATGTATGAAAATGGCCTCTAACTAACTAAAACTGTTGGGACATGCCCCAGCTAAATCTAGCAAAACTGAAACTAAAAGATTGAAAATGGAAAGATAACATGTCACTCGTCCTCGAAGAATGAGGACTCACCACTGATGCTACTGAACTGGAGATCGGGAACCGATGAATGCTTGATTTGGAAGTTGAGAGCCTGAACCTACGTCATGAGAAGATGTAGCACAGAGTATGCGTCAATACTTGAAAGGCACCGAGCATGCAAGATAAAATAAAGCTGAATAATAACACAATTGAACCAAAGAATATAACTTAGCAATGATATGAGATAAGCATGATACTAAACTGAGAATACTGAACATAACAATATAACTGAATGCAATGACCAAGTTTATAACATGTTAATGCTGAAGTCTTATTGTAAGTGATAACATGGTCAATGCAATAGGATCTTACTGAACTGTGGAAGCTACTAATAACCGACATAAACCACATGAGCTAAATATGGAGTCTGATGTTTATGCCCCATCGAGATGACCCAATATACCCTGCTAAATGTATAGAGGCATGATTGGCGTGATCACTAAAATGATGCCTTCAGAGGGGAATTACAACCTACGGGATTTGTAGTTCTAGGACTATGAGGATGACTGACCCTAGTCCAACTCGTTATTAGGCTTCTCCTAATTGATTATGTAATTAACAAATTATAACTGAATTTCTGAAATACTGGATAGCTCAAAACTGACATGCTAACTTAGAATGCAACATTAGTATATTGATAATGAAAAAATTGAAAACTGAGGCATGTATATCTGAAATATCTGACCTAGCATGTGTAATTCATGAACAAAGAGAACTACATAGCTAGGGTTCTGAATTTATTAGAGAATCTACGAACAAACTATGCTAAATTCATGATAATCTAATTTGGATCATTCTAACAGCTAAAACTCAACAATTTTTAACATTCATAAAACCCTAGGTCTAGATAATAGTAAGGGAATCAAGATTTTGACTGAAATCTGGGGACGTAATGGGTGAAAGGAATCCACTAGTGAAATCCCACAAACCTGGTGGTGAATTCCACAGAGAAATCTCTCGATTTCAGGGCTGGAACTCATGAAAACCTTGTTGCGTGTTCTTGGAGGGTTTCTCCACTTTCTCCTCTGTTTTGCTCTAAGTTTGATGAATGGGGTAAGAGAAAACACTCAGCAAGTATGCTTGTTTGTTATCTCAATGGTTTCAACGACAAGTTTGACTGTAAGTGATTTCAATGGCTTTCTGAGTTTATCAAAATCATCTTGGCAAAACTACATAGTAAGTTTACCATTCCATCGCTTGTTGTAATTACAATAGCCTTCTGGAAATAATTAAGTACGTAAGACGGTAACGGTAGAATATAACTTGTTCCCAAACTGTTGAAGGGCGCTATAGGCCAGGAGAATCGCGAAAAGCCCATGTTTTGTCAGGAAAAGTTGTATTATCTACTGTACGATTTACTGCTTAAAAGTAAGGTAGCTATTGTGGTTCAAATAAGGGAGTAGATAGGCTGAGGGCACGAGAAGCAACACACGGTGCAATATTCATGTCAAGCTTGAGACGTCAAATGGCACCGGACAATATTCATTACTAGCTCGCAACTCAATAGCTTTTTATGTAAACTTTAGGTGTTCACGTCCTTATAGGCAGCATGCCATGCAACATCCTCAAGACAGTACTATCACAAGTTTTAGGCTACACAGCCATCCAAAACTCCATGAGATTCCAACCACAATAGCTACCTTACTTTTAAGCAGTAAACCATACAATAAATAATACAAATTTTCCCGATAAAACATAGGCATTTCGTGGCTCTCCTGGCCTATAGTTCCCTTCAACAGTCTGGGAACAAGTTCTATTTTACTGTTGTCGTCTTACGTACTTAATTATTTCCAGAAGGCTATTGTAGTTACAACAAGTGATGGAATGGTAAACTTACTATGTCGTTGTACCAAGATGATTTTTATAAACTCAGAAAGACATTGAAATCACTTACAGTCAAACTTGTCGAATAATGAAACCATTGAGATAACAAACAAGCATACTTGCCGAGTGTTTTATCTTACCCCGTTCATTCAACTACCTACCGGACCGAACTTTCCATCCACCCCAAGAGAGAAAAACAATAGAGAGGTTTAGCCAACAATATTTTTATTCATACTAGAAAATATACAAAAGTGTAGTAAAACTAAAGAGATTTTCTAAGAAAAAGTCTTAAGACAAGCTATGACTCTTGTTTTTTCTCTAAACTATTCTAAGCTAATTCCAATCTAAAAATAGTAAACCATTATTCAGACTTACTATCTTTATCTAATATAATAAAAGACAACAAACTTTATTCAAATTGGGCCCCACTGAACATGGGAATGAGCCTACTAAAAACAAAACAAATAAAACAAACTAAAGTGTTGGCATGTGACAACACGTGCAAGCAGGTGGATGAGCAACTTGTACAAGACTTCAAGCAGGTGTGTAAGCTAATTGTATGCATCTCTCAAGTAGGTGGATAAGATACTTGTATGCAACATAAAAGTATATGGATAATCTACTTGTAGGAAGCTTGCAAGTAGGTGGATAAGCAGCTTATCGTCAAACTTTTCTAGGAAGTCTTTTGACAAACTTTGCTAGGAAGTTCAGTAGTAAACCTTAGCTGGTAAGTGGTAATTTCTTGCACATGTCATCGGGCATCATTCGATTATCCAAAGGTTGAAGGCGAGCTTAAATATCCTTCTTTCATCCACCAATTGAAACCATGTTTCTTTTTGTACAACTCCTTCTTTTTGAGGCTTCATTTGGTCGATCTGGTGAAGTACCTATTTCCATTGGATGGTCCTACCATATTGTGATCCCATTGTTGCGAAGGAACGTTTAGTCTTATGGTAGTAATGGCCTGAGTAACTTCATCTCTTGTTATAACACATGGAACTTGATATTCTTTTGCAACTTGTTGGACTTTCTCCCAGTAGGGGTGGTTGTCCATGTAGTTCCATCGAGCCCATTCTTTAGGCCATATTTTTTTTGAGATACACCAATTTTGCTGGAAGATAATTCATTGAGCTTCGTGATATTGATCTTCCAATGACAAAATAGAGACGGGAAACTTCCAATAGAAGGAAATTTATGGTCTAGCCTGGACCTGATTGTTGATAATCTTCACCTCACGGTGCAACATGAATATCTTAACCTATTAGGAATTATTGAAGCAATGAACCCACCAACTTCGTGGTCGGAACCACAATAGAAATTTCTGTAGGGCTGGTTGGATTCTATCAAAATCCCTAAACAAGTTGCACTTGAACTCCATAAAAATGTAATATTGGTGACATAAGTACCAGAATAACCATAGGAGTTCTTGAGGGAAATCATCTGATAATAGAATGAACACATGGCAATATGGATACTTCAAGTGGACTCCAAAAGGCTTGAGGATAGATCCTCCATACTTCTTGAATATCTGGAGTTCATAATATGTCCTTCTTTCTATCATAACTGACGGATAAAAGGGGTCCCCAAATTGTGTGAATACTTTCGGTGGATACTCCACCATCTCATCTGGGTTGATCCATGGTTTTTTAAACATAAAGACTGTGTTGGTGGGATTTCCTATACGTTCTTCATCACCGGATATTTGGAATAACTTTGACATTGAAGTATATGGTTTTAACTGTTGTCTGAAAGCTATTCCCTTAGTTCTTATCTCAAGTCAATCCTTGAGTTATGTGTAGATGTTGAACTCAATAATGGGATCTCTTTCTAGAACCGTTGAACCAAGGAGTTTGGTACGAAATTGTAACCCAGGGAAGAACTCAATTATGACCCAATGTTTTGTAATCAGCTTGGTCGAAAGGATTTCCTTTGATGGTGTACTGAAATTCTTGAAATGAGAAATCCATTGATCATCATGTAGAACTGCTGGGTTAAGAATGGATGATGCGGCTCATGTATCCATAAGGGCAATGATGTGCACAACTTTATCCCATTTTGAAGAGTAGATAGCCAATTGAACATGAGGTATATCAACTTCTCGTGGGAAATCAACTATTTTTGTATTGGATATCTGATGCATGTTGTGGCATTGATCATCATCAATATTAGTATCATCGCCAGCCATCTCATAGACATCTATTGAGAAAAGAGTTTCGCTCATCAGTTCATCCTCCAGTGAAAATACCAATTCAAGGTCGTCATCTCTATTGAGATATATTCCTGTATGATCGGCTATGTCATCAAAGATTTGGAGCGTCTTGACAGATCTTTTAGATTGAGGGCAATTCTTTGCAAAGTGTCCAGGCTTGTTGCAAATAAAGCAACGATCATTTTTCCCATAATTGCCTGGACTTCTTCTCTTGAAAAACTTAGTGTTCCTCATCATCCTATATCGATTATCAGGTGGTCTAGGCAGTTTAAATCTCTGATACTGCTTGACAGTTTTTCGTCTTGCTCAACGGCTTGAATAAGAGAAATCAGACTTGGTGACAAGATCACTTCGACTGCATGCCTTATCAGGAGCTGGATTATTTTGAACGACCTGTTTGAGAATCGATCTCTTTGTGCAGATACTATCCAAGGCTTGAAAGATAGCTTGCCTGATGTAGCCAATATGTGGGATAGTTATAGATTTGAACCTATCCTCAAAGATTGTCATTGCATGTCCTGCTAACATCTTTGGCAATAAGGACACAAAAGCTTGCTTCAAGCTGTAATCTCCACCAAGCTCAAAGTAAATTCTTGCCATCTTTTGGAAATAGATATCAATGATATCTCTATCAAATGATATACACTTCATTTCAAAGAGTTGTCTCTACAGCTTTTCACGTCTTTGACCGGTATATCCATGATGTTTGCGTAATAAATACACAACTTCGAATGAAAGTGTCTACGATTGTACAATAGTAAAGTAACCCAACCAAGGGTTGGGGTCGAGTCCCAAGGGAGTGGGCATGAGAATTAATAGGAAAATAAACTTAAGTTCTAATTAGTCATAGCTAAAAACATTATTGAATATAAACATATTAAATCTAAGGGCCGACGCAAGCGTCAATTATCAATTGGGGTTTGTGACAAGTAAGCAAAAACAACAAAAATAAAAGGAGTACTAATCAAGGAGACGAGATTCTTGAGATGTGATAGGAATACTGGTTAGACTAGACTATTGGGTACATGCTTTTGCTAGTAAATCCGTTGAGTATTTGTGACTAGGCTAGACTATAATGGTGGTAAATTCTCTCTCAAGCAACTTACCCTGAATCAAATGGGCTCCTCTCGGACACCCATTTGCCGCATGAAGAACAGCCTCTGCCTTAGCCCACTCACTCTCTTGAGCTAAGTGTGTGGGAGAAGGACTAGGGTTCACTCTCTCGAGCTGAACCTCATGTCGAACCACTCCCACCAACCATCAATTTAGTAGTCTTAAGTTTACGACCTCGATCTCGAGCTAGCTGAAAATACAAAGGTGAAATCGTATTTGCAACTACAATTTCATTAAGTTCCACCACAACTACTAAACGAAATCATATTTACACAACAAATAAACCATCAACAAGCAAGACCCAATAGATAATACAACCCATATTAACAAAATCACACGCCAAGGATTGGGGTTTTACTTACACATGTAAAAGAGATAGAAATGTACACCAATATGAGTTTGCATTCAAATGGGTATGAAGATTTAAGTCTCAAAACAAGCAAAGAGTGAAGAATCCACAAGACCTTAGTCCAAATTCTTGGAGTTGAAACCCTTTGAATCTTCAAGTTCTTCAAAACCCTCTCCAAATTTAGAACTCAAAATTCTATCTTTAAATTTATATATTAAAAATCTGATATTAAGCTACAACTCTCAACGAGTATTTATAGTTTTCAAAAAACCGTCTTGCAGCGGATCATTCGGCGTCGTTAGTCGAGATCATCGATAAAGTCAGTGATCCTCCCTTTAGTAGGTTTCATCACTGTCTTGCTCTATCCTTCAGCATCGTCGTGTTTTGGATCATTGAGCAACATAGTACTGCTTCGCGAAATTGCTCGGTGACACGCCAACTGCTCCTTTTCACCGCCAATTTGATCCTTTCTTTCAAGGCTCAACACACTAGAACAAAAGGCTAGGATAAGATCTTTTGGCGATTCACCAGATGGGTTCGGCAATTCTCAGATCTTCATTTCTTTGTTGTTTCAACTGCCTTTGTTCAATTTTTTGCTAAGCAATGTCCATGCTTTACCTCAAACTCCAAATACCTGAAACTTAAGGGTTTTCATCAGATATTGACATAAAATATGCACTTGAGGACACTAATTCTATCAAAATATAGCCCTAAATGAGTCCAATTTGAGGAGTCATCAACACCCCCAACCGAAACTTTTGCTTGTCCTCAAGCAAACTCTAGTTCAGCTATTAAAAAAGGGTATCTCAAACAGTGCTACACATGATTCAATCATGAATGCACACAACAAGACTCAATTTACTTATGAAAAGATCAAATATGCACTCAAAGATTCAAGTTGTGACTCACCAATATCAAAAAATCTCATGCTCACAATACTTGCTTCAAATGCAAGTTCAAGCTCAACCAAAGTGTTTAAATTCCCTCACACAAGGAATGATTCCATATTCACACAATGGTTCACAGTTTAAAGTTTCAGAATCAGATGCAACGCTCACACTCACAAAGAAGAACACAATGCATAATTTCACCCATGGGTTTGCCCGTATTTTCCAATCAACATTTGTTTCAGCTCACTCAAGATCAAAAAGGTCTTTTCAAGGCTTGTAATGGGGCTGAGTGCAAAGGTATGGTCATTTAGGCTCAGTGACTTTCATCCTCATGAAATGTGGTAATCACAACACTTCCTTTCATCTTCCTTCATCATTTTCTTTAGTGCTCATAAGTCATCCTATTATTCACTTTCCATGAATTGTTTGGAAACCCCATTTCTTTTTGTACTTTATTCCACAACTTTCTTTTTCATTCTTTTTCTTTTCTCTTTTTTTTATATGGAGGGGTTCAATTTTTCTCAACACCATGGGTTAAAGGAGACTTTCCTCGCACTTCTTGACTTTCCTTTTTCTTTTCACCACACCCCCAACTTAGGCTTTTGGCCTAAGTTGGCTATTCAATCAACCACAAATCAAGAGGATTATAGGTAGTGGATTAAGAGAGGTCTAGTTTTCATCATGTTTCTTCCAAAGAAAGGTAAGGCTCAAGGGGTATTACAAAGAGGTTCACACCTTACAAGGTAGGTCACAAAAGAGGTATATGTCGAATTGGCTCACACTCTTAGAAGTTGCCTAAGATAATATCAAGAGATAGCATCACTTAGTTAACCGGACCAACGGGGCAAATTCTAGGATCCATCATGCATAGTTTATAGGTAAGCTCATCACACTAGGCATTGACACTATAAGTCAAACAAGACTCCACACTTTCGCTAGTGTGCAATGATTATCACAAGAGACTCAATTCAATACTAGGCTAGTCATAACGAGATGCAAAAGTTCACATATTATCTATGCAACTTCATTTGGCCTCATCGCAGCCGCGCATTCATGTTCGTTCGATTAAGAGCACTATTCAAGTCATTGGTATTGATCGGAATCGAGACTCAAAATTTGCAAAAAAATAGCCACATTCAACACATGAGAGGTGGAATTTTTTTTTCTAACGGGTCAAAATCATTTTGCAATTCAAAATAAAATGAGCCACAAGCTAAAACATCCACAGAAACAGTATTAACACAACATTATAGCTCACAACCCAAATACTCAAATAAAACACGATTCACAAATAGCACACAAAGGTGGGCCTCACCCCACCACAAACAAAAACATTTATCCTCAAATGCAAATAACACAGAATCCGAAAGGTAAAATAAAGAAAGACAGAAAGGGAGGTAAAGAGGGGATCATGTCTAAGAAGTTGTTCTATCTGTCTGGGCATCAGTGCCCAGAGTGTTGTCATTCTGACTTTGGTTTTCATTGTCTGTGTTTGCCTCAGTTGCTGTAGTGATATTACCCTTAGACATATTGTCCAAATCGTGAGCTGCTCCAAAGGCATGTATCGCGTTAATGAACCCTTGAGCCCACGAAGGGACATTAGGGTCAATGGGAATCCTCCTACTGGAACTGGCTTTCTTGTTCTCGCTCCTTACTTTGGGGTGATCTATCATCTCTTTATCTCTTCTGGAGTTTTGTGCCTTTATATGTCGGGGTGGCATATTTCTTCCTGCAACTTTTGGTCTAGCCATGTCTGCAAAGTCTTGAGATAAAGTTAGAAAATATTTGACAAGAAAATTGAAGACCATCAGCTGCAGGCAGACGTAGCAGTCCATTCGGTGAGTCGCCGAATACTTTCGGCAAACAAAAGGGTATCCGTCGAAAGTTATAGTGTAGAAGGGGTCAGGGGTGCAGACCAAAGGTGAACAAGAAGACTTTCGATGAGTCAGCGAGTGCTTTTGGTGACCTCATGTTTCTCCCTGAAAGGTACAGAAGCCACAACACATAAACCATGATATCAAATGAGAGGTAGGGTTCCTAGGCGAACCGCTGAGTGGTTCGGCGACCTCGTCTCAGCTCGCCGAAATGACTCGTCGTGCCTATTATCAACCCAACTTCTTGAAATCATTCCCGTAACTCCCAAAAATGCAATTTAAGCTCTAACATCACAAATTTGACTAAAACTCGTAACATAAAAGCACTCCCTATTATAAATTAATTTTACTTAACATACTAGAAAGCGAGATTTCACCTTTCAAGCTAGAGTTATCGATTAGGAATAGGCAATTAAGCAATCTGATCCAGTTAGAGAGGCCCAACAGAATTCAACAAGATTAACAAATTGCAAATGAGTACAATTTCGACAAACTGAATGCAGGGTTTGAAGTACCAACATTTTATGATGATAAAATGGATGTTAAGGTGCTAGGAAGCAATGTAATCCAACTCATAGCACAATTCGATACTTAAAATACTCCAAAAATGCAAGAAATGTAAAACTAGAGTGCAGGTGTGAGTTTGGGAAGTTTAAAAGCGAGGGAAAGTAAAGAAGTTCAAATTCTGAGACTTTTGGCCATTATAAACCGTCCAGTTCACATCCATTTGGCGACGTTAGCCGCACTCGATGATCCACTCGGCGATATGCCGAGTGGTCACTTGCCCCACCATTTTTGATAGGATCATTAGTTTCTTGGGGTTCAAGACGGCGGTCTGAATTGAGGTTGCCGAACAGGTTGGCGACATGCCGAACTTCTTCTTAAGCTCGCCGATATTTACAGGCTCTGAATTAAATTTGAGTTGAGCCAAATGGCGGGTCGAGTCGGGCACACCGACCTCTTTCGGCGATACGTCGACTGACCATTTTACTCGCCAATATGCATTTTCCAAACACTTTGAGCATTTAAACCTGCACCATTAACACACCATTATTTATAAAAGCAAACTAAAGCATTTAAAACCTTGGGTTGCCTCTCAAGAAGCGCCTTAGTTAACATCGTCGCATGACGTGAGTCCTTATTTACTCTACATTGGTGGGGTTGGTCCTAGTGTTACTAGGTAACCTCAATAGTTCATTTGAGTGAAGAGGAGGCACTGCATAACTCATGAGTGTCCTGATCAGCTGGATCGATCTAGAATAGGAGCCACTCATTTGATTCAACACTTCAACATTCTCCTTCATCTCTTCCAACATTCGATCTTGTTTGGTGATCTTTTGGAGAATGATTTGGAGTGTGTCCTCGACACGATTGTTCTCCCTGTCTCGAGACTGTTTCCGCTCATGAGGGGGTAGGTACCTCCCTAGGCTTTTGCACTGGTTGTCCACCTCTGATATTTTGGTGGCTAACTCGTTCAGCTAAGTTACCAGTGGCGTTAACTTGAAGTCCCTCTCGATTTCTTGACTCGTCTCAGCCGAGTTGCTATCATTTCCCTCAGGCATGCTCAGGGTATCCGCCTATATCAACAACTTCAAAGCAAAACAAAACTAAAAATAAAGTTAGTAAACTACGACTATCAAAAGCAAAATTTGTCTTAACCAAAAGTTTTCACCTAACACCACTCCCCGGCAATGGTGCCATTTCGATGTTTGTGTAATCAAGACACAACTTCCAATGCAAGTGTCTACGATCGTACAATAGTAAAGTAACCCAACCAAAGGTTGGGGTCGAGTCCCAAGGGAATGGGCTTGAGAGTTAATAAAAGAATAAAATTAAGTTCTAATTAGTCATAGCTAAAAACATTATTGAATATAAACATGTCAAATCTAAGGGGTGACGCAAGCGTCAATTATCAATGGGGGTTTGTGCCAAGTAAGCAAAAACAACAAAAATAAAAGGAGTACTAATCAAAGAGATGGGATTCTTGGGATGTGATAGAAATACGGGCTAGACTAGACTATTGGGTACATGCTTTCGCTAGTAATTCCATTGAGTATTTGTAACTAGGATAGACTATAGTGGGGGTAAATTCTCTCTCGAGCAACTTACCCCGAATCAAATAGGTTTCTCTTAGACACCCAATTTCCACATGAAGAACAGCCTCCACCTTATCCCACTCACTCTCTCGAGTTGAGTGTGTGGGAGAAGGACTAGCATTCACTCTCTCGAGTTGAACCTCATGTTGACCCACTCCCACCGGCCATCAATTTAGTAGTCTTAGTTTTACGACCTCTCTCTCAAGCAAGCCGAAAACACAAAGGTGAAATCATATTTGCAACTACAATTTCATTAAGTTCCACTACAACTACTAAACGAAATCACATTTACACAACAAATAAACCATTAACAAGCAAGACCCAATATATAATCTAACCCATATTCACAAAATCACACCCTAAGAATTGGGGTTTTAGCTACACATGTAAAAGAGATAAAAATTTATACAAATATGAGTTTGCATTCAAATGGGTATGAAGATTTAAGTCTCAAAACAAGCAAAGAGTGAAGAATCCAAAAGACCCAAGTCCAAATTCTTGGAGTTGAAACCCTTTGAATCTTCGAGTTCTTCAAAACCTTCTCCAAACTTAGAACTCAAAATGCTATCTTAAAAATTATATATTAAAAATCTCATATTAAGCTACAACTCTCAACGAGTATTTATAGTTTTCAAAAATTTGTGTTGCAGCAGATCATTTGGCGTCGTTAGTCGAGATCGTTGATCAACTCGGCGATCCACCCTTTGGTAGGTTTCATCGTCGTCTTGCTCTATCCTTTAGCATCGTCGTGTTTTGGATAATTAGGTGACATAGTATTGCTTCGCGAAACTACTCGGTGACACGTTGACTGCTCCTTTTCACTGCCGATTTAATCCTTTCTTTCAGGGCTCAGCACACTAGAACAAAAGGCGGGGATAAGACCTTTTGGCAATTCATCGAATGGGTTCGGCGATTCTCAGATCTTCATTTCTTCGTTCTTTCAGCTGCCTTTGTTTCTTTTTTTCCTAAGTAGTGTCCATGCTTTCCCTCAAACTCCAAATACCTGAAACTTAAGGATTTTCATCAGATATTGAGATAAAATATGCATTTGAGGACACTAATTCTATCAAAATATTGCCCTAAATGAGTCCAATTTGAGTACTCATCACTACACATAAGACTTCTAGAAGTATGTTCAAATTCGTACCAATGTCTTGCGATGTTAGGAAGAAGTTCCTATCTGCAACACCTATTGCGGTCCACCAATCCCTAAGAATGCGAGAGAACCTTGAAGTAAATTCCGATAGGATCATGTACTTTTTCCGCTCGACTAGATTCTGTGTAACCATCAAAGTATAGAAGTCTTGGATTCTTTGAGGCCATGGAGTGACCTTAACATCGTCGAGAGTAAAAGTATGAAACCCAGTTCCAACATTTTTGGGTATTGTGTTCGTTGGTTCTGGTCTCCTTTCCGGAATCGGATCAACAGTCATGCCATCCTGATCATCATCAGCTTCAGAGACGTCTGGTTCTTTGTGATGATTCATGAAGATGGCTGGATAGTCCTCTTCATCAGATTCCTGTTTCCTAAACGTATTCCTCAGAATCATCAACATATTCCTGGGAATCAGTGGAAGATTAGCTACCTTCAATATATCCATCTGAGGGATAATTATCTTCAGGCTCATGCTCCAAATCTATGTCATCAAGATGCTCTAGATTAAGGTCATCAAGATGTTCATCACATCTGAGATAATCATCAATGGCACTGCGATAATCATCGGTTGGACTACCATCTTTCAAAGAGTAAAGCTCTGGAATAAGCCGGTCGTTGACACCCAAGATCGGGTCTGAAAAACAACGTGTTTGAAAAATCCAGTCTTCGCCATTAGTGATGTCCTGTACGAGGGTATCCCATTCCTTTTCCGAATGTGATTTTTCATGATTTGAGGTCGTCAAGTCATCAGCGAATGGACTCAAATATGCAAAGATAGAGTCGTCAATTAGGGCCTTGTAACTTGAGATCATCATAGCTCCAGGGTCCGCTGCCTTTTCGAGTTTGGATCTTGCTTGTGCTTCTTCAACTTGCTTTTGAGCAGCCATCACATCTTTTCTCTCCCACACTAGTTTGGCTATGTCAAACTAAGGTTCCTCTTTGTGTGGTTTAGGTGCGCTAAATGACAAAGTTGGTTCTGGCAAAGAGTATCATTATGAGCACATAGAGAATGGGGTAGACCTTGTGGGAGAGGGTTGAGCTCTCCTAGGTTCAGGGTTACCATATCTCAATAGGTGGATATACTCTTTGATTGAGGCTATTGTAACGACTCAGAAAATTATAGGATGAACTAGAGGCTTGACGTTTGGGTTAGTACGAATTTGAGTAGGTGTCTAGGCTGCTTTAAAAATTAAATTGGGTGAGAAAGGAGCTTATGGTGCAAGCTAGGACCTAGACTAGTAAGATAGGGTGGTAATAACCTTGTTACTTCATGGAGCCTTTGGCGATGGGCTGCTTAATCGCCCAAAGGGTTGGGCAAGTCGCACTTATGCCCTTTTGATCGACTAAGGAAATGGCCTCTTAGCCTTAGTTCTGGAACAATGGGCGAGCTCAGTTGAAGCTCGCCAAGCTGGTTGGCATATCCCCCATTACTCCCCCTCCATCGCCTAGTTTACTGCCCATTTGTCCAAGATGTTGGACCAAAGGGCGAGCTAAATGGTTGCTCACCAACCTGGTTGGCGTGTTGCCCTTTGGCACCTCTCCTTTGCCCAATGACCAGCCCTTTGAGTGAGCTCACTGGAACAAAGGGCGGGACAAGGGTGCACTTGGTGAGTATCCTAGTCCACTTGGCGAGACCAAGGTTCCAAAGGGCGAGCTTAGACGGGCAAGGGGCAGATTTTTAAGTTACAACTTGTAGGGTCAACTTCAAATGATTATATCTCTTAGCTCAAAATGAATTAGGTGGGCCATTACATATCCAATTAAAGGTCTCTGAGTCCTCTTTCCAACACCACCGAGTTTTCCCAATTATGATGTCGGAGTAAAAAGTTATTCCCAAAATAGTGAAGCACTGGTAAAATGGGAGAGCCAAGGGCCATTAGGCGAGTCACCTAGTGCCCTTGGCAAGCCAAGGGGTGCAAAGGGCGAGCTTAGACGGGTTTAGTGCAAACATATAAGTTTAAACTTTGTGGGTCCTTAATTCTTTTCCTAAATTGAGTCTTCATTATTCTATGCCTTTCCTAGCAACTATAATACCATTTTAGACCTAAATTCTTTCATTTAAGTCTCTCCTATTAAAATTAAAAAGAAACCCACCTCCTCTCAAATATTTCTCTCTCTACAATCATCCATTGAAGAAGGTCAAGAACTTGGAGCTAGGGTATTGATTCAAGGTGGTTTCTTCATCAAATCTCTTAGGGAATCTTAACAAAGGTATGGTGATCCTTCATCTAGGGATATCTTCCATCCGTAGAGTCAATTCCAAATAGATTTCAAAGATTTCAAGATCATGAAAAACTTAGGGTTTTACTCAATCTCATGGTTTCTTTCATCAAATGTTTTCAAAAGGTTTCTAATGACTAACTATGATTATATTGATGTTTAATTGATATTTAAGATGATTTTTACTCTATGAACCCATGATTTCTCTCAACTCCTAAATTGTGATGAATTTATGACTTGTGAGCATGGCCTTAAAGGGGTAAGTTATGATTTATTTCTTGATTGTTGAATTAGATATTGATCCACTTGAATGGTGGAGGTGTTTAATTACTATGTACATTGTGATCATGGCCTTGAAGGAATATTGTGAGGAATTGAAGTATTATCATGTTATTGTATATATGAATGTGAAGTGAAGCATTGTGTGATCTAAATGAGTGAATGATGATCATGATTAGAAGGTAATTTGTGTTAGGATTGAATGGTATCTCTCTATTAACACTTGTAAATGATGGTTATTATGTGAAAGGCTATTCTCACACACACAATCAGACATGAATGCACGAACGAATGAGTTTAATGAAAATATTGTGAATGTGGAGTCTATTGAAAGGCTATTCTCAATTGTAGTCTAATTAATGAAAAGACATGTTGTGAAAGGACTTTCTCACAATATGGGATTCCTAAGTGAAAGGTCATTCTTATCTTTGAATCTATGAGCTTTCCAATGAATAAATGTTGGATTGGAATGGATACTCATCCGGGAGTTAAGGCGGAGTGTCTAGTAACAATCCTTATATCCCATTTTAGTGAATGTTGGGTTTGAGATGGATTCTCATCCATGAGTTGAGGCGGGATATCTAGTAGCATTTTTTTATCCCATAATAATGAATGAATGTAATAAACGTCAAGTACTCCATGGGGAATAATACCGAGCATCGAGTGGCTATGGATTAGGATGGGTGTTCATTTGAGTTGAGGCGAGGCACCTAGTAACAATCTCTTGAGATGGATACTCATCTGAGTAGAGGTGGGGAATCTAGTAGCAATCTCCCTATCCCTTAAACTATGTGCCCACATAGGTCTAGCTAGTGGATTCCCGTTAGGCTAAACAAACGATGGTCCTACCTTAGGCAAGTAGGAATCCCTTTATCCGGTAAGGGTGACACCGGGATTCCATGTCATGCTCACATGGTCTATGTCAATTAAGGCTTACCCTCACAAAGAATGTTGATGAACCATGGCTTCTTAAGGATGTACTACTTAGTGTAGGTGGTGGAATGGGACACCATCTATGCATTGCACAAGTAGGCATTTGAGAGAGGTCATGGTGTGTTCCTCATGATGTTAATGAATGAATGGGCTCTTGTGATGATGTGCTAATGAATAATGTTGATCTAATGTCTATTGAATGAAGGTGCTCTTAATGTAATGAAGCTAGTAATGAATGTTGATTCTTAAATGCTTATATGCTTAAATGTATAGATGCATGCTATACTTGGATTGTATTATGAATTACTTCTTTGTCATGTCTTATTGTATATGTATATGCCTTGTCTATGGTGACTTCAAAGGGGTACTTAGTGTGAGTAGTAGTATGGGATGCTACTTGCACATTGCACAAGTATGACTTAGGGTTGTCTTAGATGTTGGTCCTAATATGATGATGTGATTCATGTAAGGTTTATGTCTCTTGAATGCTTTATTGTGTAAAGGTTCTTATCTATTGTAGCCTGGAGGAATACCTAGGTGTGGTATGAAGAGGTAGTATGGGTGTCCACTTCATGTCTTACTTAGGTGTATCTTAGGGTAACTTTAGATAGGGATCCTAAGATGATGAAATGACTCACTCGACGAATATGATTAGATGTTGTATGTTGGTACTAGTTGAGCATGATTACTTGTATGTGAAGCATGATAAATGGTAAGTTCACCTTCGGTGGTCTTAAGGTGGTACTTTAGTGTGGGTGGTGGTATGGGATGTTACCCATACATTGCACAAGGTATAACTGTAGGGTTACTTAAAGTTGAGGCTCAAGATAAAGGTAATAGGTTGTATGTGATTTCTGTTCAAATGTGAATTATGTGACTTTGTATATTGGTTGTGACTTATATTATGCCTCTTGTATTAATGTTCATGAAGTTTTACAAAAATGGCATAAAAGCATGATTCTTAAACAAATGTCCTTTTGAGCATGTTTTTGCCTGGTCATCATACTTAGTACATCTAATGTGCTAACCTCATTCTTATACCTTTTTACCAAAGTGTAGGCTTTTGAGATGTTGGTGTTCTATGCTTGAAGGATTGGTTTCGAAGGGGCTTGGAAATGAAGACTTGGTGAGTCCTCATAGTTTCGATGGCAAAATACACTATGTTCCTTGTATGTATTTAGTTTTGTTAAAGCTTTTGTATGGGCGTAGTCCCAAGGTTGTATTCAAGGTATTAGATGGTTTGAGACATAGTGTATAAAGTCCAAAAAGTCTTCTGCTTGCTTTTAAAATGAAAATATCTTCGATTGTAAAAGAAAGTTTTTAATTAGTCTCTATTTTCCTATGTTCTTATGTTGAAGAATGCTATGAGGCTAGTATAACACCCCTTCGGGGTCGAGTACGCCGTTTATGACTACGGGGTGCTCTCGGGTTGTGACAAACATGGTATCAGAGCACAAGATTTTGGAATGGTCTTGTGTTGTCTCAAACCACATCTAGTATAGTCTTGTTCATAATGTGAAGCACGCCACATTATGAATAGGAAGCTATTGGGTGTTAAGAAAGTTTCACTTCTTCATTCTTCAAGTCGTGCCATAGAGTTTACCTCTACAATGTCTCTCTCTTGCTCCTTATCCGATGGTCTTTAGTGTGTGACCACTTGAAAGGAGTGTGTTAGAAAGTGTGAGGGAGAAAGGTTAGTTGTGATGTCAACTATGGCTATGTGACTTGATAGATATGAGATAGAAGATTGTGATGTTGACTTTAGTATGAATGGGTTGCTTTATGGTTATATGGGTTGTTGGTAGAAGGTTATGATAAGTTTTGAGGTATGTTGAAAGAGTTGATGAAATGTGGTGTTTTAGAAATGCCTAGGTGTGAGGAGTATGAAGGTTTAGTGAGGTTTTGCTCCGACCTTATAATGGAAAGAAGTAAAGTTTGAAAAACCTAGTATAAGTTTTCTCCCAAGTGGGGGATAATGTGCCTAGATGGTAAGATCTTTGAGTGTCCTTGATGTTCATGAGTTAGGCTTGATTGATGTTCTCACCTTCAGAGGTGTAGTGGGTTTGAGGAATTTAGACCCGGTGTGGTAGACTCATGGGAGACCTTGAGTGGTGTTGGTAAGGTTGTTTGTGAGCAAGTGTCGCTTAATGAGAACCTTCCTAGTTTAAAAGCACCGGTATGTCGATGGTTTCTTGTAAGTTGTGGATCTCTTGATTAAGGTTTTTATGTTGTGTTCATGATAAGCCTTAGTTGGGTTTTCTCCTAAGTGAGGGATAGTGTAACGACCCGGAAAATGATAGAGTGAAACTAGAGCCTCACATGTGAGTTTGGAGTCGAGAACTTAATGAAATGGTTATAATTGAATTTGACCCAAAAAGTTCTTAAAATGTGCTTCGGAAGTTACCGGAAACTTGTTTAACTGTATATAAAAAGATCCGTTTCGTTTTTCGAAAATCCGACTTCATATTCTCGTTTAGGGGGTCAAATTGAGTGGGAAATGGGTCTAACCCAAATTTTAGAGCAACCGTATCAAAATCCAAAATTTCCAAGTGAAGCCTTTTTCGAGGGTCTACTTTGGAGGGTCATATCTCCTGGCACACAAATTATTTGGTGGCCAATAATATATCCATGGAAAGCCCTTGGAGTTAGCTATCTAACGCACTTCGTTTCACCTCATTCGGAGTTCGGACGAAGAAGTTATGCCCATTTTCGTAAAATCTGTCCGGTAGGAAATGGCAATTTCCAGTATGCGGGGTCACTGTTCACCCGCCTCATTTTCTTTTCTAAGTGTTGGACCATTTTTTTCAAAGGACTTATATTATTTCCTAGATACCATAATCCAATTCCCATCCCTAAAAAAACATTTCCCTCTCTCAAAAACTCTCTCAAAACCCCAAGGAAGCTCAAGGTGAAAGATGGAGCTAGGGTGGATGGTGGCTATTGATTTCTTCACCAATTTCGTTTGGTTCTTGAAGATTAAGGTATGGGGATCCTTTATCCTTGATCATTCTTTCTTTCAAGGAGCCCAATCAAAAGGTTTTCAAGGTCTTTCAAATACACCAAAATCCTATTTCGAATTCTAAGCATGGGTCCTTGCATTAAATGATTTCCAATGATGTTTTATGTTGTTATTAATGATTATTGATGGTTTTAGGAAAGAAATCTTCATGAACCCATGCCTTTACAAATTCTCTAAATTTGGCCTAAAGTGGGTGTATTGATTTGTGTAAATTGTTGTGGGCTGTTCATGTATGTATTTATCTATGTTGAATTGTTAAGAATTGTTATTGAATTGAAGGATGTGGGATGTTAGCCTTGAATGGGCAAAATTGTGAATTGGTCTTCATGTTGATTATGGGCTTATGCTTAGCTTAGTTTGTATAGTTGAATGTTGTTATTATCATTGTTATTGTATTGTTAATTGTTGGAATATGAGGATGATGAAGATTGCCATGGAAAGAGGGTATGTTGATCAAACTTGATAAATATTGTATAATTGGCATGAAATTGAGTATTGTGGCTTATGGCCTTTGAAAAGGGTGGTAAGATGGCTTGATCTCTTAGTATTAATATAATTGTTATTGGTTGGTTTGATCCACCTTTGGTGGAGGTGGTTATTTGTTGTATTATTGTGAATTGAGGCCATGAAGGGCATTATATGAATGTTATTATATTGTTGTATTATTATACACATATGAGGCTATATGTAAAGTTTTATGTGAAGCTATATGTGAAGGAATGATGTGAATGAGTTTTATGTGAAGCTATATGTGAAGAAATGATGTGAATGAGTTTTATGTGAAGAAATGATGTGAATGAGTTTTATGTGAAACTATATGTGAAGGAATGGTGTGAATGAGTTTTATGTGATCTTGTGATGATCCTATTTTACGTCAACATTACTGAGCTAATAGAAGTTAAATAAGCTATGTAATTGTATTTCTAAGGTTGATATACTCGTGAACAAGTTGAGGTATGTGGGTTTGATCGTGGAAACCTTCCTTTCCACAAGTCCAACCATTTATCCTCTATTTCTACTTCAAGTTTATGGGTCCTTATGATTATTTAGGAACTCTTGAATTATGGAATTACTATTGCACATCCTATTATGGTCTATTTTGCATATTATCATGAAATGGAATTATTATGTGATGTTTATGGTTTTCATGCTTCCATGATCATATTATGAAGGTTGATATATATGTATGTTGTTGGTGGGCTGATTTATATGGATTTTGGAATTGGTTGGACTTAGTATTCTTGAAATACAAGATTTCATTTACATGAACAATAGCCCACCTTGTGTTTGATAAAATGCCCATTTATAGAATTCTTAGGAAATGGAAGGTCCAATGTACGTCCTATGAATCGGATGGTTATATAATTACTGAAATGATGATGAAATGGACACATGTATATTGTTTTCTCTATATAAGTGTTGTGAGTCGACCAAGCCTAGTACGGGGGGTAGTAGGCCCGTATAACCATATCGAGGGGTTGGTACCTTGGTTGCCTAGTACGGGGGGTAGTAGGCCCGTATAACCATATCGAGGGGTTGGTACCTTGGTTGCCTAGTACGGGGGGTAGTAGGCCCGTATAACCATATCGAGGGGTTGGTACCTTGGTTGCCTAGTACGGGGGGTAGTAGGCCCGTATAACCATATCGAGGGGTTGGTACCTTAGTTGCCTAGTACGGGGGGTAGTAGGCCCGTATAACCATATCGAGGGGTTTGTACCTTGGTCCCTAGCTCGGGGGGTGGTAGGCCCGGGTAACCACATTGAGGGGTTTGTACCTCATTCGCCTCTCCAAGGGGGTGGTAGGCCTTGGAAATACTATATTGATGGTCACTCACCACACATGTACTATGCCCCACTAAATATGATTTATTTTATGTAAGCATCATTATACATATCATCTCATTAATATGCTATCTATCGGGTATGATTATGCACTTTGCCTATAAAGTCCTTATCTAAGGTAATCTTGGGGAACACTTAAGTGTGCTTGAAGAGGATTGTGTGGGCGGTCACTTCTTGTCTCACTCAAGTGTGTCTTAAGGTTATATTAGGTAGAGGTCCTATGGTAATGAAATGACATGTGTCCTTCTAAAGTTAAGCATGGGTTGTGTATGGATTTATGTTAAGTATATGTATGGTTGGCTATGGTCTAATATGTTAATGTTGACTTGTATTATGTCTGTTATACTTGTAAAGGAAAGGTTTTATCAAAGGACATGAAAGCATACATTTCTTGTAAATGTCCGTTGTGCATATTTTCTTGCATGGTCTCCATACTTAGTACTTAATTGTGCTAACCCCTTTCTTTCGCTTTTTGACTAAAGTGTAGGGATTTGGAGATGGTGATATGTCATGGCTACTTGATAGGTTTTTAAGAGTTGAAGATGAAGACTTGGTGAGTCCTCATAGATTCGAGGGCAATAACCAACATGTTCTTTTTATGTCTCTCTAGTATTTGCTTAGGTTTTGAGTGGGCTTAGTCCCAATGTTATATTCAAGTATTAGATGGTTTTGAGACATATTGTATAAAGTCTAGAAAGTCTTCCGCTTGCTATTTATTGAAAGTATCTTCGTGTGTGAAGAAAGTTTTTAATTCCTTATAGTTTTGGTGTCTATGCGATGAATGAATGCTAAGAGGCTTGTATTAGACCTCTTCGAGGTCGAGTACGCCGGTTACGACTAGGGGGTGCTCCCGGGTCGTGACAAACTTGGTATCAGAGCATAAGTTTCCGGGATGGTCTTAGGTTGTCTCAAAACCACATCTAGTAGAGTCTTGTTCATAATGTGAAGCGCGCCACATTATGAATAGGAGGCTATTGGGTGCTAAGAAAGTTTCACTTCTTCATTCTTTTAGTCGTGCCATGGAGTTTCTCTCTATAATGTCTTCCCTTTTTTTTCATATGTGATGGTCATTTGGGTGTAACCTTTGAGGAAGTTTTAATGTTGCAAGGATTGAGGGAGAGAATGTTAGTTGTGATGCCAACTATGACTTGGTGACTTCGTAGGTGTGAGGTGAAAGATTGTGGTGATGGCTTTAGTATGAATGGGATTCCTTTGGTTATGCGTGTTGTTGGTAGTATCCGGCTTAGTCATGAGGAAGTTTTGTGATGTGTTGAAGGAATTTGTGAAATGTGTGGTGATTTAGAAATGCTAGGTGTAATGAGTATAAAAGCCTAGTGTTGTTTTGATCCGACCTTAGGATGGAAGGAGGTGAATTTGAAAGAACTAGTAAGAGTTTCTCCTAAGTGGGGGAAATATGTGGTTAGATGATAAGGTCTTCAAGTGTGGTTGATGTTTATGAGTTAGGCTTGAAGGATGTTTTCATTACAAGAGGTTTAGTGAATTAAAGAGTTGGGTAAGAATGGTTTTGGTAAGATTGATGGTATTTTCATTGAGATTTTTTATGAGATGTTAAGGTTGACCTTAGTTGGGTTTACCCTTAAGTGGGGGATGGTATGTTGAGTAGTGAAGTTGTTGAGAAGTGTTGATATCCTTACCTACTTCTATATGTGCCTACTCAAGCCTAAAACAAAGAGTTCCTAGAAGCTTGGGTTATGTTTTGGAGTCTTATGTGAAAAAGAGTTTTCCATGGTCTCCTTATGTCATGCATGTTTTAAATGAATTCTTATTAAATGAGAAAATGAGTTTTCATAAATTTATGTTCCTCATGTTGATGTGCATCTATAATGATTTGCCTAAATGTTGCATGAGTTGACTTATGAGCATGTTTAAAAGTGTTTTGATGATGTTGCCTAAAGTGCTTCTATGAGAAAGTTGCATGATGTGCATTTAACATAAGTTGTCTATTTGTTTTATGAGGTGATAATGTGAGCATGCTTACTCGAGTTTTGGAGAAGGTTGCATGATGTGCTTTAATGAGAAAATTGCATATTGTGTCCTTTGATGTTATGATGTGCATGAGATGATTTGGAGAAGGAAGTACCTCCAATGAAATGAAATGAGAAATGAGCAATGGCAAAGATGATGCATAAGGAGTTAGTAGATGTTGTGCCTACTTTCTTGAATTGCATGAAGTTGTGTGGGACTTTCTATGTGGAGTTGATGTTTCCTCCTATATTTATGCATTTGTATTGATGTTGTATGCATGTTGATGGACTGTTTACTTGAGTCGTTACCCCTTATGTGTTTAAAGTGTCATTCGAGGACGAATGTTCCTAAGTGGGGGATAATGTAACGACCCGGAAAATGATAGAGTGAAACTAGAGCCTCACATGTGAGTTTGGAGTCGAGAACTTAATGAAATGGTTATAATTGAATTTGACCCAAAAAGTTCTTAAAATGTGCTTCGGAAGTTACCGGAAACTTGTTTAACTGTATATAAAAAGATCCGTTTCGTTTTTCGAAAATCCGACTTCATATTCTCGTTTAGGGGGTCAAATTGAGTGGGAAATGGGTCTAACCCAAATTTTAGAGCAACCGTATCAAAATCCAAAATTTCCAAGTGAAGCCTTTTTCGAGGGTCTACTTTGGAGGGTCATATCTCCTGGCACACAAATTATTTGGTGGCCAATAATATATCCATGGAAAGCCCTTGGAGTTAGCTATCTAACGCACTTCGTTTCACCTCATTCGGAGTTCGGACGAAGAAGTTATGCCCATTTTCGTAAAATCTGTCCGGTAGGAAATGGCAATTTCCAGTATGCGGGGTCACTGTTCACCCGCCTCATTTTCTTTTCTAAGTGTTGGACCATTTTTTTCAAAGGACTTATATTATTTCCTAGATACCATAATCCAATTCCCATCCCTAAAAAAACATTTCCCTCTCTCAAAAACTCTCTCAAAACCCCAAGGAAGCTCAAGGTGAAAGATGGAGCTAGGGTGGATGGTGGCTATTGATTTCTTCACCAATTTCGTTTGGTTCTTGAAGATTAAGGTATGGGGATCCTTTATCCTTGATCATTCTTTCTTTCAAGGAGCCCAATCAAAAGGTTTTCAAGGTCTTTCAAATACACCAAAATCCTATTTCGAATTCTAAGCATGGGTCCTTGCATTAAATGATTTCCAATGATGTTTTATGTTGTTATTAATGATTATTGATGGTTTTAGGAAAGAAATCTTCATGAACCCATGCCTTTACAAATTCTCTAAATTTGGCCTAAAGTGGGTGTATTGATTTGTGTAAATTGTTGTGGGCTGTTCATGTATGTATTTATCTATGTTGAATTGTTAAGAATTGTTATTGAATTGAAGGATGTGGGATGTTAGCCTTGAATGGGCAAAATTGTGAATTGGTCTTCATGTTGATTATGGGCTTATGCTTAGCTTAGTTTGTATAGTTGAATGTTGTTATTATCATTGTTATTGTATTGTTAATTGTTGGAATATGAGGATGATGAAGATTGCCATGGAAAGAGGGTATGTTGATCAAACTTGATAAATATTGTATAATTGGCATGAAATTGAGTATTGTGGCTTATGGCCTTTGAAAAGGGTGGTAAGATGGCTTGATCTCTTAGTATTAATATAATTGTTATTGGTTGGTTTGATCCACCTTTGGTGGAGGTGGTTATTTGTTGTATTATTGTGAATTGAGGCCATGAAGGGCATTATATGAATGTTATTATATTGTTGTATTATTATACACATATGAGGCTATATGTAAAGTTTTATGTGAAGCTATATGTGAAGGAATGATGTGAATGAGTTTTATGTGAAGCTATATGTGAAGAAATGATGTGAATGAGTTTTATGTGAAGAAATGATGTGAATGAGTTTTATGTGAAACTATATGTGAAGGAATGGTGTGAATGAGTTTTATGTGATCTTGTGATGATCCTATTTTACGTCAACATTACTGAGCTAATAGAAGTTAAATAAGCTATGTAATTGTATTTCTAAGGTTGATATACTCGTGAACAAGTTGAGGTATGTGGGTTTGATCGTGGAAACCTTCCTTTCCACAAGTCCAACCATTTATCCTCTATTTCTACTTCAAGTTTATGGGTCCTTATGATTATTTAGGAACTCTTGAATTATGGAATTACTATTGCACATCCTATTATGGTCTATTTTGCATATTATCATGAAATGGAATTATTATGTGATGTTTATGGTTTTCATGCTTCCATGATCATATTATGAAGGTTGATATATATGTATGTTGTTGGTGGGCTGATTTATATGGATTTTGGAATTGGTTGGACTTAGTATTCTTGAAATACAAGATTTCATTTACATGAACAATAGCCCACCTTGTGTTTGATAAAATGCCCATTTATAGAATTCTTAGGAAATGGAAGGTCCAATGTACGTCCTATGAATCGGATGGTTATATAATTACTGAAATGATGATGAAATGGACACATGTATATTGTTTTCTCTATATAAGTGTTGTGAGTCGACCAAGCCTAGTACGGGGGGTAGTAGGCCCGTATAACCATATCGAGGGGTTGGTACCTTGGTTGCCTAGTACGGGGGGTAGTAGGCCCGTATAACCATATCGAGGGGTTGGTACCTTGGTTGCCTAGTACGGGGGGTAGTAGGCCCGTATAACCATATCGAGGGGTTGGTACCTTGGTTGCCTAGTACGGGGGTAGTAGGCCCGTATAACCATATCGAGGGGTTGGTACCTTAGTTGCCTAGTACGGGGGGTAGTAGGCCCGTATAACCATATCGAGGGGTTTGTACCTTGGTCCCTAGCTCGGGGGGTGGTAGGCCCGGGTAACCACATTGAGGGGTTTGTACCTCATTCGCCTCTCCAAGGGGGTGGTAGGCCTTGGAAATACTATATTGATGGTCACTCACCACACATGTACTATGCCCCACTAAATATGATTTATTTTATGTAAGCATCATTATACATATCATCTCATTAATATGCTATCTATCGGGTATGATTATGCACTTTGCCTATAAAGTCCTTATCTAAGGTAATCTTGGGGAACACTTAAGTGTGCTTGAAGAGGATTGTGTGGGCGGTCACTTCTTGTCTCACTCAAGTGTGTCTTAAGGTTATATTAGGTAGAGGTCCTATGGTAATGAAATGACATGTGTCCTTCTAAAGTTAAGCATGGGTTGTGTATGGATTTATGTTAAGTATATGTATGGTTGGCTATGGTCTAATATGTTAATGTTGACTTGTATTATGTCTGTTATACTTGTAAAGGAAAGGTTTTATCAAAGGACATGAAAGCATACATTTCTTGTAAATGTCCGTTGTGCATATTTTCTTGCATGGTCTCCATACTTAGTACTTAATTGTGCTAACCCCTTTCTTTCGCTTTTTGACTAAAGTGTAGGGATTTGGAGATGGTGATATGTCATGGCTACTTGATAGGTTTTTAAGAGTTGAAGATGAAGACTTGGTGAGTCCTCATAGATTCGAGGGCAATAACCAACATGTTCTTTTTATGTCTCTCTAGTATTTGCTTAGGTTTTGAGTGGGCTTAGTCCCAATGTTATATTCAAGTATTAGATGGTTTTGAGACATATTGTATAAAGTCTAGAAAGTCTTCCGCTTGCTATTTATTGAAAGTATCTTCGTGTGTGAAGAAAGTTTTTAATTCCTTATAGTTTTGGTGTCTATGCGATGAATGAATGCTAAGAGGCTTGTATTAGACCTCTTCGAGGTCGAGTACGCCGGTTACGACTAGGGGGTGCTCCCGGGTCGTGACAGATAGTATGTTAAGTAGTAAGGTAGTGGAGAGTTCTGATATCCCTACCTCTTCCTTTATGTGCCTATTCAAGCCTAAGAGAAAGAGTTCCTTTTTGGCTTGTTTCATGTTTTTGGAGTCATGTGTGAAAATGAGTTTCCATGGTCTCCTTATATTATGCATGTTCTAGTTGAATTCTTGTTTAAATGAGAAAATGAGTTTTCATGTTTTATGTTCCTCATATTGATGTGCATTTGATGAGAGTTGTATATATGCTTCATGAGGTTAAATGTTGAACATGCCTAAATGTGTTTTTATGAAGAAGTTGCATAATGTGCTTTTATGAGAAAATTTCATATTGTGCTTAATGATGTTGTGAGGAGCATGATGTGATTTGGAGAACGAAGTTCCTCTAATGAAAATGAAGAATGTTAAAGTTTTGATGCATAATGAGTTTGTAGATGTAGTTCCTACTTTCTTGTTGTGTATTGATTTCATATTGTGCTTAATGATGTTGTGAGGAGCATGATGTGATTTGGAGAACGAAGTTCCTCTAATGAAAATGAAGAATGTTAAAGTTTTGATGCATAATGAGTTTGTAGATGTAGTTCCTACTTTCTTGTTGTGTATTGAGCTTGTCGATGTGGAGTTGATATTTCCTCATATGCTTATGCATTTATATTGATGTTGTATGCATGATTGATGGGCTGCTAGTGGTGAGTCATTTTTCCCTTTAAATGTCTTAAGTGTCATTCGAGGACGAATGTTACTAAGTGGGGGAAAATGTAACGACTCGGAAAATGAAAGGATGAACTAGAGCCTTGACGTTTGGGTTAGTATAACTTTGAGTTGGTGTCTAGGCTGCTTTAGAACTTAAATGGGGTGAGGAAGGATCCTAGGGTGCAAGCTAGGACCTAGACTAGCAAGATAGGGTGGTGGAAACCTTGTTACTCTATGGAGCCTTTTGACGATGGGCTGCTTGATCACCCAAAGGGTTGGGCTAGTCACCCATACCCTTTTGATTGCCTAAGGAACTTCCCTCTTAGCCTTAGTTCTGGAACAGTGGGCGAGCTAAGTTGAAGCTCGCCAAGCTGGTTTGTTGATCGCCCAATGATCCCCCTTCATCGCCTAGTTTACTACCCATTTGTCCAAGATGCTGGACCAAAGGGTGAGCTAAATGGTTGCTCGCCAACCTGGTTGGCGTGTTGCCCTTTGGCACCTCTCCTTCGCCCAATGACCAGCCCTTTGAGTGAGCTCACTGGAACAAAGGGCGAGCCAATGGTGCACTTGGCAAGTAGCTTAGTGCACTTGGCGAGCCCAAGGTTCCAGAGGGCGAGCTTAGATGGGCAATGGGTAGATTTTTAAGTTACAATTTGTAGGGTCAACTTTAAATGATGATATCTCTTAGCTCAAAACGAATTAGGTGGGCCATTACCTATTTAATTAAATGTCTCTGAGTCCTTTTTCCAACGCAGCCAAGTTTGCCCAATTCCGATCTCGGAGTAAAACGTTATTCCCAAAATAGTGAAGCACTGGGAAAATGGGAGAGCCAAGGGACATTAGGTGAGTCACCTACTGCCCTTGGCGAGCCAAGAGGTGCGAAGGGCGAGCTTAGACGGGTTTAGTGCAAACTTTTAAGTTTAAACTTTGTGGGTCCCTAGAGTCAATTCCAAATAGATTTCAAAGATTTCAAGATCATGAAAAACTTAGGGTTTTACTCAATCTCATGGTTTCTTTCATCAAATGTTTTCAAAAGGTTTCTAATGACTAACTATGATTATATTGATGTTTAATTGATGATTTAAGATGATTTTTACTCTATGAACCCATGATTTCTCTCAACTCCTAAATTGTGATGAATTTATGACTTGTGAGCATGGCCTTAAAGGGGTAAGTTATGATTTATTTCTTGATTGTTGAATTAGATATTGATCCACTTGAATGGTGGAGGTGTTTAATTACTATGTACATTGTGATCATGGCCTTGAAGGAATATTGTGAGGAATTGAAGTATTATCATGTTATTGTATATATGAATGTGAAGTGAAGCATTGTGTGATCTAAATAAGTGAATGATGATCATGATTAGAAGGTAATTTGTGTTAGGATTGAATGGTATCTCTCTATTAACACTTGTAAATGATGGTTATTATGTGAAAGGCTATTCTCACACACACAATCAGACATGAATGCACGAACGAATGAGTTTAATGAAAATATTGTGAATGTGGAGTCTATTGAAAGGCTATTCTCAATTGTAGTCTAATTAATGAAAAGACATGTTGTGAAAGGACTTTCTCACAATATGGGATTCCTAAGTGAAAGGTCATTCTTATCTTTGAATCTATGAGCTTTCCAATGAATGAATGTTGGATTGGAATGGATACTCATCCGGGAGTTAAGGCGGAGTGTCTAGTAACAATCCTTATATCCCATTTTAGTGAATGTTGGGTTTGAGATGGATTCTCATCCATGAGTTGAGGCGGGATATCTAGTAGCATTTTTTTATCCCATAATAATGAATGAATGTAATAAACGTCAAGTACTCCATGGGGAATAATACCGAGCATCGAGTGGCTATGGATTAGGATGGGTGTTCATTTGAGTTGAGGCGAGGCACCTAGTAACAATCTCTTGAGATGGATACTCATCTGAGTAGAGGTGGGGAATCTAGTTGCAATCTCCATATCCCTTAAACTATGTACCCACATAAGTCTAGCTAGTGAATCCACTTAAGGCTAAACAAATGATGGTCCTACCTTAGGGAAGTAGGAATCCCTTTATCTGGTGAGGGTGACACGGGGATTCCATGTCAAGCTCACATGGTCTATGTCGGTTAAGGCTTACCCCCACAAAGAATGTTGATGAACCATGGCTTCTTAAGGATGTACTACATAGTGTAGGTGGTGAAATGGGACACCATCTATGCATTGCACAAGTAGGCATTTGAGAGAGTTCACGGTGTGTTCCTCATGATGTTAATGAATGAATGGGCTTTTGTGATGATGTGTTAATGAAGAATGTTGATCTAATGTCTAATGAATGAAGATGCTCTTAATGTAATGAAGCTAGTAGTGAATGTTGATTCTTAATTGCTTATATGCTTAAAATGTAAAGATGCATGCTATACTTGGATTGTATTATGAGTTACTTCCTTGTCATGTCTTATTGTATATGTATGTGCCTTGTCTATGGTGACTTCAAAGGGGTACTTAGTGTGAGTGGTAGTATGGGATGCTACTTTCACATTGCACAAGTATGACTTAGGGTTGTCTTAGATGGTGGTCCTAAATGATGTTGTGATTCATGTAAGGTTTATGTCTCTTGAATGCTTTATTGTGTAAAGGTTCTTATCTATTGTAGCATTGCGGAATTCCTAGGTGTGGTATGAAGAGGTAGTATAGGCTGCCACTTCATGTCTTACTTAAGTGTATCTTAGGGTAACTTTAGATAGGGATCCTAAGATGATGAAATGACTCACTCGACGAATATGTTTTCATGTTGTATGTTGGTACCAGTTAAGCATGATTACTTGTATGTGAAGCATGATAAATGGTAAGTTCACCTTTGGTGGTCTTAAGGTGGTACTTTAGTGTGGGTGGTGGTATGGGACGCTACCCATACATTGCACATGGTATAACTGGAGGGTTACTTAAGGTGGAGGCTCAAGATAAAGGTATAACTAGAGGGTTACTTAAGGTGGAGGCTCATATTAAAAATAAAGGGTTGTATGTGATATCTGTTCAAATGTGAATTATGTGACTTTGTATATTGGTTGTGACTTATATTATGCCTCTTGTATCAATGTTCATGAAGTTCTACAAAAATGGCATAAAAGCATGATTCTTAAACAAATGTCCTTTTGAGCATGTTTTTGCATGGTCACCATACTTAGTACATCTAATGTGCTAACCCCATTCTTTTCCCTTTTTACCAAAGTGTAGGGTTTTGAGATGTTGGTGTTCTATGCTTGAAGGATAGGTTTCTAAGGGGCTTGGAAATGAAGACTTGGTGAGTCCTTATAGTTTCGAGAGCAAAATCCACTATGTTCCTTTTATGCCTTTAGTTTTGTTAAAGTTGTTTTATGGGATTAGTCCCAAGGTTGTATTCAAGGTATTAGATGGTTTGAGACATAGTGTATAAGGTCTAGAAAGTCTTCCGCTTGCTTTTTAAATGAAAATGTCTTCGATTGTAAAAGAAAGTTTTTAATTCGTCTCTATTTTCCTATGTTCTTATGTTCAAGAATGTTATGAGGCTTGTATAAGACCCCTTCGGGGTCAAGTAAGCCGTGTTACGACTAGGGGGGTGCTCTCGGGTAGTGACAGGTATCGAACTGTATTGTTTGCTGCCTTTTTTCAATGCTTTGATTAGTCTGCTATGTTGAGCTGACGTTTGGTCATCTTTTTCTCCATCAGACTCATTTTATCATGAAGCTTGCCTTGTGAATGAGCAACGCCCCTGATGGACTGTCCGATACTGGTCAACTCTCTATTTTGGCACATAGTTTTTTCAGATTTCCAATTGAGTGTTGCCTCTATGTCGCTTGCGGGCATATGTTTTTCCATTGGTAGGATAACTTTCTTTTGTGGTATTTTTGGAGCATGGATCAGGTTATCCTTTTCAAATGTTCAGTAATCGGGGAACTCATATGTGTGACAGGAGCTTGCAGAGGATAGCATAAACATCATTTTTGGTGCAGGCTCTTTTTGGGAGATCTTATGTTTTGATGTAGTAGATAAAGCTGGCCAATCCTGGGGTTATGTGATACAAGGAATTGATATTCATTTTTATCCCATTTGGCTCTATCATATGAATATTCATCATCATCTTCAGACCCGTAGTAATCATCTTCAGATTTCGAGCAGTCACAATCAAAATCCCATGGATTATGTCCTGTGAAAGGACACTTATACCAAAATACGTCGAGACAATCATGATTGAATTGTCTTATCCAATCAAGATCATTTCCAAAAAACTCAGTTATGGATTCAGAGTCCAGATTGTCTTTCTAATCTAGACTATCTAAAAGTTGGTACATAGGTATGGAGAAGACAGTTTTATGGACTTTTTTCAAGTGAGAGTGGTCAAAGCATATAGTGACTGTATTATCGGATTTTTAGAGAAAGTAGGCTCAGTGGACTGGACAGGTTGAGGATGGTCTCTCAACTTCTCATAGTTGGTGACCCATGAGTCAGGAAGAACTTTGACAAGATCTTATCTAGATATTTCCCTTGGGATCTGGGTACACTGAGTGGTTCCAATGGTGGCATCTACATTTAGGAACAAAGTATCTTGGCCACCTGGAAGGGATAAGTCTATGGCATGGTTTTAGATTCTCTAAGCCAGCTGATAATGAAGAGTAGCATGTATGGCATCTCTAGCTTGAGGAGCTCCAAGTATTTAGACTTGTATCTTCAATGCCTCCGTCAAATACGGATCTTGTAGGGACATGTTGAAGTTTGGGAATATCGTAATGAAGACAGTCTCTGCGTTGAGAGTTATTTCCGACGCACCCAAGTTTTCATGTTGATATTCATAGAATCTATTATCCAGAAGGGAAAGACGCGCCACGACGGGCTGGCCTTTTCTTCCATAATATGTCTATGCAACTCTAACAGCACCAAAATGGATGTGGGTAAAACCCATGCTTTTCCACTGTCGGGGAAAATCCTCTGGCATCTGCAAAGTGATGAATTGTTCCTCTTGATTTTCAAGAATAGGGTGCTGATCAAGTTTAGCACAGCAACATATTCCTTGACTCTTTTGGGCTTTTATTGGACCAAGGAGCGGATTTGCATCCAAGAATTATAGGACTTTTTTACAAAGGCAGAATATGGGTTTAACAGTGGTAGATATGTGGACGATATTTTATTTTTTGGGTGTAACACATCTACTTCATAAAGGTAGTCGTATTTATACGACAACGTTTTACTCAGAGTAGGAGACATGTTTACCTTTGCTAAGGATTTACATGAACTAGACGTAAATGGAGAAGACGCAGATTTACAAGAAGTGGAAGACGATGGTAAAGACTCTGAAATAGACATATTTTTGTAGGTTTTGGACAATAAAGACTCAGGTATATATTTGTTCTAAAGTCTAACAAAAGACACATATTATTTATTCTAAAGTCTAAGGAAACACACTACAACTAATATGTAGGGAAAAGACTATAAACAGACGTTCTAACTAGGAACATATAATAAACTACAACAAAATATACAAGGTGCTAAACTATATGAAGAGAGTTATGGACAAGGTTTATAACTACACACACTTTTATGACTAATGACTTTAATAGAAGTAAAAGACTTGAATAAATAAAAGTTGGAGGTAACAACACGAGAAAACGACCTTATGGAAACCTTGCTCCTCCCTCCGGAGAGGACGGTCTGGCTCTAATACCAAATAAGGGAGTAGATAGGCTAAGGGCACAAGAAGCAACACACGGTGCAATATTCATGTCAAGCTTGAGACGTCAAATGGCACCGGACAACATTCATGACTAGCTCGCAACTTAATAGCTTTATATGTAAACTTTAGGCATTCACGTCCATGTTGGCGGCATACCATGCAACATCCTTAAGAAAACAACTATCACAAGTTTTAGGCTACATAACCATCCAAAACTCCGCGAGATTCCAACCACAATAGCTACCTTACTTTTAAGAAGTAAACCGTACAGTAGATAATACAACTTTTCCCAATAAAAAATGGGCTTTTCGCGGCTCTCCTGGTCTATAGCACCCTTCAACAGTCTGGGAACAAGTTCTATTCTACCGTTACCGTCTTACGTACTTAATTATTTCCAAAAGGCTATTGTAATTACAACAAGCGATGGAAAGGTAAACTTACTATGTAGTTGTGCCAAGATGATTTTGATAAACTGAGAAAGCCATTGAAATCACTTACAGTCAAACTTGCCGGATATTGAAACCATTGAGATAACAACAAGCATACTTGTCGAGTGTTTTCTCTTACCCCGTTCTTTCAACTACCTCCCGGACCAAACTTTCCATTCCCCCCAAGAGAGAAGAACAAGAGAGAGGTTTAGCCAACAATCTTTTTATTCATACTGGAAAATATACAAAAGTGTAGTAAAACTAAAGAGATTTTCTAAGAAAAACTCTTAAGACTCTAAGCTATGACTCTTGTTTTTTCTCTAAACTATTCTAAGCTAATTCCAATCTGCCTTCTAACTAAGACTTGTCCTCCCTTTTAAAGGAGAAGGTGGCCTCATACAACCAAACCAAAATTAAAACCTTATCTTACATGGCACATTATCCTAGTAATAGATAAGCCTAATCCTATCTAAAAATAGTAAACCATTATCCGAACTTACTATCTTTATATAATATAATAAAAGACAACAAACTTTATTCAAATTGGGCCTCACTGAACATGTGAAGGAGCCTACAAAAACAAAATAAATAAAACAAACTAAATTGTTGGCATGTGACGGCACGTGCAAGCTAGTGGATGAGCAGCTTGTAGAAGACTTCAAGCATGTGTGTAAGCTACTTGTACACATCTCTCAAGCAAGTGGATAACCTACTTGTATGCAACATAAAAGTAGGTGGATAATCTACTTGTAGGAAGCTTGCAAGCAGGTGGATAAGTAGCTTATTGGCAAACTTTTCTAGGAAGTCTTTTGACAAACTTTGCTAGGAAGTTCAGCAGTAAACCTTGGCTGGTAAGTGGTAATTTCTTGCACATGTCATCAGGCATCATTCGATTATGCAGAGGTTGAAGGTGTTGAAGGCGGACTTGAATATCATTCTTCCATCCACCAATCAAAACCATGTTTCTTCTTGTACAACTCCTTCTTTTCGAGGCTTCGTTTGGTTGATATGGTGAAGTACCTATATCCGTTGGATGGTCCTGCCATATTGTGATCCCATTGTTGCGAAGGAACGTTCAGTCATATGATAGTATTGGCCTGAGTAACTTCATCCTTTGTTATAACACATGAAACTTGATATTATTTTGCAGTTTGTCAGACTTTCTCCCAGTGGGGGTGGTTTTCCATGTAGTTCCATCGAGCTCATTCTTTAGGCCATATTTGTTTTGGGATACACCGATTTTGCTGGAAGATAATTCGTTGAGCTTCGTGATATTCATCTTCCAAGGACAAAATAGAGACGAGAAACTTCCAGTAGAAGGAAATTTTTGGTCTAGCCTGGACCTGATTGTTGATAATCTATACCTCACGGTGCAACATGAATATCTTAAACTCGTAGGAATTTTTGAAGTAATGAACCCACCAACTTTGTGGTCGGAACCACAGTAGAAATTTATGTAGGGCTGCTTGGATTCTATCAAA
The DNA here is from genome assembly GCF_900185275.1 of Solanum verrucosum. Classification (NCBI taxonomy): domain Eukaryota; kingdom Viridiplantae; phylum Streptophyta; class Magnoliopsida; order Solanales; family Solanaceae; genus Solanum; species Solanum verrucosum. The sequence continues at coordinate 167,279 of NW_026020263.1, forward strand.
ATCCCTAAACAAGTTGCACTTGAACTCCATTAAAATGTAATACTGGTGACATAAGTACCAGAATAACCATAGGAGTTCTTGGGGGAAATCATCTGCCAATAGAATGAACACATGGCAATATGGATACTCCGGGTGGACTCCAAAAGGTTTGAGGATAGATCCTCCATACTTATTGAATACCTGGAATTCATAATATGTCCTTTATTCTATCATAATTGACGGATCAAAGGGGTCCCCAAATTGTGTGAATACTTCCTGTGGATACTCCGCCATCTCATCTGAGTTGATCCTTGATTTTTTAAGCATAAAGACTGTGTTGGTGGGATTTCCTATACGTTCTTCATCACCGGATATTTGGAATAACTTCGACATTGAAGTATATGGCTTGAACTGTTGTCTAAAAGTTATGTCCTTAGTTCTTATCACAAGTCGATCCTTGAGCTGTGTGTAGATCTAAAAAGCCTATTTAAATCCCTTCGCTAAAGGTTTCACTCTATAATCTGATGAGTCACCACGGAAAGTGAATTCGAGAAAGGTGATCCAAACTTGAAAGACTTTCCGCGGAATCAAAATCAGATTAGATTGAAGGTAAGGACGTAGAGGGAGAATCAACATCTTCAGCGTAGGCAACTTTTTCTCATATTCTAGAAGTTCCTCATACGCATTTGAGTACTCAAGGCCCCTTTTCTTTTGGCGGGTATCGTCGAACCCAATGATAAGACCTCTTCCTGGAACCGCTAAACCAATGAGTTTTCTACGAAATGGTAACCCAGGGAAGAACTCAATTACGACCAGATGTTTTGTAATCATCTTGGTAGTAATTATTTACTTTGATGGTGTACTGAAATTCTGGTAATGAGAAATCCATTGATCATCAGGTAGAACTGTTGGGTTAAGAATGGATAATGCGTCTCATGTATCCATAAGTGCAATGACTTGCACAACTTTTTCCCATTTTGAAGAGTAGATAGCCAATTGAATATGAGGTGTATCAACTTCTCGAGGGAAGTCAAACCATTTTTTCATTGGATATCTGATACATGTTGTGGCCTGGATCATCGTCAATATTAGTATTATCGCCAGCCATCTCATAGACATCTATTGAGGAAAGAGTTTCGCACGTCGGTTCATCCTCTAGTGAAAATACTAATTCAAGGTCATCATCTCTACTGAGATATATTCATGTATGATCGGTTATGTCATCAAAGAGTTGGAGGGTCTTGACAGATCTTGTAGATTGAGGGCAATTCTTCGCAAAATGTCCAGGCTTGTTGTAAATAAAGCAATGATCATTTTTCCTGTAATTGCCTGGACTTCTTCTCCTGAAAAACTTAGTGTGCCTAGTCATCCTATATCGATTATCAGGTGGCCTAGGCAGTTTGAATCTCCGATACTGCTTGACAGTTTTTCGTCTTGCTCGACGGCTTGAGCAAGAGCAATCGGACTTGATGACAATATCACTTCGACTGCATACCTTATCAAAAGCTGGATTATTTTGAACGACCTATTTGAGAACAGATCTCTTTGTGCAGATACTATCCAGGGCTTGAAAGATAGCTTGCCTGATGTAGCCAATATGTGGGATAGTTATAGATTTGAACCTATCCCCAATGACTGTCATTGCATGTCCTGCTAACATCCTTGGCAATGATGACACAAAAAATTGCTTCAAGCTGGAATCTCCACCAAGCTCAAAGTAGATTTTTTCCATCTTTTGGAAATGGATATCAATGATATCTCTATCAAATGATATACACTTCATTTCGAAGTGTTGTCTCTGCAGTTTTTCACGTCTTTGACCGGTATCTCCACAAAAGACTTCTAGAAGTATGTTCAAATTTGTAGCGAAGTCTTGGGATGTTAGGAAGAAGTTCATATCCGCAACACCTATTGCGGTCCACCAATCCCTGAGAATGCCGGAGAACCTTGAAGTAAATTCTGATAGGATCATGTACTTATCCCGCTCGACTAGATTCTTAGTAACCATCCAATAGAAGTCGTGGATTCTTTGAGGCCATGCAATGACCTTAACATCGTCAAGAGTAAAAATATGAAATCCAGTTCCAATATTTTTGGGTATTGTGTTCGTTGGTTCTGGTCTCCTTTCCAAAATCGGATCATCAGTCATGTCGTCCTGATCATCATCAACTTTAGAGACGTCTGGTTCTTTTTGATAATTCATGAAAATTGGTGGATAGTCCTCTTCATTATATTCAAGTGAAGATTCATCAGTTGAAGATTCAGCAGTTTCCTCAACGTATTCCTGGGAATCATTAACATACTCCTAGGAATCAGTGGAAGATTCACTTTGTTCAATATATCCATCTTAGGGATAATTATCTTCAAGCCCATGATCCAAATCAATGTCATCATGATGCTCTAGATTAAGGTCATCAAGATGTTCATCGCATCTGAGATAATCATCAGTTGGACTACCATCTTTAGGAGAGTAAAGCTCTGGAACAACCTGGTCGTTCACACCCAAGATCGGGTCTGAGAAACCATGTGTTTGGAAAAACCAGTCTTCGCCATTAGTGATGTCCTGTATGAGGGCACCCCATTCCTTCTCTAAATCTGATTTTTCATGATCTGAGATCATCAAGTCGACAACGAATGGACTCAAATCTGCAAAGATAGAGTCGTCAATTGGGGCCTTGTAACTTGAGATCATCATAGCTCTAGGATCCGCAGCCTTTTTACGTTTGGACCTTGCCTGCGCTTCTTCAGCTCGCTTTTGAGCAGCCATCGAATTTTTTCTCTCCCACACTAGTTTGGCTATGTCAAACTCAGGTTCCTCTTTATGTGGTTTAGCCATGCTAAATGAGAAAGTTGGTTCCGTCAGAGAGTATAGTTGTGATAACATAGAGAATGGGGTATACCTTGTGGGAGAGGATTGAGCTATCTTATGTTTAAGGTTAGCATATCTCAATAGCTGGATCTACTCTTTGATTGAGGCTACGTCACTTTTTTGTTGTTCGATAAAGTGGCTGAGCGACGTTCCTGGGGGACATATATCGAACTCTATTGTTTGCAGTCTTTTTTCTAATGCTTTGATTAGTCTGATATGTTTAATTAACGTTTGATCCATCTTTTTCTCCATCGGACTCATTTTATCATGAAGCTTGACTTGTGAATGAGCAACGCCCCTGATGGACTGTTTGATACTGGTCAACGCTCTATTTTGGTACATAGCATTTTCAGATTGTCAATTGAGTGTTGCTTCTATATCGCTTGCGGGTATATGTTCTCCCGTTGGTAGGATAACTTTCTTTTGTGGTATTTTTGGAGCATGGATCAGGTTATCCTTTTCAAATGTTTGGTAATCAGGGAAGTCATATGTGTGACTGGAGCTTGCAGAGGATAACATAAACATCATTTTTGGTGCAGGCTCTTTTTGGGAGGTCTTATTTTTTGATGGAGTAGATAAATGTGGCCAATCATGGGGTTTATGTGAAATAAGGAATTGATATTCCTCTTCATCCCATTTGGCTCTATCATATGAATATTCATCATCATCTTCAGACCCGTAGTAATCATCTTCACATTCCGAGCAGTCACAATCAATATCCCACGGATTATGTCCTGTGAAAGGACACTTGTACCAAAATACGTCTAGACCATCATGATTGAATTGCCTTATCCAATCAAGATCATTTCCAAAAAACTCAACTATGGATTTAGACTCCAGATTGTCTTTCTGATCGAGACTATCTAAAGGCTGGTACATATGTATGGAGAAGGCAGTTTTATGGACTTTTTTCAAGTGAGAGTGGTAGATATTGTGGTTGGAATCTCGCGGATTTTTGGATGACTGTGTGGCCTAATTCTTGGTGAATAATTGATTAGGGTAGGTTCTAATTTGTTTACTAGGCTATAACTGACCAAAACAACGTAATTAGGGGTGAAACGACGTAGTTTAGGTGTCCAACGCATAGGAGAAAAAAACAAAATAACCCTACTTAAAAATTTGACGAGCTGACCACGACCACTTTCACGGACCGTGGGACCGGTCGTGGTCCTTGGCCGTGGCTACTGGTTCTGAGGTCCTGTCCACGAGCCCTACCACGGACTGTGTGGAGGACCACGAACCGTCAAGGTCCCCGTGGTCCTCACTTGGGCTGAGGTTTGGTGGCTCAGCTTCACGGATGCCCCCACGTCCCGTCGTCAGGACCACGGACTGTGAAGGGTCCCGTGGTCTGGTAACAAACAGGGCCTCGGGGATTCTAACTCCCCACCACGGGCACCTATACGGCCCGTGAGGTGATCCACATCCCGTGAAGGGTCCCATGGTCCACCTCTGCTGGAAGGTGCTGAAGCCCACGTGCAGGTCAACGGACCATGGACCTTATCACGGTCCGTGAACCTTGCCGTAGAGCACTGGTTTAGGTGATTTTCTGCTAAAAAAGATTATAGGTCTTATTTTCAAGGTGTTACAATATCTTCCCCTTGAGAACATTCATCCTCGAATGTAGTCTAAACTAGCCAAAGTGGAGGGAAAGAGCTGCAACCCTACCGCTAAATACTGGAAACTAATTTCTGATTGAACTAAGTTCCAAGAACATGCAAATACGCTGAAAATGCAAATACAGACTGAAGGAACATGATACTAAGACTAATTTTACGCATGAGTAACTAAAAGACTAAAGAGGAACTATTACCTCAAGCTGGAGTGGAATCGGAAGGAATGAGGTGAGGATACTTGGCCTTCATGGCTGCCTCTGCTTCCTAAGTAGCTCCATCTACGAACTTACTCCTCCACAAAAGCTTAAATAGAGCGACTTCTTTGTTTCTCAACCTTCTAACCTGACGATCAAGTATCTCAATTGGTACATCCTCATAAGTTAGACTATCGAGGACCGAGCTTCCCTTTCTTGCAAAATCTCATCACCCCCTTCATAAGTTACACTTTCAGAAAAACCTAATCATCAATTTGGAACTCTAAGTCCCTTCTCCTTATGTCTGCATAGGACTTCTAGCGACTCTGGGATGTCTTAAGTCTATCTCTAATGAGTTTCACTTTCTCCATAGCATCATGAACTGAATCTTGCCCTATCAAGGCTGCTTCACCTACTTCAAACCAACCAACTGGAGATCTACAGTTACGCCCATATATGCCTCATAAGGGGCTATCTGAATGCTAGAATGGTAGCTTTTATTTTATTCGTATCAATATTCTAAGGTGACCGGTGCGATTTGGAATTTTTTTGAGGTGCTTCTATATCTTTTTCTTGAATTTTAAATTTTTCGTATGATTACTAATTAAAACTTTTGATATTTTTCGTGCAGTCACGAAAAAATGTTAAATTTTGATATTTTATTCATATCGATATTCTAAGGTGACTGGTGAGATTCAAGAATTTTTAAGGTGTTTTTATATCTTTTTCTTGATTTTTATATTTTTCGGACGTTTACGAATTAAAATTTTTGATATATTTTGGGAAGTCATGAAAAAAGGTGAAATTTTGATATTTTATTCGTATCAATATTCTAAGGTGACTGGTGCGATTCGGGATTTTTTTGAGGTGTTTTTATTTCTTTTTCTTGATTTTTATATTTTTTCGGATGCTTACCAATTAAAATTTTTAATATTTTTCAAGCAGTCACGAAAAAATGTGAAATTTGATATTTTATTTGTATCGATATTCTAAGGTGACTGGTGCGATTCGAGAATTTTTTGAGGTGTTTTTATGTCTTTTTATTGATTTTAATAATTTCAGAGTTTACGAATTATAATTTTTGATATTTTTCGGACAGTCACAAAAAAGGTGAAATATTAATAGTTTATTCGTATCAATATTCTAAGGTGAGTGGTGCGATTTAGGATTTTTTTTAGGTGTTTTTATGTCTTTTTCTTGATTTTTATATTTTTCTGACATTTATTTTATATTATTCGAAGAGTCACGAAAAAATGTGAAATTTTGATATTTTATTCGTATCGATATTCTAAGGTGACTAGTGCGATTCAGGAATTTTTTGAGGTATTTTTATTTCTTTTTCTTGATTTTTATATTTTTCGAACGTTTACGAATTAAAATTGTTATTATTTTTTGTGCAGTCGCTAAAAAATGTTATATTTTGATACTTTATTAGTATTGATATTCTAAGGTGACAGGTGTGATTTGAGAATTTTTTGAGGTGTTTTTTTGTCTTTTGCTAGAATTTTTATATTTTTCGGACGTTTACGAATTAAAATTTTTTATATTCTTTTGCCAGTCATGAAAAAAGTAAAATTTTGATATTTTATTCGTATCAATAATCCAAGGTGACTGGTGCGATTAGGAAATTTTTGAGGTGTTTTTCTTGATTTTTATATTTTTCGGACGTTTACAAATTAAAATTTTTGATATTTTTTTTGTAGTCATGAAAAAATGTGAATTTTTGATATTTTATCGATATTCTAAAGTGACTGGTGCATTTGGAAAATTTTTGAAGTGCTTATATGTTTTTTCTTGAATTTTAAATTTTTCGTACGATCACGAATTAAAAATTTTGATATTTTTTGGGCAGTCACGAAAAAATGTGAAATATTGATATTTTTATTCGTAACGATATTCTATGGTAACTGATGCGATTCGTGAATTTTTTGAGCTGTTTTTATGCCTTTTTCTTGATTTTTATATTTTTCGGGCAGTTACGAAAAAATGTGAAATTTTGATATTTTATTTGTATCAATATTTTAAAGTGATAGGCGCAATTTCGACAATTTTTTGAGGTGTATTGATATCTTTTCTTAATTTTTTTATTTTTCGTACGCTTACGAACCAAAATTTTTGATATTTTTCTGACAGTCATGAAAAAATATGAAAATTTGGTATTTTATCCGTATAGATATTCTAAGGTGATTGGTACGATTCAATAATATTTTGAGGTGTTTTCATGTCTTTTTCTTTATTTTTATATTTTTCGGAGATTTATGAATTAAAATTTTGAATATTTTTCAGGCAATCACGAAAAAATTTGAAATTTTGATATTTTATTCGTATTGATATTCTAAGGTGATAGGTGCGATTCTGGAACTTTTTTTAGGTGTTTTTATGTCTTTTTTTTAATTTTAATATTTTTCGGACGTTTACGAATTAAATTTTTGATATATTTTGGGCAGTCACGAAAAAATGTGAAATTTTGATATTTTATTCAGATCGATATTCTAAGGTGACTGGTTCGATTCAAAAAAAATTGAGGTGTTTTAATGTCTTTTTCTTGATTTTTATATTTTTCGGACTTTTATGAATGAAAATATTCGATATTTTTCGAGCAGTCACTAAGAATTGTGAAATTTCAATAATTTATTCATATTGATATTCTAAGATGATTGGTGCAATTCGAGAATTTTTTGAGGTGTTTTTATGTCTCTTTCTTGATTTTTATATTTTTCAGACTCTTACGAATTAAAATTTTTGATATTTTTCGGGCAGTCACGAAAAAATGTGAAATTTTGATATTTTATTCGTATTGATATTCTGAAGTGACAGGTGCGATTCGAGAATTTTTTGAGGTGTTTTAATGTCTTTATCTTGATTTTTGTATTTTTCGGATGTTTACAAATTTTAATTTATGATAATTTTTGGGCAGTCACGAAAAAATGTGAAATTTTGATATTTTATTCGTATTGATATTCTAAGGTGACAGGTGCTATTCTAGAATTGTTTGAGGTGTTTTTATGTATTTTTCTTGATTTTTATATTTTTCAAACGTTTACGAACTAAATTTTTTGATATTTTACGAGAGTCACGAACAAATGTGAAATTTTGATACTTTTATTGATTTTTTGAGGTACTTTTATGTTTTTTTCTTGATTTTAATATTTTTCGAGCAGTCACGAAAAAATGTGAAATTTTGATAATTTATTTGTATCGATATTCTAAGGTGACTGATACTATTCAGGAATTTTTTGAGGTGTTTTTATGTCTTTTTCTAGATTTTATATTTTTTGGATGTGTAAATTAAATTTTTTGATATTTTTCGAGCTGTCACGAAAAAATGTGAAATTTATATTTTATTCGTATCAATATTCTAAAGTGACTGGTGCGATTCGTGAACTTTTTGAGCTGTTTTTATGTCTTTTTCTTGATTTTTATATTTTTCGGATGTTTACGAATTAAATTTTTTAATATTTTTCGGGCAGTCACGAAAAATGTGAAATTTTGATATTTTATTTGGATCAATATTCTAAGATGACTGGTGCATATCGAGAATTTTTTGAGGTGTTTTTATGTATATACTTGATTTTTATATTTTTCGAACGTTTAACGAACTAAAAATTTTGATATTTTTTGGACAGTCACGAAAAATTATGAAATTTTGGTATTTTATCCATATCGATATTCTAAGGTGACTGGTGCGATTCGTGACTTTTTTGAGGTGTTTTTATGATTTATTCTTATTTTTATATTTTTCGGGCAGTCATGAAAAAATGTGAAATTTTGATATTTTATAAATATCAATATCCTACGGTGACTGGTGCAATTTGAAATTTTTGTGGTGTTTTTATCTCTTTTTTCATGATTTTTATATTTTTTGAACGTTTACGAATAATTTTTTTTTGATATATTTCGGCAATTATGAAATAATGTGAAATTTATATATTTTATTTGTATCGATATTCTAAGGTGTTTTTGCGATTTGAGAAGTTTTTGAGGTATTTTTATGTCTTTTTCATGATTTTTATATTTTTTGAATGTTTACGAATTAAATTTTTTGATTTTTTTCAGGCAGTGACGAAAACATGTGAAATTTTGATATTTTATTCGAATAGATATTCTAAGGTGACTTGTGTGATTTTGGATTTTTTTAAGGTGTTTTTATGTCTTTTTCTTGATTTTTATATTTTTCAGACGCTTACAAATTTAAATTTTTAATATTTTTCGGCAATCATGAAAAACTATAAATTTTGATATTTTATTCGTATCAATATTCTCAGGTTACTGGTGTGATTTGGGAATTTTTTGAGGTGTTTGTATGTTTGTATCTTGATTTTTATATTTTTCGAACGTTTAGGAATTAAAAATTTTGATATTTTTTGGTAGTCACAAAATAATGTGTAATTTAGATATTCTATTTGTATCGATATTCTAAGGTGATTGGTGCTATTCAAGAATTTTTTGAAGTGTTTTTATGTCTTTTTCTTCTTTTTTATATTTTTCAAATTCTTATGAATTAAAATGTTTGATATTTTTCGGGCAGTCACGAAAAATGTGAAATTTTGATATTTCATTTGTATCGATATTCTAAGGTGACTGATGCGATTTGGAATTTTTTTGAGGTGTTTTTATATCGTTTCTTGATTTTTATATTTTTTAACGTTTATGAATTAAAATTTTTGATTTTTTCGGCAGTCACGAAATAATGTGGAATTTAGATATTTTATTTGTATTGATATTTTAAGGTGACTGGTGCGATTCGAAAAATTTTTGAGGTATTTTTATGTATTTTTCGGATGTTTACGAATTAAATTTTTTGATATTTTTCAGACATTCACGAAAATATGTGAAATATTGATATTTTATTCGTATCGATATTCTAAGGTGACGAGTGCTATTTGGGATTTTTTTGAGGTGTTTTTATGTCTTTTTCTTTATTTTTATATTTTTCGGACGTTGACGAATTAAAAATATTTAATATTTTTCAGGCAGTCACGAAAAAATGTAAATTTTGATATTCTATTCGTATCAATATTCTAAGGTGACTGGCGCAATTCAGAATTTTTTTGAGTTGTTTTTATGTCTTTTTCTTTATTTTTATATTTTTCAGACGTTTACGAATTAAAATTTTGATATTTTTCGGGCAGTCACAAAAAAATGTGAAATTTTGATATTTAATTCGTATCGATATTCTAAGGTGACCGGTAAGATTCCGAAATTTTTTGAGGGTGTTTTTATGTCTTTTTATATGTATATTTTTCAGACGTTTTCGAATAAAACCTTTGATATACTTGGGCAGTCCGGAAAAAATGTGAAATTTTGATATATTATTCGTATCGATATTTTAAGGTGACTGATGCGTTTCGCAAATTTTTTGAGGTGTTTTTATATCTTTTTCTTGAATTTTATATTTTTCGGATGTTTACGAATTAAATTTTTGATATTCTTCGGGGAGTCATGAAAAAATATGAAATTTTGATATTTTATTTATATCGATATTCTAAGGTGACTAGTGCGATTCATGAATTTCTTGAGGTATTTTTATTTCTTTTTCTTCATTCTAATATTTTTCGGAAAGTTACGAAAAAATAATAAATTTTGATATTTTATTTGTATTTATATTCTAAGGTAATAGGTGCTATTTGGGAATTTTTTAAGGTGTTTTTTTCTTTTTCTTGATTTTTATATTTTTCAAACGTTTATGAATTTAAATTTTTGATATTTTTTGGGTAGTCACGATAAAATGTGAAGTTTTGATATTTTATTCGTATCAATCTTCTAAGGTGACTAGTGCGATTCAGGATTTTTTTGAGGTGTTATTATGTATTTTTCTTGATTTTTATATTTTTCGGTCATTTACAATGAAAAATTATTATTTTTGGATAGTTACGAAAAAGAGTAAACTTTTTATCATTTCTTCGTTTTGATATTCCAAGAACATTGGTTCAATTCAAATTTTTATAAGGTGTTTTTATGTATTTTTCTAGATTTATATATTTTTCGGACAGTTACGAGGAAAAAATAATTTTTTTTGGACAGTTACAAAATAGAGTAAAATTTTGATCATTTTTCGGTTCGATATTCTAAAGTCATTGGTGCAATTTGATATTTTTTTGGAGGTGTATTTATGTATTTTTCCTGATTTTATATTTTTCGGACATTTGCGAGAAAAAAATAATTTTTTTTGTTATTTTACGGATAGTTACAAAAAAGTTAAAATTTGGCCTAGCCCATCGGTAGCCCCCTTAAAGTTGGCACTAACTTTCACTTAGACACCTAAACTAGACTTTGTTCATTTTAGACACATCATGTCATGTTTCAGTGTATCATTTTGACACTTTTTTATAATCAGCCAAATGTATAAGGTATGTGTAACACACTCACCGATTACGTGTCAAAATGACAAATTAAATAAAGATATATGACATATATATTGAAAATAATTTTTTAATAATGAATTTTGAGTAGAAAAAAAAGAAGGACAATAACTTAATGACACAGCACTTTTTATCCAAATAATTTTAAAAAAAATTAACTACTTGTTCATATGTTGTCTTCTCCACCACCCTCACCACTGATCCTCAATCCCTCCCCCCACTGTCTTTTCCACAGTCCACAAATCATCCTCTCCACCACCTCCCATCCCCCCCTCCCCCCCCAAACCCCAACCTCTCCCCAATCTAGATTGTCTTTCTCCAAAATACTTTCATAGTAATTTAACTATTTGAAAAAAAATATATTTTATTAAAGTACAATCTCTTTGCAAAAACTAATTCATCTTATGTGGAACTTCAAATAAAATTAAGTTCTTTAAATCTAAATAAAGAGTTCCCTATTTAAAGAATTTCCTAGAACTTTTTTTAAAAAAAGTATTTCAATTTTTTTCAAAACATCTCAAGGAGGAAGAATGACAACAAAATAAGAAAAATTGTTTAAGCTTGAAATCTCTTGGTGTTGTAGCACCATTAGATCTATTTCTCCACGGAAGGATTTTAAGTTTTAGAAAATGGTGGCTAAAATGGGGAAGAAGAAGAAAAAAATAAAATAAAAATAGGTTAAATAAATTGTCCACACGCTAGTAAGGAGTGTATCACAATCACTATGTCATGTCAGCAAAAAGTGTCAAAATGACACAGCAAAACATGACATGAGGTGTCTAAAATGAACAAAGTTCAGTTGGAGTGTCTAAGTAAAAATTAGTGTCAACTTTAGGGGGGCCATCAATGGGTTAGGCCCATTATTTATAGGTGAAGAAGTCAATGGGTATAAATGTGATTAATGATGATCATTAGTACTTACAACTCTCATGATCATTATAGACATGAGAATTTTGAAAATTATTGTAATTACCCGCTTTAGCTTTGACCTTTACTTTTAAATTCATATAATTTTGTTATAGGTTTATTATTTTGAATGTCAATAATATTTGTATATATTTTGTAACTATTTTGAGTACAACATCAATGATTGATGAAAAAAAATACTTTGATTATGGACATCTCAATGGACATCTTAACATTAAATTTGTGCAAAAAAAGAATGACATGATTTATCAACATACAAATATATATGGTAATTTATTTTAGAGAAAAATTTTGTAAATATTTAATAATGCAATTTAAAATTTATCAATATTAATAATATTTATTATGTATTTATTTTATATTTAATGATATAATTTAAATCATTTAATTTATATAACTTAAAAAATAAATTTGTGAACAAATATTAAATTGGTACGAAGCGCGAACTTTTCATAAATAGTGTTGTGTATAAAAACTAGTCAATTCTAAAAGATACTTCAAGATATGTTGTTTCATTATCATATCGTCATCAAATTGCTTCTTTCCTCATAATCTATTTTTATTAAAACATTCAGGCTCTTTCATAAATTTACTATTGACAATGTAAACTTTGATTTTTCTTCATCATGTTAATTTATCCGGTTAATTTTTATTTTTGAATTACCATATTATAAGTAATGTAAAAAAAAAAACTTAATATTATAAGTAAACTTAATTGATTATGCAAAACATTCGTAATTAAGTTTAATCTTCTATGATAAATAATAGGAGAAATAAATTTTTGAAAAATTTAGATAAAATATTTATTGAGTTAAAATTTATTACTCAAAATAACCCAATATTTATTTTAATTACAGAAATTGGAATGACTATTTTTATTGCTACCGAAGGTGTAGATTATTCTTCTCTTCCTTTTTCTTTCATGTTGCCGGCTAATTGAAGATGCTATTCTAATTATTTTATTCATGTAACAGCAACATCATAATGAGTAAATGAAATTTTCAATGCATAAATTTATCAAAACAGTCGTTCAATAATCTATTTTATCAAATTTAAATTGATAAGATGATTATTCAGGGGTCATTTTGTTATCGATTAAAAGGAAAATGTTAATTGGTCGGAATTAGAAAATATCAAATCATTAAGAAAGGTAGAGTGGGTGGCAGGTTAAACCTTTTTTCTTTCCTTTTCCTAGTCTACTCTTCGGCTCTCTGAAATATTTATTGCAAATTTAAGGGAGGAATCTCTTAATTTACCCTCTTATCTTCTTTTAAACAAGTGAGTAAATTTGCCCTCAATTTCTTACCATAGGTAGGTTTCTTTTTACAAAAAGGTTTAGGAGTAGCTAGTCCTTTTTTATAGGAAATGTTTGGGACTTTATAAATAGAGACATTTCCTTCTAACTTAATCATCATTTACAATGTATACCTTGAGTTTTGAGAGTTTTGGTTATGGGAAAGAATTTGTGAACCTCCTTGTATTCCGAGTGAAATGGTTGAGGTTGTTTCTCTCTATATTTTGTACTCTCATATTTATAGTAGATTGTTCATCTCCTTTGTGGATGTAGGTCAATTGACTGAACCATGTTAAATCTATCTTTTTGTGTATTTCTCGTTTGTCTTCTTACTCGTGGTCTTTCAAGGTTTGCTTTGTTAGCTTCCGCATTACACCTAATTTTTTAGGACCTAAAATGTCACGACCCAAGGGTACCGCTAGATGTAACATGGCGTACAAGACCCCGAGAGGCCTCATACAAGCCACTTAGCTTTCATAGTCAAGATAATAGAAATCGATAAGATTTAAAACATTACTTCAACATAACCAAAATTTTCAAAGCAAAGCGGAAATCTAAACACTTGTCTCAAACACCATCAAATACAATAGAATCTCAGGACGTAGCCCTTACATCAATATTCAAAACTTAAAATGGAAAGAACATAAGGAAAGTAGTGGCAAAATCCTCGGATGAATGAGGAATCACCAATCTTCAACTCTTCTTCTACTATGGATCTTAGCCACAAAGGTGAGACTCGGGAACACCGGACCCTACATTTGGATAAGAAATGTAGGCAAGAGTATGCGTTAGTATAAAAATGTACTAAATATGATAGCGTGCATAAACATAACATAAGAGTTAGACAACATAAGTCATGAAGCATAATCAATGAACAAAATAGATCATCTCAACATGTACGAGGGGTATTTCTTGAAGTAGCCTTGATTCATCCTTAGTCAAGAAATGGGTAACCAACTCTAGTCTTAGTCATCATGGAAGGAAACTCAAGCAACAATCCAAGCTCATAAACTATCATAACATATCATATCTTATCTTTTAAGGACATGGGGAATCACCTCTTTCTTTCTTATAAAGGGTCATGGGTAATCGCCTCTTGTCCTTTCACCTTAGGACCATGGATAATCGCTCCTAGTCCAACTTGCATTATAGGAACGTGGGTAATCGCCTCTAGTCCTACTCTATGAATATGGGTAATCGCCTCTTATCAATCACATTTAGAGGTCATGGCTAATCGCCTCTAGCCTCATCATTTTCATAGTTCCTTAGCTTAGAATCATTTTAGGTGAGAAATCCTATCAACCTGGAATCATTCAATGTGAGAAAGCCTTTCACATTCATACATAAGAAATCATGTGGGAAAATCCCTTCCACAACAATCACATTAAAGTCAACAACTAATAACATATGTTTCACTCTCAAAACCATTCTTATCATAAATCATCACATATGTTTCAATCTCAAAGCAATTCATACAGTGTCTTATTTATCCTATAAGAATACACATAAATCCATAAATTCTCCTTTCATAGAGTAAAACCCATTTTAAAATCAATTTCTTCTTAGAAACGTGGGTTAAGCATGGATACATGAAATTTCATCATAAAATCATAGAATCATCTCAATTCATGCATAATCAATCATAATTCAATCAATTGAATCAACATTCATAAGAACCCATAACTTGGGAGAAAACCTTAACTCAAATTGGGGAATTTCTACTTTTCCATTTGGAGAACTTGGGGGTTCCATGGATGCGAGGGTTCCATGGATGAAAAGCTATCATACCTTAATATCAAAGCCCAAAGCAATTGAAGAATGGAGGCTTGACCTTGAACCCTAGCTTGAATCTTCTTCTTCAAACTTCTAGAGAGAGAAATATCCTTCGGAGAGAAAGACCCAACTTCTTTTTGGTAAATTTGAAAAGAATGAAGTGAATGAATTAATTTGGGGTTAAAATTACTTATATAGGGGTACTAGGCATAGGCAAGACGACATATTATCGTTTTAAGGAAATTTTGAGAAGACCCAAAAGCCCCTGAACTTACAGCTGACGCAGTCCCCACACGTCAGGCTCCACGAGCCATCTAAGGGTTCATGAGCCGTCTAGGCTGTCATGGCCCTTGGACCAGTGGCCTGGAAAAATCCCCCAAAATCCCACTTCCCTCAAGACCCACTCCACGAGCCGTCATGGCCTTCACGAGCCATCTAGTGGCTCGTGTAGAGGGTTAGCCTTAAAGTGGCTATTGCCTCCTCCTTCACGGGTATCACTATGCGCTGTGGTAATCACCACGAGCCGTCTAGGTACTCGTGAGAGGGGAGCCCTATTTGTCTTGACACTATGAGCATACATGAGCTACACCATGCCTCGTGGTGCCCTTCACGGCTTGTCTAGGCCTTCGTGAAGGGTGCCTAGACTTAGTCTTTGGCTTGTGACTTCTCACTTGGTCCCTTGCTTAGCCTACTGGATTCCGAGGTGTTACATTATCTCCCCCCTTGGGAACATTCGTCCTCGAATGGGATTCTAAACATCAAATGGAGACAAGAATTCTATCCTATCAACCCATCATGCATGAAATCACATAAATGCACATATCCTAGGAGGAAACATCAACTCAAAGCTAGAGCATATTCAAAACATCATCTCATGAAGTCTATATGCAACTCATACTTAATGTACATCAACATGAGGAAAATCAATCATGTAAACTCATTTTCTTTCAAAATTCAAGCTTTTCATGAACATGCATAAAATGAGAAATCATGGGAATATCTAAGACACATGACACCAAAACAAAGAGTAAACCATAAGGAACACATTACCTTAAGCTAGAGTAGGGGTAGAAGGAAAAAGATGAGGATAATGGGTCATCATATCGGCCTCAACCTCCGAAGTAGCACCCTCAACTAATTGATTCCTCCAAAAGACTTTTACGGAAGCAACTTCTTAACTTGCCGGTCTAAAATCTCTACCGAAACTTCCTCATAAGAAAGATTTTCATCAACTCCCAAACCTTCTAATGGAATTATAGATGTTGTATCCCCAACACACTTCTTCAACATAGATACATGGAAAACCAGATGTACCGATGCCAATTCATCAGACAATTCAAGTTCATAAGCAACCTTACCAACACGCCTCAAAATCTGATATGGGCCTACATAACAGGGACTAAGCTTCCCCTTCTTATCAAACCTCATTAGTCATTACCCCCTTCATGGGCGAGATTTTCAAGTAAACCCAATCATGAACATCAAACTCAAGATCTCTTCTTCTCACATCGACATATGCCTTTTGCCTACTTTGTGCCGTTTTCGACCTTTCTCTAATAAGTCAAACTTTCTACATAGCATCACGCACCAACTCGGGACCTATTAGTGCAACTTCACCCACCTCAAACCAGCCTATATGAGATCTACACCTCCTACCATATAATGCCTCAAATAGATTCATACCAATACTTGAGTGATAACTATTGTTATATGCAAACTCAATCAAAGGCAAGTGATCATCCCAATTTCCTTTGAAATCAATCATGCAAGCTCTCAACATATGTCCCAAAGTTTGGATAGTACACTCCGCTTGTCCATCGTTTTGGGGGTGAAAGGCCGTACTAAGCTTAACATGAGTACCAAGAACCTTTTGAAAAGATCTCCAAAACTGAGAAGTGAATTGGGTACCACGATCAGAGATAATGGATAAAGGCACACCATGCAACTTTACCATTTCTCTCAAGTATAATCTAGCATAGTCATTCGCCGAATAAGAAACCTTGACGGGAATAAAATGTGCCGATTTCGTCATTCGGTCTACTATAACCCAAATCGAGTCATGTTGTCACCAGGTGCGAGGCAAACCAACAATAAAGTCCATATTCAAATCGTCCACTTCCAAGTAGGAATACCAATGTTTTGAGATAAACCTCCTGGTTTCTAATGTTCAACTTTCACTTGTTGACAATTAGGACACTTGGCCACAAATTTCGCAATATCCTTCTTCACCCCATTCTACCATTAAATCTCACGCAAATCACGGTACATCTTAGTGGCTCCCGGGTGAATCGAATACCGAGAACTATGGGCTTCTGACAAGATTTGTTCCCTCAAGTCATCAACATTGGAGACACACAAACTACTTTGGTATCTAAGTACACCATCTCCCCCTTGGGAGAAAGCCTCAACAAACTTTTTAAGCACCACTCTTTTCAATTCAACCAAAGTCGGATCAAAACCTTTCTTAGCTTTTACATCCTCCACAAAAGACGATTTTGAACGATTATGGACCATAACACCACCCTTGGTAGAGTCCACTAACTGAACACCCAATCGGACCAATCTATGAACATCTTGAACCAACTATTTCTTATTTTCTTCAATATGAGCAACACTACCTATAGATAACCGACTAAGATCATCCGCCACCACATTCATTTTGCGGGGGTGGTAGAGAACACTCATATCATAATCCTTTAGTAACTCAAGCCACCTTCTTTGGCGAAGATTTAGATCCTTCTGATTGAACACATATTGTAAACTCTTATAGTCGGTGAAAACATTTACATGAACACCATACAAATAGTGCCTCCAAATCTTTAAGAAAAAAACAACCGTCACTAGTTCAAGGTCATGGATAGGATAATTCTTTTCATGAACCTTAAGTTGCTTTGAACCATAGGCAATAACTTTTGCATTTTGCATAAGAACACATCCTAGCCCAATTCTTGAGGCATCATAATAAATAACAAAATCATCAGTCCCTTCCGAAAAGGTTAACATAGGAGCAGAAGTAAGCTATCCTTCAATTCCTGAAAACTCTTCTCACATGCTTCAGACCATATGAACTTATCCTTCTTTTGAGTCAATGTTGTCAATGGAGAGGCAATCGATGAGAACCCCTCAACAAACCTTTTGTAGTAACCAGCCAAACCCAAGAAACTTCTAATATCTGAAGGGGATAGAGGTCTAGGCCAACTCTTGACAGCATCCGTCTTCTTAGGATCTACCTCAATACCTTTACTTGAAACAATATGACCAATAAAAGCCATAGACCTTAGCCTAAACCTGCATTTGCTAAACTTTGCAAAGAGTTGTTGGTCCTTGAGAATTTGCAACACAATCATCAAATGATTGATGTGATCATCCTCACTTCTCGAATAAATCAATATATCATTAATGAACACAATCACGAACATGTTAAGATATTGTCTAAACACCATATTCATCAAATCCATATAGGCGACCGAAGCATTAGTCAAGCCAAAGGACATCACCGAAAACTCAAAATGACCATACCTGGTTCCAAAAGCCATTTTCGGAATATCATCTTCCTTCACCCTCAATAGGTGATAACCTAATCAGAGGTCAATCTTGGAAAAGTAACTCGCCCCTTGAAGTTGGTCAAGTAAGTCATCTATCCTTGGGAAAGGATTATTCTTAACGGTAACCTTGTTCAACTGCCGATAGTCTATACACATACGGAGAGAACAATCTTTCTTTCTAACAAACATAACTAGAGCACCCCATGGAGAGATACTCGGTCGGATGAAACCTTTATCCAACAAATCTTTCAATTGCTCCTTTAATTCCTTAAGTTATATTGAATCCATTAGGTAAGGAGGGATAGAAATAGGTTGCGTATCTGGGAGGAGGTCAATACCGAAGTCTATTTCCCTTTCGGGAGAAATACCGAGTAGATCATCACGGAACACTTTCGGAAACGCGTTAACAATGAGGACTGACTCAGGAGTAGGGGTTTCAGAATCTACATCCCTCACCCTAACTAGATGGTATATGCAACCCTTAGAAATCATCTTTCTACCTTTAAGATAAGAGACAAACTGACCCTAAATCAATAGAAGCATAGCATGAGTGTAGCCAATCCATACCAAGGATAACATCAAAATCTAGCATATCAAGCTCTTCCAAATCAACAAGAGTAACTCTATGGGACATTTTCTGTAGACCCTCTTAGCCACAATAGAATCACCAATAGGAGTAGAGACAGAAAAATGATCTAACAACACATCCGGAAGAACATCAAACCTCATAGCCACATGTGGCGTCACAAAAGACAAGGTAACACCGGGATCAGGTAAAGCATAAACATCAAGTTGAAAGACTTTCAACATATCGGTAACCACATCGGGAGAACCCTCTTGTTCAACACGAGTATGAAGTACATATAATCTATTTTGCTTGGGAGCATTTGAACCCGAACCACTTGGACCGGATGAAGGGTAGGGTTGAGCCCTACGAAGAATATCTCCTTCATTCTTAGCAACTGAAAGACAATCTCTTATCTTGTGGTCCATCTTACCATAACCAAAACAAGCATTGGGATCCGCTAGAAATTTGCCATTGTGCTATCTTCCACACTTAGTACAAGAAGGCAATAGAGAACCACTACCATTTCTTCCTTGAGGCATAGGTCTTTGTTGAACCTAGAAGGAGTATTAGAGGAACCTTGACCGGAGAACCTCTGTCGAAACTTAGGACGACCGTGTCCATCGGACATTGCATGAGAGAAATTATCATCACCAATTTTAACCCTCTTTGTCTCCCTAGAATTTTCCTTAAGTTTCTTCTCTTCAATATGTTAATCATGAACCATGAGATGAGAAATATCCATGTCATTAAAAAGTAGGGTGGTACGACATTCTTTAACCACCATTTTGGACACACTCGAAACAAACTTGCTCATATTTGCCCTAGAGTCAGCAATTATAGAGGGAGCATACTTTGACAACTGTGTGAATTTAAAAGCATATTCTTTCACACTCATGTTCCCTTGTTAGGGGTTGATAAATTCAAGAATATTTGATCCCTCATTCAAGAGGAAAGAACCTATCAAGAAAAGAAGACTTGAACTTTTCCCAATCTAGAGGACCTGCATCTTCTGTCCTTCCTTACTTCTATTGGTTGAACCAAATTTGAGCAATGTCCTTAAGTTGGTAAGCGGCCAATTCTAACTTTTTGACCGGCGTCACTCTCATAATAGCCAACACCTTGTAAACCTCATCAATGAACTCTTGAGGATCTTCCTCAACCTTAGAACCATAGAATTCCAGAGGATTCATTCTAGTGAAGTCCCTTACTCTAGATACCACCGTACCCACATTTAGGTTAACGGCAACCACAACCTCCCTTTTGGTTTGAGCCGTCATAGCTTGGGCCAACACTTGGAAAGCACCCCTAAACTCCATATTAGTTACTTGTTCGGCCAAAGGGTCGACCGAAGCTTGAGGAGCTTGAGGAGCTTGAGGAGGAGCTTCTTGTTCCACATTCTCCCTCACATTCCTTCTAGCATAAGATCTTCGAGTAGCCATATCCTATAGAGCATCGGATACAGATTAAGAGAGAGACCTTATAGAGTTAAACTCTATCGCATGACTTTAAAGTAATGAAGAAGTGGAGTTTCCTAAACAACTTGTAGCCTCTCATTCATAAATGTGGCACACTTCACACTCATGAACAAGACTCTACTCGACGTGGTTTTGAGACATCCTAGAGCCTTTCTAAACCTTGTGCCCTTATTACCAAGTTTGTCACAACCCAGGGGTACCCCCTAGATGTAACATGAATTATAAGACCCCGAAAGGCCTCATACAAGCCACTTAGCTTTCATAGACAAGATAATAGAAATCGATAAGATTTAAAACATTACTTCAACATAACCAAATTTTTCAAAGCAAAGCGGAAGTCTAAACAATTGTCTCAAAAACCATCTAATATAATAGAATCTCGGGACGTAGCCTGTCCATAAATATTAAAAACTTAAAATGAAAGGAACGTAGTGCTCAAATCCTTGGATGAATGAGGACTCACCAATCTTCAGCTCTTCTTCTACTATGGATCTTAGCCACAAAGGTGAGACTTGGGAATGTCGAACCCTACATTTGGATAAGAAATATAGGCAAGAGTATGTGTTAGTACAAAAATGTACTAAATATGATAGCATACATAAACATAACATAAGAGTTAGACAACATAAGTCATGAAGCATAATCAATGCATAAAATAGAACATCTCAACATGTAGGGGTGGGGGGGGGGTACTTCTTGAAGTAACCTTGATTCATCCTTAGTCAAGACATGGGCAACCACCTTTAGTCTTACTCATCATGGAAGGCAACTCAAGCAACAATCCAACTTCATCATATATCATAACATATCATAGCTTATATTTTGAGGACATGAGGAATCACCTCTTATATTCTTATAAAGGTTCAGGGTAATCGCCTCTTGTCCTTTAACCTTAGGATCACGGGTAATCACCTCTAGTACAACTTGCATTATAGGAACGTGGGTAATTGACTCTAGTCCTACTCCAAGGAATATAGGTAATCGCCTCTTATCCTTCTCATTTAGAGGTCATGGGTAATCTCCTCTAACCTCATAATTTTCATAGTTCCTTAGCTTAGAATCATTTTAGGTGCGAAATCCTTTCAACCTAGAACCATTCAATGTGAGAAAGCCTTTCACATGCATACATAAGAAATCTTGAGGGAAAATCCTTTCCACAACAATCACATTAAAATCAACAACTAATAACATATGTTTCACTCTCAAAGCAATTCTTATCATAAATCATCACATATGCTTCAATCTCAAGCAATTCATATCGTTTCTTATTTATCCTATAAGAATACACATAAATCCATAAATTCTCCTTGCATAGAGTAAAACCTATTTTAAAATTATTTTTTTCTTAGAAACATGGATTAAGCATGGGTACATGTAATTTCATAATAAAAACATAGAATCCTCTCAATTTATTCATAATCAATCATAAACAATCAATCGAATCAACATTCATAAGACCCCATAACTTGTAAGAAAACCCTAACTCGAATTTGGGAACTTCTACTTTTGAATTTGGAGAACTTGGGGACTCCATGGATGCAAGGGTTCCATGGAAAAAAAGCTATCATAACTTTATATCAAAGCCTAAAAGAAATTGAGGAATGGAGGCTTGACCTTGAGCCCTCGCTTGAATTTTCTTCTTCAAACTTTTATAGAGAGAAATATCCTTGGGAGAGAAAGACCCAACTTCTTTTTGGTAAATTTAAAGAGAATGAAGTGAATGAATTAATTTGTAGTTAAAATGACTTATATAGGGGTCCTAGGCATAGGCAAGAAGAAATAGTATTGTTTTAAAGAAATCTGGAAAAGACCCAAAAGTCCCTAAACTTACAGCTGACGCAGTCCCCACACGACATGCTCCATGAGACATTTGAGGGTCCACGAGGTCTCTAAGGTTCCACGAGCCGTCTAGGCTGCTATGGCCCTTGGACCAGTGTCCTTGAAAACTCTCCCAAAATCCCACTTCCCTCAAGACCCATTCCACGAGACATCTAGTGGCTTATGTGGAGGGTCAAAATTAAAGTGGCTACTGCCTTCCTCTTCACGGGCATCACTATGCATCGTGGTGCTCACCACGAGCCCTCTAGGTGCTCGTGGGAGGGGATCCCTCTTTGGCTTGACACTATTAGCCTACACGAGCTACACCACGCCTCGTGGTGCCCTTTACGACTCGTCTAGGCCTCGTAAAGGGTTCCCATGTTTAGTTTTTGGTTTGTGAGCTCTCAGTTGGTCCATTGCTTAGCCTACTGGATTCCAAGGTGTTACATAACAAGTGGTATAAGAGTCTAGTTCAATGATGTAGCCAAATTTGATGGTTCGATTATAGAGCCAGGTTCAGTAGTTCAATAACCGATGATTGAACTAGGTTAGAAACATGTGTTCATCTTGGGGGTATAGTTGTAGCAGCAACCTATTTAACAGTAATGAAGATATTTGTTGGAGAAATTGTTTAAGAGAGGTTCTCTGTGTTTAGACATAGATTTTGCAAAGGAAATTATGAAAAGGAGATGCAACCTGTTGAAGATTATATGAAGAAGGTGGGCGAATTTATTTTGTAAGAAATTCAGGCCAAAGGGGAGATTTGTTGGGTATTAATTGCCCCGAGTTTCTTACCATAAATAGGTTTCCTATTAGGAAAAACTTTAGGATTGACTAGTCCTTTTCTTGTGGGAAAAGGTTTAGGACTTTATAAATAGAGGTTTGTTCCTTCTAACTTTATCAACATTCACAATGTAGTTCTAGGGGCTTTGAGAGTTTTGGCTAGGGGAGACTTTGTGGGACACAAGTGATATGTTATCACTTGTGTGAACATCCCTTGTATTCCAAGTGAATTGGTTGATATTATTTCTCTCTGTATTTTGTACTCTCATATTTATAGTGGATTTCTCATCTTCTTTGTGGATGTAGGTCGATTGACCGAATCACGTTAAATCTTTGTGTCTTTTGGCATATTTCCCACTTATCTTCTTCATGGTCTTTCGAGGTTTGCTTTGCAAGCTTCCACATGACACCTACTTTATTTTCGGTCCTAACAAGTGGTTTTAGTCCTAGTAAGAGTTCCTCCACTTGAAGTTGATTTGGCCTATTGACTAGAGGGGGAGTTTTTTGGGCTATGGCCTATGTTACAGCCAAAGGCCCATGGTCTTATCCTACTTGAAAAAGGATTGAAATTATTCTCTTTATTTGGTTCCAATTCTATTAGGAAAATGATTGAAATTGTAGTTCTATTTGGAGTTAGTTTTGACTTTGTAAGGAAAAACACAACTCTATAAATAGAGGACGGTTTGGAGAGAATTATCCAATTGCTCATTATTATTGTCTTTGAAAGACATTAGGACATAAGAGCGGTTTTTAAGAGAACTTTCAACAAGAGAGAAGAGAGAAAAAAAGGTTCTTTTGCTATAGCCTTTTTCTCGGACCAACAACCTTCAAATTGTTTTTTCTCGAATAACTAACCGTTGGTTCGGGCTGAAATTTTGACTGAGTGTTTTTGACATCTTGGTGGTAGATTTGAACGGTAGATATCGAATTTAATGATCAGCAGGATCCTATTTTAGGTCCCAAACAGCAGTTGGGTTTGGGTGGTGTTTCTTTCTATTTATCTTTTGTCGGTGTAGCTATTGTTTGTTCTTTTTTGGCACTTGTTTTGTATCCATTAGAAGAATATTTGTAACCCTCTTATTTTTATAGTGAAGCAATTTGGATCTTGTCGATCCCGTGGGTGTTACCTTTGATTTGAAGGCTTTTTTACAATAAACTTGGGGTTCTTTATTTTAGATTTTCGATTTCATCTTTTCGTCTCAACAAGTGGTATCACAGCCAGACTCAATAATGTAGCCAGGTCCAATGGTTCAATGATGAAGCCAGGTTTAGTGGTTCGATAATCGATGGTTGAACCAGGTAAAAACTCGGGTGTTCATCTTTGCAAGTGTAGTTCTCGCCGCAACTTATTTGATAGTAATGAAGATTTTGTTGGAGAAATTGTTTCAGAGAGGTTCTCTGTGTCGAGACATAGATTTTATGGAGGATATTTTGGAGAGGATCAGAGATGCAAGTTGTTGAGGATTATGTGAAGAATGTGGAAAATTTTATTTTGTCTGAAATTAAGGCCAAGTGGGAGATTTGTTTGGTAGTATTTGCCCTCAATTTGTTACCATAAATAGATTTTCCTTTTAGAAAAAAGGTTTAGGAGTTGCTAGTCATTTTCTTGTAGGAAAAAGGTTTAGGACTCTATCAATAGAGGCATGTTCCTTCCAACTTAATCAACATTCATAATGTAGTCCTAGGATTTGAGAGCTTTGGTTGTGGGAGAGAATTTGTAAACCTCCATGTATTTCGAGTGAATTGGTTGATGTTGTTTCTCTCTATATTTTGTACTATCATATTTATAGTGGATTGCTCATCTCCTTTGTGGATGTCGGTCGATTGACCGGACTATTTTAAATCTGTGTCTTTTGGTGTATTTCTCGTTTCTCTTCTTACTCGTAGTATTTGTATCAAGACCAGAGCCTACACCCTGGACGTGGCCGGCACTCGAGAACCATTCCTGGTCCCCAAGCGAACCCTCATCCTGGCTGGCTACAAGCAGAAGACTAACTCAGGCATATAAAAGATTAAAACTAAATCAATTTCAATAAACTCAAATACTCAAACTTTTTAAAAGTCTGTACAATACTCGAGATAAAAGTAATTACAGAAACTCCTCAACTCTGTCTATATATGAAGCCTCTACTATTACAGAAGGATATCAAGACAAGAACCACGACATCTCAAAACTGCTAACCTAAGATAAAGGTGAAGTCCTCCAGAATAGAAGAAGGCTCACCAAAGCTGACTAGAATATCACATGACCCCAATGAAACGCCTGTTGATGATCCTGAATACAGGTATCTGCATCATGAAACGGTGCAGGCAAAATGGCTCAGTACATGGAATGTACGATCATGTAAGGGGAATTCTAAAGCATAAACATAAGCTTGAATTGATGGAAAAGAAACATACTTACCTCTTCTCAACTCACTCAACTCAACTCAACTCATAGAAAATAGGGCTCAACTCAATAATAAGATACTCAACTCAGTGAAACATAGTTCAACTCAACTCAAAGAAAATAGGGTCAACTCAATAATGAGATACTCAATTCAGTGAAACATAGTTCAACTCAACTCAAAGAAATAGGGCTCAACTCAACAATAAGATACTCAACTCTGTGAAACATAGTTCAACTCAACTCAGAGAAAATAGGGCTCAACTCAATAATAAGATACTTAACTCAGTGAAACATAGTTCAACTCTAGATACTCAAGAATAAAGCAACAAAAAAAGATGCAATATATGGAAAGCTTTTAAAACAGTAGCTACCAACTCAATGTATTGAAGAATACCATAATAACTCAGTTTGCAAATCAAAATAAAATATAGCTCTGTGGGACATTCGCTAACCGACAACCATCACAATGAGCTATGTGATGATACAATGTCTAGCCTATGCTTCCAGAACTTTCCTATACTTTGTCGGGGTATAGAACCTACTACTAAGTGGATTCACTAGTCTATGCTAAAAAACAATAAGAAATCATCTAAAAAGGATGACCCTTTCTACCCACGTTGGCTGTATGGTTTATGGAGGCTGTGAGTTGTTAGAACTATCCCCCATATCGGTGCGCAATACTACTCCCAAAATATATCTAGCTCATATGTTTAAAAACATAACTCTTTCTGTGTTTTGAGATTATTACTAAAAAAACCTTTCTCTTAAAAGAGATGGTACTCAAACTGCTCAAAACTCTGTTGGAAATCACAGTTTCCTACTTTTTTAAATGTGAAAACATCTACTCTTGGAAATACTTAGCTCCCATATATTCATTTTAAAAAAAAATTACTCAACTCTACTCTTTCCCAAACTCAAGTGCTCAAGTATTAAAACAAGGTTAAAGTGATTGTAAAAGACTTCTCAAAATGGGGTTCATGCCGAATTATGGGCGTGAACGACTCAATTCAAGGTTTTCAATAACCATACACAAAACTCAATACTCGGAACTCAACAAATTCCAAAACTCAAGAACTCATTGATACTACTCATCTCGACAATGCTTGACTCAAAGGGTTCATGCAAAATTATGGGCATGAACAACTCAACTCAAGGACTTCATGATACTACTCATTTCATGAATTCTCAAATCATAGGGTTCATGCGAAATTATGGGCATGAACAACTCAACTAAAGGACATTCATGGTAACCTGTAATAGTCCCATGATTAGGAATATAATCTCAAAGGGTTTTTTTTTACTAAGCACCTAAAGAGAGGACTCCTCTCAATACAAAGTATCTAGGAAAGAATAAATTAGGGAGATTCTTCCTTTACAAAAGGAAGAAAGAAAAAAAACCTAACAAACTCTTCATGTGGGCTGTAACTAAAAAGAGACATGCCAAATGAAGAGAAAACTAAGCAACAAAAGATACTCAGGGAGGTTCTTTGATCTTTTTCTGTCTTTTTCCTTCTGAAACATGCCATGCGAAGTTTGTCCATTTCTAAATTGCTCTTGCTTCTTTGGGAAGTTGTTGTTTGGAGAAGTTTACTTGAGGAGAGTTGCACTTGTGACTGAATTTAGATAGAGAATCCGTAATGTAGTTGCCTTCCCTATAGATATGATTGCTTGTAAAATTTGTGAATTGATTGTTGATTGCTTGCAATTTTTGAAGAAGTTGCTTCACTGACCAAGAATGATGAGATGACTGGCTGATCCAGTTGATAAGTAACCCTGAATCAATTTCGAGAATCACCTTGGAGTAGCCTAGATGTAAGCACCAAGAGAGACCAAAAATAGCTGCTTCAACTTCCGCTTGGTTATTGGTACCTTGACCCATAGGAGAGGTGAAGGCAAAAATGATGTCTGTATTGGAATCCCACATAATTCCTCCACCCCCAATTCTGCCTGGGTTTTCCAGCGCACTGCCGTCAGTATTTAATTTCACAAAGTCATTTTGAGGTGCATTCCAGGACACAATAATCACCTTTATATCATGACTGCATTTTTCAATCAGCATTATCATATCATTCCAGTTGGGGGCCATTTGATATGGGGGAAGGTAGTGGAGAGTAGATTTCTAGTGTCCTTGAGGATGGAGTATATGACCGTTGACATATTTGATTTTTTTTCCTCCATGTTTGCTTGAGCATCTGTTCTTCCAGACATTCGAACGAATCTCAAAGGGTTAGGAACTCATTATTTAAGACTTAGAACTTGAAGATACTACTCCTCTCAAAGATACTCAACTTATAGAGTTCATACGAAATTTATGGGCAGGAATGACTTGACTCAAGAGTATACATAACAATATGGAACTCATGTATATGACTCTTTTCATTCTCATACTTACTTCCTCAAAACTTAGCTTAAATCGTTAATTGATCTCCATGGATTCACGATTTAACTCAAGACTTTCTTAAACTGCACTCCTAACTCTTTCTTGAATTTGAATTATGAGTTCAAGACTTATAATTCATTATATGAAGGATCTCGATGATAATGTAGACTCATGAATACATTCTCCTCAAATCACTAACTTTCATCTCAAGAATTCCTCAAAACCTTAACAAAATAAGATTAGAATGAAACTTCAAGAACACTTATCAATAACTCATCAAGAACTTAAATTGCTCAATATTTATGGATAGATTCGCAAAAGAAATTCATGATTGGCGTTTGAGTGAACGAACCCAACACTATGGAAGCTGACATACCTCAAAGAATTAGGTTCTTGGCGAAATCTTGAATTTCTTGAACGAACGCTTGAAACTTTGAACTTTTTCTCCTCTTTTCTCTTCTTGAACTCCTCTAAAAACCCTAAGCGTATTTTAGGAATAACTAAAACTGATTCCAATCAGTTTAGACTCCTAAAACCTTACCAAAAATGCTTAAATCCGATTGAATAAGGAAAAGACCAAAATACGCCTCATATTTTTGGTTAACTTTCCTTATTTGGACATCCCAACTTCAAATGGGAATATCTCCTTCATACGAGCTCGAAAATTAGCAAACTCAGCGGCGTTGGAAAATAGGATTCTAAGAACTTTAATTTGATATCTTATGGGTCTCTTAACTCATCCTATACTAAAAGTTATGGTCATTTAAAGTGGACCCAAAAATTTAAAAGAACTTAGGAATGACTTGAAAGAACTCTCTATTAAAACCTAAGCGTATTTGGATTTATGAAAACTGACCCCAAAACAGATTTGTCCCCAAGATATTATAAAAATTCATTTTAAGCTGATTGGGTAAGGAAAAGACCAAAATACCCTTTATATTTTTGGGTAACTTTCCTTAATTGGACATCCCGACTTCAAACGGGTATATATCCCTCATACGAGCTCAAAAATTAGCAAACTCAGAGGCGTTGGAAAAAGGATTCCAAGACCTTTCATTTGATATCTTACGGGTTTCCTAACTCATCCTGTACTGAAAATTATGGTCGTTTGAAGTTGACCCAAAGCTTAGAACAACTTAGGAATGGCTTGAATGAATTCTCTTTAATTCTTTTTGCAACTCAAGGTACTATATCTAATGAACTGACCTTAACACTTATGAAATTTTAAATTCCTTGGTAAAATCTTACTCATAATGAAGAATGGTTCGAGTCTTAGCTCAAAAGTTTTCTGGGGTGTTACACTTTCAAAGTTTGCTTTGTTAACTTCTGCATTATACCTAATTATTTTGATCCTAACAAGAATATCTTACTTTACCCTCTTCTGTTTTTTTAAACAAGTGTCTTTATATGATTTGAATCAAATTTCGTAATTGGATTTTAATTTTAGAAATTTATTTGAAATTATTTATGAATCAAACTAAATTTATATAGAGAAAATTGTACATAATGGCAAACTATTAATTCAAATTAAATGGTATAACCACACTTTGATTTAATTGTGTCCTGTAGCAAACTGTTTGCCAGCGCCTCTCTCTCTCAAACTCTCGCTCGCCACTCTCCCCTCTCGCTCACTCCCTTTGTGCTTGCCTCTCTCGCTTTATACAACAAAATTGTATAAATTATGTTTCTGTTTGTATAAAGCGAGAGAAAATGTATATACACATGCAAATACATATATATTCGTCCTATACACTTATAATTATACAATAAAAATATTCCCCTGCCGAGTTCTCTTTTGCCTTTCTCTCTTTCTCGTTTTATACAACAAAATTGTATAAAATGCGTTTCTGTTTGTATAAAGCGCGAGAAAATTGTATATACACATGCAAATACATATATATTCATCCTATACACTTATAATTATACAATAAAAATATTCCCCTGCCCAGTTTTATGTTTGTATAATGTATAATTTATGTTTGTATAAAGCGAAAGAGAGAGTGATTTTTGATATACAAATATTTTTGTGAACGATTTATACAAACGAAAGGCTAACAACAATTTATACAAATGGCTTGCCAGCGAAATTATACAAATCTGAAGAAGAGCCAACGAATTATACAATTGCTTCTTTTTGTATATATGTATAGCGAAATAGACAGCTTTCAATTGGATATGTATAGCGAATTATACATATATATGTTTGCTATGGAGCGCAATTATGCAAACTTTGCTATACCATACAAATATGATTTTTTTGTTTTCTATATGTCAAAGTTGCTCATTTATATATGATATATTGCCACCCAAAGGTCTAGAAACAATTCAATTTGTAGTATGTTTTAGCAAGATAACAACTAAGAAAATAATTAAATTAGATCTCCATTATTAAAAAAAAGTACAATATAATGTTAAATTTACGTATTGATTTTGCAAAACAACAAAATAAAGAAAAAAAATAGAGATAACATAAGTGGAGCCGAGTGGATTAAAAATAAAAATAAATTATTAAGTGGAATAGGATAGGATGAACTAAAATTTTACCGATTAAACTTCAAATCGCCCTGCACCCATCCCAATCCGCTCTATTGCTATTCCTAATGGTAGGGTGTTACGACCCACACCATCGTGATTAGCATCCATACTAACCCTCCGGTGGGAGAACCATTGCTACAATCCCTCTAGCCAAGTTAACAAACAAAAGAGACATTTAAAGATACAGAAGCAAGTTTAAATGCAAAGATTATATAGAGTTCCCATAAACTCCAAAGGTTTAAATAATTAACTAACCAAACTAACACGGAGGTTTAACCCCTAGAACATGAAAGTCATTGTACCAAAACATCTAAAGTACAACAAGTCTAAGAAAAAGGGGTACAACCCCTACTAACGTAAGAAATATCTAAATAGTCTAAGTCCGAAGGAAATGGACTAAACAATAGGAAGGACTCCATGGCATCCTGAAAGAACTGGCTCACCCT
Source organism: Solanum verrucosum (assembly GCF_900185275.1). Lineage (NCBI taxonomy): Eukaryota > Viridiplantae > Streptophyta > Magnoliopsida > Solanales > Solanaceae > Solanum > Solanum verrucosum. The sequence continues at coordinate 198,229 of NW_026020263.1, forward strand.
TGAAATCCGGTCTGGATCACTAATCTCCTAGCCGAGGTCTATCAATAGCCGCCTGAAGATGCCCTGTACTCAACAAAGAACGAGCAAGTGCAGTATCAGTACACAACCACAATGTACTGGTAGGATCACACGACTATTCCTGTAAGCGAAACATATATAAGTAGTCACAACATAGTAATAATGACATGTACATAATATATTTACACATTTGTTATCATTTTAGGAGCAATGTACAATTCCACGTTCTCAATAATAAGTAGATATGACAATTCAATGGTCCTCTCATGGAACCCATACCCAAACTGTTAGTGTGCCAGAACATGACACCCGATCCCAATTAGTGTGTCAGAACGTGTGACATGTCCAAACTTACACCTCAATTAAGAGATATAAACAGTCGAAGTCAATTTATAGAACTCAACGTGAGTTGAGGTCGATCCCACAGAGAATTTCTTTATAGAAATGATTTCACTATAGCGTTTTACCCAAATGTTGTTATTATTTCCTAAATAAACAATTGCGGAAAGTAAAAATTGGGTTTAGCGTTAATGCTTTGATAACCAAAGTTGCAAACTAAAGTCTAATTCAACAAGCAACAAAATATCAGTTTCGAAGTTGTTTCAATAATTAACTGAAACTAAGATTGTGGTCCCCATAACGTTGCGCCTAATGTTCTTACGTAATTGAGCTTTAGGCAACTTACGTCTACAAACTACATGCGAGTTAGTTATATCTGACACTTCTCAGTCTACTCAGATAATCTTCACTCAAGTCCTCTCGGTCCTAGAGTGTTACACAATTTACCCTCACCTATAATGGTGTTAAGGTTCTTTTCTCTCGAACTCGAACTTTGACTCCAATCAGTTAGATCAGTTCAACTATTTCCTAACTATCATTTTTCTCTCGAACAAATGACAGATACAGGCTTAACCTAATGCGTTCACTCATCAGGATATTTGAATAACAAAAACTAAACTACAGTTTGTAACCACAAATTACCTTTCACTCGTTTTATGAAATCACACTTAGAATTTCGTCATGGATCCCACAACCCAAGTTGTGGTGTTTAGCTACTCATAATTTCACGTAAATTTTCAGAAATATATATGAAAACATGTTATAAAGTACTTACGAGAATAAGCAATCAATAACCACTCTGATATTTCAAGAATCCGAAATCGAAATCAAACTTAATTCTAAATCCAAAGTCGAAACCAAAAGCTATCAATACTCTGGTAACTTGTTCTTCGTTCAATGAAAGATCCGAGAAAAATAAATAAAAAATGAACTAATTAATTCAAATAAGTGTTTTAAAAAGAGTCCTACTCGAAGTAGGACTGAACTGTCGGGCCTTTTCACGACCATTTCCATGACCCGTCAAGGGCTTCACGGTCTGTGAAACTCTCTGTGATCTTCCCTTGGAACTCCCCAAAAGTGGGTCTTCAACACTTGACACTGGAAAGTCTTCACGATCACCATGCCGAACCGTAATGAGGACCACGGTCCGTGAGGCCTTCCGTGGTCTTCACTTGGTCAAAACTACATTTCAACTTCCCACCACTTGAACATTAGATCCACTTAACGATCAACACTACGGATCGTGATGACGACCACGACCTGTATAGGTGCCCGTGGTCTTAACTTGGCTGCGATCAATTTGTAACTTTTCTTTGCCCCTTCACTGGTTCATGACCATGATATGCACCACATGACGTTGTGAGGATCACGACTCGTGAAGTCGTACGTGGTATACACTTGGTAACTTCTCTCTTCAACTTTTCAAACCTTCTTCACTGTCTCAATACCACGACACGCACCACGGGCCATTGCGAGGATCACGGCTCGTGAAGTCGTCTGTGGTCTTCACTTCCAATTTCATTGAATTTTCATCTTTGCTATCTTCTTTCACTTCCATTTCTTTCACCTGTACAAACACTACCAAACACATTATATATACATAAATACACTCGATTCTAGTATTAATCCTTAGTTTTCAAGCATCAATTATGCCAAGATTTCGCGGTACATCAACACCGTCAACTTAGAACCATTACTTGTCCTCAAGTGATGAGAAAATCAATACATTCAGCCCTCAAATTATTCAAACACTTTTGAAACTATGCAACAACCATCTCAAACACAATTTGTATCCAAAACCATGAATCTAACATGTAAGGATTAATCTATGACATCTCATTACTTACCGTCAATCATGCTTATGCATGTGAATTATCAGCTAACACAATCTACTCTCAAATGCAATTGTTGTGTCCTCGCACCAAACAAGTCCCCCTCTCATGATAATTGGGACTAAGTATTATGCTCACACTCTTAAAGAACTTCTAACACTAGCAACAAACTACCATAGGCTTGCCCTTGCTTTCTACGCTCTAGGGAATGGATATTTGGGTTCGTGAGTGACTAGTCCCTTGGTTTTCCAAAGTTTCGTTTTCACACAACTCTTTTCTGAGTGATTCCCATTTTTTTGTTCATTTTAGCACATCCCAACAACCATTATTTCCTTTTTCTTTTTCTTTTTCTTTTCTTTTCTTCACATTTCCTTTTTTTTTATATGCACCCAGCTCATTGGTTGACCTATCTTTTGCACTTCATCTTTTTGCTCGGATTGCAATCACCCTCAACTTAGGCTATTGGCCTGAGTTATGACATCGTATCTTCAGAAACCAAAAGATGTGATATTTACTGGGTAAGAACAAAGAAAACTGACTTTTAGGCTCAAATCGGGTTCAATTGGTAAGCTTTTTATTTGGTAGTTCTATTTTTGGCTTTTTATTGGCTTACAAAAATGGCCTACCAATCCTTTCCTATCCGGTTATTCTCATACTTAAGCAAGACTACTTGCGCAAGTTCTAGTATCTGCTCCTAGTGTTAGACTTCAAACAACACTCACACACACAAATGACACATGACTACATTATCCAGTTTCTTGGTTCACCAATTTATTGATCAGACTAACAATGCTCCACATGTAAGTATCTAAGATGTCTCATAACAGTGAAACCTCAGATCAAGGTACTCATTACACATAGATTAGCTGATGCACAGCTGAACACACCAACACAAACACAAGAACACAAAACCATAACAGTTTTCGCAGTAAACACAGAGTCAACCTCCATTCATTCTAACAGCTAGAATGGCAAGTTACTTACCAACCCCTCCCAAAAAAAGGACTTTTCCCTCAAAGTCAATAGAGAAAATAAAATAGGGCTGTGAGGAGGGGTCATACCTATGGCGCTCTAGGCGCTGGTAGTCGGCTCAGCATCGGCACCCTTATTAATGGGTGCACTCTCAGAACTCAGCACATGATCAGGTTGGCTACTACTCGCTGGGGTAGGTGCTACGCTACCATAAGCTCCAGCTAAAACTGCATCTCATTGTTGTTGCTCAAGGGCTTCTTTTTCCCTAGTTGCCTTCCTAGATGCCTTGCGAGCTTTCTTTTCTTGCCTTCTTTTCGCTCTGGACAGGTCAGCAGGTATCTCCTCATCTGATTCTTTGGTTCTGTGTTTTCTCTTACCGAACATACTCTTGGGTAGTTCACCCCACAAATCATCAATTGATTGAGTGGAGGGTGCCTGATTTAACATTTGTATTAAAGAACCTGGCATTATCGGAGTGGGTACATGTACTGACTTTTCATCCATTTTAGCAATGTGATTTCTCATCTCGGTCAGCTGTGATTTGAACTCTTCAGTATCAACTGAACCGGCGGCCTGACAACAAGGTTCTCCACACCATCCATTCTGTGTTTTTAGACAGCCAACTCTTTCCGCATCTCATATTTAATCTTTCTTTTGTAGCTAACACCTTTGTCTCTATTAGCTGAGGCATCCAGATTACAATCTGGTCTACCAATGTCCTAGTTTGGCGCTGATCTGCAACTAATTTCTCAAGAAAAATCATAAGAATGGTGACATAGGTACCGGGAGCCTGGGAGGCAGAAGCTGGAGGTGGTGTTGCCTCTATGGAAGGCTGTGATGACCCTCACTGTTCTGGACCTCTATATGCACGTGGGATGCTAATTGGTATGTGAGGGACAACATCTAAGGTACCTACAACTACATATTTCGCACCAAATAGATGGTTTGCGACGTCTTTGATCCTTGAAACTTGGATGAGTCTGAATGCCTCACCCCATCTGTCAACCAACTTGTTTGGAGGAATGCTCGCTTGTCGACATAATTTCCCTATCAGATAGGGAAATGGAAGTTTGGCTCTCTCATTCAGTTCCATGTCCCTCATCTCGGTGGCTATAATCCACCCCGTATTTTCTAGGTAACCAACCATAAGACATACAACCAACGAAGCCAGGGAAAGGGACAAAGTGTTATCATTAGCTGTCGGTCGCATTTGTGCCCGGATGACAGCCCACCAAACCTTGGATGGAAAAGACAATGAAGCTTTAGTAATGAGTGTTGGAATTGTTGTGACTCAAGCTGCATTCTCCCCATTTATGGCAATTTGCTTCGCAATCCAGCGCAAAACCCACTCTCGAGAATTCTAATCCTCCATCGTAGTATCACTGGTGACCTCATGATGTTTTCCCTCAAACAGACCAACTAAAGCTGGTGCAGAATATTCTGGACCATGCAACATTCTGTTAATAGTAGCCTCAAAAATATTTATTGATTTTCCCCAAACTTAATTGAGTTGTGTGGACCCCAGGTAATAGCAATGTCTTTCTGTCCACGTTTCGTAGTCTCTGTTTATGCAGCAAAGTTCATCAGTGTAGCTGCATAAGATGAATAAAAGTCTCTAGCCAGGTGGCTAGAGTATTCTCTTGGTGCATTGTCCACTAGTCGAACTGATGAAGTTGAAATATCTGATAGATGTCGGGGAATGCTTTAATATCCTCTACCACCACCCTAGTCTCAGGCATGATTGCTCGAGTCTTGAAGCCACCAGTTTTGTTCACAATGCCATTGTTGAAGAATTCTTTGGACCGATTGACAGTCCACATGGAGCAATAACAATAAATCAGATGTTGTTTCACTGCGGGATTAGGTTTATGCATATTCACATACATCACCATGGTGTTATCGATAGTGATCTCTATATTCTCATCTGTAGCATCTACCTTATCCCATACTCCAGTTTCAGCTTCTGTATTTATTACAGGTGGAGAGGTGGTTGCATCTTCATGAGAGCCACTTTTAGACTCTGCACTGCCTCCCGAACCATCATCTGATTGGCTACCATAAGCAACATCATATTTACATCCTGAGTCCTCCCCATTACTAGAACGACTGATTGGCTACCAGAAGCAACATCATATTTACATCCCGAGTTCTCCCCATTACCAGAACAACTGCCTCCCTCTTCAAACGAGGAGGAGTGTCTCAGAGAATTGCTCTCTTTGTCTGTGCTCTAGTAGTCAGAGGTGAGTGATCTTCAGGTGTGACATTTATATGCACCTCGGAACTACTAGACTCGGAGTCGTCATGACCTTCTGATTGAGAAACAGTGTGGGGGGGGGGCAAGTTTGGTTGCATTCTTTCTTCGGGGAGGCATAATACATGAGAAACTGTAACGACTTGCAAAATGATAGGTTAAACTAGAGCCTCATTGTGTGGGTTAGTATAACCTTAAGTAGATGTCTAGGCTATTTTAGAAATTAATTGAGCAAGGAAGAAGTCTAGGGTGCAAGAAAGGACCTATGCTAGCAAGATAGAGTGAAAGAAATTTTGTTCTTTGATGGACCTTTTGACGATGGGACTACTTGATCACCAAAGTGACTTGGCGATGTGCCAAAGTGCACTTGGGGTCGCCTAGTGGGATGTCCCTTAGGACTAGGTTCTGGAACAAAGGGCGAGCTAAGTCGTAGCTCGCCAACCAGGTTGAGGAATCTCCCATTAGCCCCCTTCATCGCCTAGTGAACTGCCCATTTCGTGAGCCTACTGGTAAAAAGGGGCGAACCAAGGGTGTACTTGGTGAGTCGCCTAGTTCCCTTGGCGAGCCATGAGGGTCAAAGGGAGAGGTAAGTTGGGCAATGTGTAGATTTTTAAGTTTTAACTTTATGGGTCCTTAGTTCCTTTCCAAAGTTAAGTTCTCATTATTCTATTCTTTTCCTAACAACTATAAAACCCTTTTTAGACTTGAATCCCTTCAATTAAGTCACTCCAAATAGAATTAAGAGAAGACCCATCTCCTCTCAAATATTTCTCTTACTAGAATTCCTCCATTGAAGAAGAAGAAAGAGGGGAGGCTAGGGATTGAAGATTCAAGGTGTTTCTTCCTCAACTTTCGTGGGAAATCTATAGCAAGGTATGGTAGTCTTCATCCTTGTTTAACTTTTCATTGAAGGAGCCAATTTCAAGGTGATTTCAAGTTATCAAAAACCTAGGGTTTTACTAAATCTCATGGGTTCTTTCGCCAAACATTTTCAAATGGTTATTAATGACATATTATGATTGTATTAGTGTTTAATTAATGATTTATGATGAAAACACTCTATGAACCCATGAATTCTCTCAATTCCTATTTGTGCCCTTATGAAGTGGGTTTGATGATTATGAAAGCTTATGAACCGAATATTTCTAAATTGCTTTGGGTTATAGAATTGTGTCATTATCTATGCCTTAATTGTAGTAAATTGTTGGTGTTTTGGTGATTTGAGACTCATGGCCTTGAAGGGCAAATTATGATCAAATTATATATTGAAGTTGAATTGTGCTTGATCTATTTGATCCACTTGAAAGGTGGAGGTGTTTACTTACTATGTATATTGTGGTATTGAATTGATGGATATCTTCCTTGTACCTCTATATATGAAGGATCTATGTATGATCATGATGTACAGTATACGTGTGTGATTCCAATGAATGTATAATGATCAAGTTTAAAATGTAATTGTGTCATTGATTGAAAGCATATTCTCAATTAACATACATGAATGATGATGATGGAATGTGAAGGGTTTTCTCCTATGTGTTGTATCTTGAATTGGTAGTCTTAGGCATCTTCTTCTTGTACAATGAATGTATCTTGACTTAAAGTCTTAATATCTTCAATTGGTAGACCTAATATTGGTAGCCTTTCATAAATGAATGAATGCATGAATGAATGATAGAGTATTCTAGGCTAAACCTTGGATTGGTATACCTAATGTTGGTGACCCTTCATGAGGAGTCTAGGAACTAATGTAATGTAAAAACCTTGTATCGGTAGACCTAATGTTGGTGGCCCTTTCACGTGTTAAATGATGAACCTTGTATCGGTAGACCTAATGTTGGTGGCCCTTTCACGTGTTAAATGATGAACCTTGTATCGGTAGACCTAATGTTGGTGGCCCTTTCACGTGTTAAATGATGAACCTTGTATCGGTAGACCTAATGTTGGTGGCCCTTCTTGTAAAGTGAATGAGCTATCCTTAATGTACCTTGAATCGGTAGAACTAATGGTGGTAGCCATTTCTCGTGTAATGTACCTTGGGTCGGTAGTCCTAATGTTGGTGGCCCTGTCAAGTACAACAATGTAATGTGAATGAACTACCACATGGGAATGGAGGCTAAGCACCGAGTGGATATAGTAAGATGGTGACTCTCCCAATGTTAGGTTAGAGTCCAATGAACATCTTTCTTATCCCATAACTATGTGCCCATATAGGTAAAACACACTTAGTTCTACCTAAGGCAAGTGGAACACCTTTCTTCGGTGTAGGGTTACATGACACCGGATTCCATGATTTAGCTCTCATGATCTATGTTGGTTAATGCCTATTTCCATCATGTGAGATGAGCATTATGGTTTCTTGATGAGTTCTATGAAGTATGGTTGGTAGTATGGGATCCCATCTATGTATTTCACGAGTAGGCTTTGAGAGGGTCATAGTGAGTTCTCTAAGTCTTAATGGCTAATGTATGAATGTGTCCTAAATGAAGTTAATCAAGAATGTTAACTCTTATATGCTTAAATGAGATGATGTAAATGATGCATGCTATACTTGGATCATATCATGAGTTACTTCCTTGTCATGACTTATTGTATATGAACATGCCTTGCTTATGGTGACTTCAAAGGAATACTTAGTGTGAGTAGTAGTATGGGATGCTACTTGCACATTTCACGAGAATGACTTAGGGTTGTCTTAGGTGATGGTCCTTATGTGATGATATGACTTTTGAAAGGTTTGTCTCTTATGTGTGAGTATTGTGTGAAGATGGAAAGGTTGAATAGTAAGTTCACTTTTGGTGACCTTAAGGTGTTACTTTAGTGTGGATGGTGGTGTGGGACGCTATCCATAAATTGCACAAAGTATAGCTTAAGGGTTACTTGTGGTGAAGGCTAAATGTGAAGGTAAAGGGTTACATGTTGATTATGTTCTAATGTGGTTAAATGACTTGTATGTGGTTATGTTTGAATATTATTCCTCTTATTCTATAGTTATGAAATTTTATCAAAATGGCATACAAGCATGACTTTCAAACAAAATGTCCGTTTTAAGCATGTTTTTGCATGGCTATCATACTTAGTACTTAATTGTGCTAACCCATTCTTCTTCTATGTTCTTACTACAAGTATTGGTGTTGGTAAGTGATTTCTTCTATCTAGATTGAAGTGCTTGGATTGCTATTCTTCCAAGATCAAGTGGTATGTCCTCATAGATCGAGGACAAGTGTTTAGAAGCTTCCTTTATTTCATGTAATAGACAATATTAGTCTTTTCGATTGTAAAGGGGCCGTGACCCTACTTTAGTTTTCAAGTTATTGTTTAGATGGCTATGTGAGACTTAGAGTTCCGATGTGTCTTTCAAAAGATTTTTTAATAAGTATTTTGGTTTGTTTGGATCTAAATAAGTTTTAATTTCGTACTATTTTTTTTCCATATGCAATGAAATGCTATGAGGCTTGTATTAGACCACTTCGGGGTAGAATACGCAGTGTCGCATCTAGGGGCTAGTCTTGGGTCGTGACATACATGATATCAGACCATAAGATTTTGGAAATGGTTTTTAGGATTGATGTCTCACAAGCCACGTCTAGTAGAGTCTTGTTCATCGGTGTGAGTCGCGACAAATCTATGAGCGAGAAGCTATAGGACGTTAGGGAGTTACACTTCTTTCATTATTCTTGAAGTCGTGTCTTAGAGTTTAGATCTATAAGTGTCATTTTCCTAACTCTTCTTTTGTATTTATAGGATATGAATACAAGGGCTAACTTAAGAAGGATGGTAGAGGAGATTGTGAATGAGGGAGTTCCTCCCCAATGTCTTCAAGGCAACCAAGTTCCTCTAGGCAATAAAGGAAATCAAGTTTCGGTGGATCCCCTGGCTATGACCAATGAGGAAGTTAGGTTGGCTCTTTTGATGATGGCTCAAGCCGTAACTACTCAAGTTCAAGCCATGACAGCTCAAGCTACTAGGGGTGTTGAGGCTAATGTGAACCCCAATGTGAGTACTATGGTTTCTAGGTTGAGAGACTTTGCTTGGATGAATCCTCCGGTATTCCTATGTTCTAAGGTGGGAGAGGATCCCTAAGAGTTTTTGGATGAGGTGTATAAGATAGTCAATGCTATGGGAGTGACTTCTATTGAAAAAGTGGAACTTGCCGCCTATCAATTGAAGTATGTTGCACAAATTTGGTTTACCCAATGGAAGGCCAATAGGCCGGTTGGAGCGGTTCCCATAGAATGGGAGTTGTTTAAAGAAGCATTCCTTGGTAGGTACTTTCCCCGTGAGAAGAGGGAGGTTAAGGTAGAGGAGTTTATCAACCTTAGGGAAGGTAACATGAATGTTCAAGAGGACTCTTTGAAATTTACCCAATTGTCTAAGTATGCTCCGGTGTCTAACCCAATAGATGAGATGAGTCGATTTGTTACGGGTATATCTGACCTAGTTGAGGAAGAGTGCCATACGGCTATGCTCCATGATGATATGAATATTTCTAGACTCATGGTGTATGCTCAATCTATTGAGGAGTCCAAACTTAAAAGGAAGAATAGGGAGTTGAAGAGAAGTAGATCCGATGAGCTAGGTCAACCTAGGTTCAAGAAGAGAGCTTCAAATTAAGATTTTTGAAGCACTCCTAAGGGTAACCAAGAGAGAGATAGTGGACCTCCATATTCTAAACCTACTTGCCATAGTTGTGGAAATAAGCATTTTGGGAAGTGCCTAGCCGGTATTAGTGGGTGTTATGGTTGTGGAAAGAATGATCACCAAGTGAAAGATTGTCCTACTCTTACGGCTAGAGAAAGGGAGGCCAAACAAGCTTCTCTTAAAGGCCCGGATCTAGATGTTCCAAAGTGGAACCGTTTCTATGCTTTTCAAACTAACAAGGACAAATTAGCTTATCCGAATGAAGGCACCGGTAAGTGATAGTTCCTTATGGTTGTGAATGTCTTCTTGAGGTTCCTATGTTGTTTTCATGTTAGCCTTAGTTGGGTTTACTCCTAAGTGGGGGATATTATGTTCAATAGTAAGGTTGTTGAGAGTTTTGATATCCATATATCTTTCCTTCTATTCCTATTCAAGCTTGAGACCAATTGTTTCTTGTAGCTTATTTCATGTTTTTAGAGTCATGTGTGAATATGTGTTTCCATGGTCTCCTTATGATATGCATGTTCTTAATGAGTTTATGTTTGAATGAGAAAATGAGTTTATATGAATTATGTTCCTCTTGCTGATATGCATTTAGTATGAGTTTTCTATATGCTTCATGAGGTTAAATGTTGAACATGCCTAAATGTGTTTTTATAAAGATATTGCATGATGTACTTAATGTTGTTATGATGAGAATGATATGAGTTGGAAAAGGAAATTCCTCTAATGTAATGAGAAATGTGAAGTTTTGATGTATAATGAGTTTGTAGATGAAGTTCCTACTTTCATTAAGCTTTTTGATGTGAATTTGAAGTTTCCTCCTAGTTTTGTGCATTGTTTATGATGTTGCATGCGTAATGGGCTGCTAGTCTTGAGTCATTAACCCTTAATATGTTTTAAGTATCATTCTAGGACGAATGTTCCTAAGTGGGGGACAATGTGTTACTCGCAAAATGATAGGTTGAACTAGAGCCTCATCGTGTGGGTTAGATTAACCTTAAGTGGATGTCTATGCTGGTTTAGAACTTAATTGAGCAAGGAAGAAGTCTAGGGTGCAAGTAAGGACCTATGCTTGCAAGATAGAGTGAAAGAAACCTTGTTCTTTGATGGACCTTATGGCGATGGGACTACTTGATCGCCCAAGTGATTTGGCGATGCGCCAAAGTGCACTTGGGGTCGCCTAGTGGGTTGTCCCTTAGGAATAGGTTCTGGAACAAAGGGAGAGCTAATTCGTAACTCGCCAACCAGGTTGACAAATCTCCCATTAGCCCCCTTTATCGCCTAGTGAACTGCCCATTTCGTGAGCCTACTGGAAAAATAGGCAAGCGAAGGGTGGACTTGGCGAGTCTCCTAGTTCCCTTGGCGATCCATGAGGGTCAAAAGGTGAGGTAAGTCGGGCAAAGTGTAGATTTTTAAGTTTTAACTTTGTGGGTTCTTAGTTCCTTTCCAAAGTTGAGTCCTCATTATTCTATTCTTTTCCTAACAACTATAAAACCCTTTTTAGACTTGAATCCCTTCAATTAAATCACTCCAAATAGAATTAAAAGAAGGCCCTATGATGAAAATACTCTATGAACCCATGAATTTTCTCAATTCCAAATTGTACCCTTATGAAGTGGGTTTGATGATTATGAAAGCTTATGAATGTAATATGTCTAAATTACTTTGGGTTATAGAATTGTGTCATTATCTATGCCTTAATTGTAGTAAATTGTTGGTGTCTTGGTGATTTGAGACTCATGGCCTTGAAAGGCAAATTATGATCAAATTATATATTGAAGTTGAATTGTGCTTGATCTATTTGATCAACTTGAAAGGTGGAGGTGTTTAATTACAATGTATATTGTGGTACTGAATTGATGGATATCTTCCTTGTTCCTCTATATATGAAGGATCTATGTATGATCATGACGTAAAGTATATGTGTATGATTCCAATGAATTTATAATGATCATGTTTAGAATGTAATTGTGTTATAGATTGAAAGTATATTCTCAATTAACACACATGAATGATGATGATGGAATGTGAAGGGTTTTCTCCTATGTGTTGTATCATGAATTGGTAGGCTTAGACATCCTATTCTTGTATAATGAAAGTATCTTGACTTAAAGTCTTAATGTCATGAATTGGTAGACCTAATATTGGTAGCCTTTCATGAATGAATGAATGAAGGATAAAGTATTCTAGGATAAACCTTGGATCGGTAGACATAATGTTGGTGGCTCTTCATGAAGAGTCTAAGAACTAATGTAATGTAAAAACCTTGGAGCGGTAGACCTAATGTTGGTGGCCCTTTCATGTGTGAAATAATGAACCTTGTATCGGTAGACCTAATGTTGGTGGCTCTTCTTGGAAAGTCAACGAGCTATCCTTAATGTACCTTGAATCGGTAGACCTAATGGTGGTGGCCATTTCACGTGTAATGTACCATGGGTTGGTAGGCCTAATGTTGGTGGCCCTGTCAAGTACAACAATGTAATGTGAATGAACTACTCTATGAGAATGGAGGCTAAGCACCGAGTGGATATGGTAAGATGGTGACTCTCCCAATGTTTGGTTAGAGTCCAATGAACATCTTTCTTATCCCATAACTATGTGCCCACATAGGTAAAACACCCTTAGTTCTACCTTAGGCAAGTGGAACACCTTCCTTCATTGTAGGGTTACATGACATTGGATTCCATAATTTAACTCTCATGGTCTATGTCAGTTAATGACTATTCCCATCATGTGAGATGAACATTATGGTTTCTTGATGAGTTCTATGAAGTATTGTTGGTAGTATGTGATCCCATCTATACATTGCGCGAGTAGGCTTTGAGAGGGTCATAGTGAGTTCTCTAAGTCTTAATGGTTAATTTATGAATGTGTCCTATATGAAGTTAATCAAGAATGTTGACTCTTATATGCTTAAATGAGATGATGTAAATGATGCATGCTATACTTGGATCGTATCATGAGTTACTTCCTTGTCATGACTTATTGTATATGAACGTGCCTTGCTTATAGTGACTTCAAAGGAGTACTTAGTGTGAGTAGTAGTATGGGATGCTACTTGCACATTGTACAAGTATGACTTAGGGCTGTCTTAGGTGATAGTCCTTATGTGATGATATGACTTTTGAAAGGTTTATGTCTCTTATGTGTGAGTATTGTGTGAAGATGGAAAGGTTGAATAGTAAGTTCACTTTTGGTGACCTTAAGGTGTTACTTTAGTGTGGATGGTGGTGTGGGACGCTATCCATAAATTGCACAAAGTATAGCTTGAGGGTTACTTGTGGTGAAGGCTAAATGTGAATGTAAAGGGTTACATGTTGATTATGTTCTAATGCGGGTAAATGACTTGTATGTAGTTATGTTTGAATATTATGCCTGTTATTCTATATTCATGAGATTTTATCAAAATGGCATACAAGCATGACTTTCAAACAAAATGTTCGTTTTAAGCATGTTTTTGCATGGCTATCATACTTAGTACTTAATTGTTCTAACCCATTCTTCTTCTATATTTTTACTACAAGTGTAGGTCTCAACAAGTGGTTACTTCTTGAAGTTCTTGGATTTCTGTTCTTCCAAGATCAAGTGGTATGTCCTCATAGATCGAGGACAAGTGTTTAGAAGTTCCCTTTATTTCATGTAATAGACAATATTAGTCTTTTCGATTGTAAAGGGCCGTGACCCTACTTTAGTTTTTAAGTCATTGTTTTGATTGCCATGTGAGACTTAGAGTTCCGTTATGTCTTTCAAAAGATTTTTAATGAGTATTTTGGATTGTTTGGATTTAAATAAGTTTTAATTCCACACTATTTCTATGTCAAATGCAATGAAATGCTATGAGGCTTGTATTAGACCCCTTCGGGGTCAAGTACGCTGTGTCGCATCTAGGGGCTAGCCTTGGGTCGTGACAAACATGGTATTATAACATAAGATTTTGGAAGTGGTTTTTAGGATTGATGTCTCAAAAGCCACATCTAGTAGAGTCTTGTTCATCGGTGTGAGTCGCGACACATCTATGAGCGAGAATTTAACACTCCATATTTTAGCGAGTTGAACTAGTGTGTTGTAGAGTCTTGTAGTGGAGTTTTAGAGTGTCGTATGAGTGTTAAAATCAAGAAAAAGGACTCCCGTACTTAGAATGACATGTTTAGGGGTAAAACATCTGGGTACGACTCTCCCAGAACCACCCAAGGGATCTTTGAAGAGGACCCCAACACTGCCCAAAAAGCTGTCAAAACACCTTGATTCACGACCCCTATTGACGCCCCTTAGATCAACCTACCTCGTAGGTCATTGGCATAGGTCAGGGCCTTGAACACCCTAAAAAATATGAGTCTCTGACCCAAACCACGAGACCCAACCACATCCAGTAGACCCATCCACGGTCCGTGGATGGGGTCTCGTAGGTGCTGCCAGGTTTTGTTAATTAGTTTTAAGTGAGGAGTTGAGGGTTAGTTTAGTAATTAGTTTAGTGGTTAGGAGGGGCGACTAGTTAGTTAATTAACCTCCCTAAATAGTTAATATACCCTAAACTAATCACTTTAACTCATTCATCTTAGAACTCCCAAACTACTCTCAAGAAATTCTCTCTCTAGAAGGAAAGAAGAAGAAGAACAAGAGGGGCAACATCTAGGTCGATTCACCATTGATTTCAAGATTTGTTTAGGGAATTTATTAAAGGTATGTGAAGCTTAATCATCCATTGGTTCTTCCACGCATGGAGCCCCCATAGTCCCCCCCCCACCCAATTGTGAACTAAAAAACCTAATTCTAGCTAGGGTTGTGATTGCATTGTGGGTAGGGCTTGGGTGTGATTCCAATCTAGTGGATATCACCAAATTATGATTGATTTAGCTTTGATTAATGATAATGTGATGATTTCACGTGTTTCTATGATGAACCCTAATCTAAATTGATGAATATGATCTTTGTGGGTTTATTCCATTAGAGGCAAAATTTAAGGTTCTAAAGTGATCTTCCTATTTCAATATCTTGAATACTAATTGATCATAGTTAGGATCATCTAATAATGAATTGAACTATACTTGATTGAATAGGAAGGATCTTGACTTTTTAAGTTAGAATTGAACCTTTCTGCTCAATTAAGACTAGAATCACCTAATAATGAAAGATGTGATCAAATTACCTTGAAATCTAGGTATAAAGAAGAGATTAAGAAAGGAACCTTAAGAGTAGGCTTTGTGATCATGATAGTTAGGGATTTAGGGTGAAACTAATGTGAATAACTATTGATGAAAAGGCTTGAGAGTAAAGTTTAAAAGAGGATAGAAGTCTAGTAGGTTGAATTGTGATGAAAGGCCTATACTCACCTAACCTACCTTAGGAATGCTTTATAGATGAAAGTGATAGAATCACTTGAACATAGATTGATTGTCAAGAACATCTTTCCATGAGAGATGAGTGTTAAGCAAGGCTTAACAAGTAAACCTTGAGGTGTATGCTTGGCCTCAAGTGGATATTGAAGATGAGGTGGAGTGTCACACAAGATAGGGTCCGAACTCCAAGAAGAAAGGAGAGCAACACCTAGTTGATGTGAGGACGCTCGTAAGGAACCTTCAATATCCAACCCCACGTGGAACCTGCCCTAAGAGCTATTTTCGAGAAAAAACATGGTCATTCTGTAGATCCGAGATAGAACTCTGGTCCTGCAACTCCTTCCCTTGATAGCCTTGAGTTGTTGGTTACACCGCACCAGAAAAGCACTCTCTGGGAAATCTGGATCTTTCTCAGCAGGGACAGTACCAAGGATATCAGGGTAGATAGCTTTTTTTTCTCTGGTAGTCTAAAATCTTTCCAATCACTCGGGAAAGCCTATACCCGAAAGAGGGAACAAGTTAAACGGGGAACTCTTACGTAGTAGAGTGTGGGTTGTCCCAAAGTTAGGTCTCTTGAGATGGGAACCTTCACATAGTGGAGTTAAGGTTCTTAGTAGCAATCTCCATATCCTATGTACTAAGACATGCTTGAGAAGTATCTCATAGTGTTCTAAAGCATAATTGAACTAAGACTTACTTAATAAAGTACCTCATAGTGTTCTAAAGTTAAAGAGAGGAACTAGGTTCCAAACTAAGAAGTGTTAGCATGAGGACCTAAAGGTAGTACTTAGCATGTATAGTATTATGGGATGCTATGCATGCATTGCACAAGTATGACTTAGGGTCATTAAAGAGAAGTCTTGAGATAGGATTAGGCTAGAGTTGCCTTTCCTAGTTATAGTTGACTAAAGGTGAGAGATTCCCTTAGTTATGAGAGTTAAGCTAATAATGAGGCCAAAGTAGGGTGAATATGACTAGGATGACATCAAGGCTATGCTTAGTATGAAGGGTAGTATGGGATGCCTGATGTTTGCGTAATCAATGACACGTCTTACAGTTTGGGTGTCTACGATCGTGCAATAGTATAGTAACCCAACCAAGGATTGGGGTCGTGTCCCAAGGGAGTGGTTTTGAGAATTAATTGAAAATTAGAATTTCATTCTAATTAGTGGTAGTTAAAGAAGTTAACGAATAAAAACATAGTAAATAAAGGGGGTGATACAAAAGTATCAAATATCAAATGGAGGTTTTGTCACAAATAAACTAAAATTAGCAAGATTAACAAGAAAATCTAACAATGAGAGGGGGATTATTGGGATTTGACCGGAATACGGGTTAATCTAAAGTATTGGGTACATGCTTTCGATAGAAAATTTATAAAGTAATAGTGACTAGGCTAAGCTTTATGTGGGAATAAGTTCTCTCTCGAGCAACTTACCCCGTTTCAAATGGGTTCCTCTCGGACACTCACTTGCCGCATGAAGACCAGCCTACGCCTTACCCCACTCACTCTCTCGAGTTGAGTGTTAGGATATGGGACTAGGGATCACCCTTTCAGTTCTCCTCGCTCAACATCAACCAATGCTCGTCCTGTGGCCAGAAATGGTCTTCCCAAAATAATGGGAACCTCAAAATCCACTTCGCAATCCAAGATCACGAAGTTTATCGGAAAGATGAACGTATCCACCTTTACAAGCACATCACATAGTATGCCCACAGGTCGCTTCACTGACCTATCTACCATCATCCTCATGGTTGTGGGTTTTTGAACTCCTAAACCCAATTGCTTGTAGATGGCCAGCGGCATCAAGTGTATGTTGGTCCCTAGATCACACAAGGCCTTTGAAAATTTGATCGATCCGATAGTGCATGGTATTGTGAATGCACATGGATCTTCCTTCTTCTGCACCAAAGACCTGGTAGAAATAGCACTGCAGTGATGAATATGGTTAGTCAAATTAATACTCACCGCTCTTTTCTTAGTAACCAAGTCCTTCATGAACTTGGCATATCCTGGCATCTGCTCAAGAGCTTCCACCAATGGGATGTTGACTGATAGCTGTCGTAGCATGGTGAACTTTGCACATTTTCCATCTTCGACTTTCTTTTTAAGCCTTTGAGGGAAAAGAGGAGGTGGTCTTGGGATTTTCTGTAACGGCAAGGTTCCCTGAACCTCTTTTTCTTTAGCTACTGCTGGTTTAGATATTGGTTGAGCATCCTCCAAGTTATCTACTTTCTCAGCTTCAACTTCCTCTCTTCTAGCTTGTTCCAACACCTGCTCATGTTTAGCACCTGCATAAATAGGGTCAGTAAGAATCTTACCACTTCTGGTGGCAATAGCCATGCAATGCCCATCATTCTTAGGGTTCTGGATCGTGTCACTTGGTAGTGACCCATTCTTCCTTTGATTTAATGAGGCTGAAAGTTACCCCAACTGCTGCTCAATCTGCTTGATGGAGGTGGTATGAGATTTTACCAATTGACTCATACTGGAGAAATCACTTTTCATCTGCTTCACCCCTGCATTAGTTGATTCCACCTTTTGTAGCACCTTGGCTAACATGTCTTCCAGCTTAGACCCGCTGGAACTGCCACTTGCTTGATCTATATTACGTGGGGGCACATACATACCACTGCGATCATTCTTGTACCCATCTCTATTCTTCTAGTTTCCCTACTCTCTATTAGCTGGTCTATCATACTAGCCTTCCCTGGAGTAGTTTCGACCTACATTTCCAGAATTGTAACCTTGGTTGCCTGAGTTATAATTCTGGAAACATCTTTGGTTGCCCAGATAATTGGCCTCCTCATCTAGATCGATGTCCTGATCTTCATACCTGTTTGGTTGACTCACAACATTTACCTTTCAAACTTGGCAACAATATGCTTCGTGAGTAGATCTATTTGGGTCCTCATGTGTGCCATATCCTGATCCCTTTCCTCTTCTCTCTTCCTTTGTTCAACAGACATCTCAAATGTGTACCCCAAACTCCTACTTCTCCATCCCTGGTGTACCATGCCCTGTTATTATTTGACACTTCGTCCATTAGTTGCATGCTCTCTGAAAATGGCAATCTCATAAATGATCCTCCACACACTGCATCAATAACAGGTTTAGTGATATAATTTAAGGACCTGTAAAATGCCTGTTTTACATGTGTCTCAGTGAGACCATGGTTTGGGCATTTCTTCAGCTTTTGGCTGAATCTCCACCAAGTGTCATGCATCGCTTCTCCTGGTAGCTGCTTATAGGCACTGATCTCGTCTTTCATCTGCAACTCTTTTGATTCCAGAAAGAATCGCTCTAGGAAAGCCTCCTTCAACTCAGTCCAAGTCCTGATTGAGTCAACTGGCATCTCACTCAACCAGTTGGTTGCCTCTCCAGTAAGAGACAAAGGAAACAACCTCTATCTCATCGCTATTTGGCTTACTCCAGGAATCTCTTGCGATTTGCAAATCGCCACAAAGTTCATCAAATGCTGGTTAGCATCATCACCTACTGCACCCCTGAACATACCTTTCAAATTCAACAGTTGAATCATAGTGCTGGTGATTGTTAATTTAACACCTGGAGGTAGTGCAGGTAACACTATTGCTCCAGTGGCTCCAGCTCCATCCAAATCTAAGTCATCCTCCTCATACATCATGTGAGCTAGATGTTGTGCTCTACCCCTTGGAGCTATTGGTTAGTGATGAGGAGGAATGATTCCATCCACTGCTATGTTCTCGTCCATTGCCCTAGGTTGATTGTTCACAACATTCGGCTGAACACCTCTTGCGACGGTTTTAACTTTCAATCCAAATCTCAGTCTCTATACCTCAAGTTCTTGTGCGTTCACCATTTTCCGAATTGTCTTCCTAAGTTCTAGGTCGTATGAGACTAATGGGGCTCCCTTACTTTTGGTATTTGGCATACACAGTCGAACTCACCTGAAAGAGACAGAGACAAAGAACAAGACGTAAAATTAGGAAATCTAACTACACTAAGAATAAAAGCTAGTAAAATACTTTTGACAGGAAATTCCCCGGCAGCGGCGCCAAAATTTGATATGTCCAAACTTACACCTCAATTAAGAGATATAAACGATCGAAGTAAATTTATAGAACTCAACGTGAGTTGAGGTCGATCCCACATAGAATTCTTTACATAAATGATTTCACTGTCGCGTTTTACCTAAATGTTGTTATTTTTTCCTAAATAAACAATTGCGGAAAGTAAAATTGGGTTTAGTGTTAACACTTTGATAACCAAAGTTGCAAACTAAAGTCTAATTCAACAAGTAACAAAATATCAGTGTAGAAGTTGTTTCAATAATTAATTGAAACTAGGATTGTGTTCCCCATAACGTTGCATCTAATGTTCTTACTTAATTGTGTTTCAGGCAACTTACATCTACAAACTACATGCGAGTTAGCTATATCTAACATTTCTCAGTCTGCTAAGATAATCTTCACTCAAGTCCTCTCGGTCCTAGAGTGTTACACAATTTACCCTCACTTATAATGGTGTTAAGGTTCTTTTCTCTCGAACTCGAACGTTGACTCCAATTAGTTAGATCAGTTCAACTTTTTCCTAACTATCATTTTTCTCTTGAACAAATGACATATACAGGCTTAACCTAATGCGTGCACTCATCAGGATATGTGAATAACGAAAACTAAACTACAGTTTGTAACCACAAATTGTCTTTCACTCGTTTTACAAAATCACACTTAGAATTTCATCATGGAACCCACAACCCCAGTTGTGGTGTTTAGCTACTTATAATTTCATGTAAATGTTCAGAAATATAGAATGAAAACATGTTATAAAGTACTTACGAGAATAAGCAATCAACAACCACTTTGATATTTCAAGAATCCAAAATCGAAATCAAACTTAATTCCAAATCCAAAGTTGAAACCAAAAGCTATCAATACTCTGGTAACTTGTTCATCATTCAATGAAATATCCGAGAAAATAAAGACCTAATTAATTCAAATAAGTGTTTTAAAAAGAGTCCTACTCAAAGTAGGACTGAACTGTCGGACCCTTTCACGGCTACTTCCACGACCCGTCGAGGGCTTCACGATTCGTGAATCCCTCCGTGGTCTTCCCTTGGAACTCCCCAAAAGTGGGTCTTCAACACTTGACACTGGAAAGTCTTCACGATCACCACGACAAACCGTAATGAGGACCACGGTCCTTGAGGCCTTGCGTGGTCTTCACTTGGTCGAAACTGTATTTCAACTTCTCACCACTTAAACACTGGATCCACTTCACTATCAACACTACGGATCGTGATGACAACCACAGCCCATATAGGTGCCCGTGGTCTTAACTTGGCCACAATCAATTTGTAACTTTTCTTGTACCCTTCACTGGTTCATGACCACGACATGCACCACTGGCCGTTGTGAGGATCACGGGTCGTGAAGTGGTCCGTGGTATTCACTTGGTAACTTCTCTCTTCAACTTTTCAAAGCTCCTTCAATGTCTCAATACCAAGACACGCACCACGGGCAGTTGTGAGGATCACGACTCCTGAAGTCGTCTGTGGTCTTCACTTCCAATTTCACTGAATTTTCATTTTTGCTATCTTCTTTCACTTCCATTTGTTTCACCTGTACAAACACTACCAAACACATTATAGCTACATAAATACACTTGATTCAAGTATTAATCCTTAGTTTTCAAGCATCAAATGTGCCAAGATTTCGCGTCACATCAATGTGACACCCAATCCCAGTTAGTGTATCGGAATGTGACACCCGATCAATTCAACACAACCACAATCACATTCACAATCATAATGTACATACTCGCAGTCATACAATCAAGTGTGGAATTGTCACGACCCAGGGGTACCCCTTAGATGTGGCACGACGTACAAGACTCTGAAAAATCTCATACAAGCCTCATAGCATTCATGAACATAAGAACATAGGAAAATATAGCGAAATTTAAAACTTTTCTTTACAATCGAAGTCATTTTTCATAAAAAGAAAGCGGAAGCCTTTGTTTACTTTGTCTAAAACCATCTAGAACATAAGACTTAAAATTTTGGGACACATCCCATACAAAGCTCTAAACATAATAATACAGGACATAAAGGGAAATAGTAGGTTCATCCTCGAAACTATGAGGACTCACCAAATCTTCATCTCCAAGCTCCTTAGAAACCTATCCAAGTATAGAACATCAAATCTCCAAACCCTACACTTTTGTAGAAAATGAAGAAATATGATTTAGCACATTTAATGTACTAAGTATGATACCCATGCAAAAACATGCTTAAAAAGGACATTTTATTTGAAAGTCATCCTTTTATGCCAATTTGAGAAAACTACATGAACATAAGTATAAGAGGCATAATATACAAACATAACCAACATACAAGTCATTTCTACACATTAGATTATAATCAACCATATAAGACATTTCATTACATTAAGCTTTCACCTCAAGCAACCCCAAGTTACACTATGTGCAATGTATGAATAGCGTCCCATACAATACTCAAGGCCACCAAAAGTGAACTTACCATTCATCCTTTCCATCTTTACACAATACTCATACATAAGAGACATAAACATTTCATAAGGCATGACAAGGAAGTAACTCATAATACAATCCAAGTATAGCATGCATCATCACATTAAGCATCTAAGAGTCAACATTCTTCATTAGCTTCATTAAGAGCACTTTTATTCATTAGTCATGAAGACATTATAGAACTCACTATAGCCCCCTCAAAGCCTACTCGTGCAATGCATGGATGACATCCCATACTACCACCCACACTTCATAGAACCTCTCAAGTAACTAAAGTGCACATCTCACATGATGGGAATAAACATTAACCGACATAGACCATGAGAGCAAACCATGGAATCCGGTGTCATATGACCCCACACCGAAAGAAGGTGTCCTACTTGCCTAAGGTAGAACTAGATATATTTAGCTTAAGTGGCTCCACTAGCTAGACCTATGTGGGCACATAGTTATGGAATAAAAAAGATGTTCATTGAAATCCAGCCTAACGTAGGGAGAACTTCCATCTTACTATATCCTCTCGGTACTTAGCCTCCATTCCCATAGAGTAGTTCATTCACATTACATTATCATACTTGAGAGTGCCACCAACATTAGGCCTACCGACCCAAGGTACATTACACATGAAAGGGCCACCACCATTAGGTCTACCGAATCGAGGTACATTATAAGGATAGCTCATCGACTTTCCAAGAAAGGGCCACCACCATTAGGTCTACCGTTTCAAGGTTCATCATTTCACACAACAAAGGGCCACCAATATTAGGTCAACTGCTTCAAGGTTTATCATCACATTAGTTACTAGACTCATCATGAAGGGCTACCAACATTAGTCCTACCGGTTCAAGACATAGACTAGAATACTTCATCATTCATTTAGGAAAGGGCTACCAACATAATGTCTATCGATTCAAGGCAAAGCCTTACAGTACTTCATTAGTCATTTATGAAAGGGCTACCAACATTAGGTCTAACGATTATAGGTCTATCATTACATTCATTCATAGACTGTTCATGAAAGGGCTATCACCATTAGGTCTACCGGTTCCATGATCATTAAGTCAAGGCACATTCATTACACAAGAAGAGGATGTCTAAGCCAACCAATTCAAGTTGCTTCATTCATGATCGCATTCATCACTACAAGAAAAGGATGCCTCTAGCCTACCAATTCAAGATACATCAATCCACATTACTTTCATTTATACAAGAATAGGGTGCCTTAGCCTACCAATTCAAGATATGGCATCACATTATAGAAACCCTTCACATTCTATCATCATCATTCATGAGTGTTGACTTGACGTATCTAGGCGCTTCATTCAATACTAAGCCTCCACAATCATTCAATAGTAATATAACCCAACTAGTGAGTTGGGGTCGAGTCCCATGGGAGCAGTTTGTAATCGAGAATTAAGAGAAAAGCAAGAATGTGTTCAAGTCATTTATTGCTAAAAACTTGTACGAGGAAAAGCATATCAAATTAAAGGGTGACACAAGTGTCAATTATCAAAGAGGGTTTTGTAATCAATTATCAATTAAAATGACAACTAAACACGAATATGCAAATATGGAGATGAGATTCTTGGGATGTCATAGCAATATGGGCTAAAATAAACAACCGAGTAAATGCTATTAATAGTAACTCGCTGTAAATTGGTAACTAAGCTAGACTTTAGTAAGGGTAAATTTTCTTTCCAATAATTTACCCCGATTCAAATCGGTTTCTCTCGAACACCGATAAACGGCAATGAAGCACAATCTTAGCCTTAGTCCATTCAATCCCTCGAGCTGAATATGTGGGAAATGGTTTAGGATTCACTCTCTCGAGCTAAACCCACGACAACCCAATAACCACAGACTATAGATTTTGTAGTTTTGGTTTTAAAACCTCTCTCTCGAGCAAGTAAAAAACACAAAGATAAAATTGTATTTCCAACTACAACCCCATTAAATTCAAACACAACTACTGAACGAAATCACCTTTAAACAACAAATTAACTATCTATTAGCAATACCCAATAGTAAATTCAACCCATATTCACATATTCACACCCTAAGAATTGGGGTTTTAGCTAGACATTAGTAAAAAGATAGAAATCGATACCAAAAAGTGTTTCCATCAAATGGGTACGATAGGTATTGTCTTTACACACGTCTAAGATGAAGAATCTTCAATACCCACATCCATTTGCTTAGAAATGTAAACCTTCAAATCTTCAAAGCTAAGGAACAAAGTCTCCAAAACTCTAAGTTCTATAAACTGAAAATAATGTTTGTTACTAATTTCCTACAAAATATGATACAAAATCTCTTTAATGAGCTAAGAATTTAAATAAGTATTTATAGTTGTCAAAAAGTGTGTTGCGAAGGACCACTCGGTGCAGTTAGTCGGGATAGCCGATCCACTCGACGATCCGCCCTTTGGTTT
This sequence comes from Solanum verrucosum, assembly GCF_900185275.1. Taxonomy (NCBI): domain Eukaryota; kingdom Viridiplantae; phylum Streptophyta; class Magnoliopsida; order Solanales; family Solanaceae; genus Solanum; species Solanum verrucosum. Next base: position 222,587 of record NW_026020263.1, read on the forward strand.
GGTTCATCACCTTTCTGCACTGGCGTTCATCAACTTCAAGTTCTGTGATGTTGGGCGATAAAGTACTGCATAGTGGAATCGTTCGGTGACTCGCCGACTTCTCCTTTATCTCACTGACTCAATTTTCTCATTCACAACTTGGCACACTGTAACATTAGGTGAGACTGATGTTTGGGTAATCAATGACACGTCTTACAGTTTGGGTGTCTATGATCATGCAATAGTATAGTAACCCAACCAAGGGTTGGGATCGTCCCAAGAGAGTGGTTTTGAGAATTTATAGAAAAATAAAACTTAGTTCTAACTAGTCGTAGCTAAAGACATTAACGAGTAAAAACATTGTAAATTAAAGAGGGACACTAAAGTGTCAATTAACATATGGGGGTTTTCTCACAAATAAGCTAAAATTAGCAAGATTATTAAGAAAATCTAATCAATGAGAGGGGGAGTCTTGGGATGTGATCAGAATACGGGTTAATCTAAATTATTGGGTACATGCTTTTGATAGAAAATTTATAGAGTAATAGTTATTAGGCTAAGCTTTATGTGGGAATAAGTTCTCTCTCGAGCAACTTACCCCGTTTCAAATGGTTCCTCTCGGACACCCACTTTCCGCATGAAGACCAGCCTACGCCTTACCCCACTCACTCTCTCGAGCTCAGTGTTAAGATATGGGACTAGAGCTCACCCTCTCAGGCCGATCCTCATGTCGACCCACTTGTTAGGCCATCAATCTAGTGGTCTTCGTTTCACGACTTCTCTCTCGAGCAAGCAGAAAACACCTGAGTGAACTTGTATTTGCAACTACAAATCCATTAGATTCAACCACAACTACTAGCCAAAATCACCATTAAACTACATTTAATCTATCAGCAAGCAAGACCAACAATTATCTTAACCTATATTCGCTAAATCACAACCCAAGAATTGGGGTTTTAAGCCACATATCAAGAGATAGGAATTTATACCTAAATGATCTTTCATTCAAATGGGTATGAAGATTTAAGTCTTGTTACAGGCCAAGAATGAAGAATCCAAGAGACCCAAGTCCAAATCCTTGGAGATGAAACCCTCTTCTTCTTCAAGTCTTCAAAACCCTCTCAAACTCAGAGCAAAAATATGAAAATCTAATATTCTAGACTGAAAATTACAATAATGTATGATTCTAAGTGAAAATTATAATAATTGTTCCATACTAAAACTAAAACTCTAACTAGTATTTATAGTTTTTACATATTCGTGCTGCAGTGGATCATTCGACGTCATTAGTCAGAATCGCCGATCAACTCGGCGATTCGCCCTTTGGTGTAGTTCATTGCCGTCTTGCACCTGCCCTCAACATTGTTATGCTCTGGGTTATTGGGTAACATGGTACTTCTTCGCAGAAGTTCTTGGCGATGCACCAAGTGCTTCCTTTTTCCGTCGACTTGATCCTTTCCTTTAGTGCTCAGCACACTGGAACAAAAGGGGAAGTAAGACCCTTCGGGGACTCGCCAAGTACACTCGGCGATCCTCAGGCCTTCACTTCTTCGTTCTTTTTAGCATTTTCATGTTTTTTGCGACGTAGTGTCCATGATTTCCTTAAAACTTCAAATACCTGAAACTTAAGGGTTTTCATCAGATATTGAGATAAAATAAGCATTTGAGGACACCATTTCTATTAAAATATATCCCTAAATAAGTCCAATTCGTGGACTCATCAACACCCCCAACTTAAACTTTTACTTGTTCTCAAGCAATCTCAAGTTCAGTCGTTCAAAAAGGGTGTCTCGAACAATGCTACACAAGGCTCAATCATGAATGCACACAACAAGACTCAATTTACTTATGCAAAGATCAAATGTGCACTCAAAGATTCAAGTTGTGACTCACCAATATTAGCGAATCTCATGCTCACAATATTTGCTTCAAATGAAAGTTCAAGCTTAACTATAGTGTTCAAATGCCCTCACACAAAGAATGAATCCATATTCACGCAATGGTTTCATAGTTTAAAGCTTCAGAATTAGATACGACGCTCACACTCACAAAGAAGAACATAATGTATAATTTCACCCATAGGTTTGTCCGTATTTTCCAATCAACATTTGTTTCAGATCACTCAAGATAAAAAAGGTCTTTTCAAGGCTTGTAATGGGGCTGAGTACAAAGGTATGGTCATTTAGGCTCAATGACTTTCATCCTCATGAGATTTGGTGCTCACAACACTTCTTTTCCTTCCTCCTTCATCATTTTCATTAACACTGATAACTCATCCTATTATTTACTTTCCAAGAATTTGTTTGGAAACCCCCTTTCATTTTTCAACTTTATTCCACAACTTTTCTTTTTCATTCTTTTCCTTTTTCTTTTGTCTCTTTTTTTTATATGGAGGGGTTCCATTTCCCTCAAAACCATGGGTAGGAGGGACTTTCTTGCACTTCTTGATTTATCTTCTCTTTTCACCACACCCCCCAACTTAGGCTTTTGTCTAAGTTTGCTATTCAACTAACCACAACTTCATGAGGTTTATGGGTGATGGATAAAGAGAGGTCTAGTTTTCATCAAGTTTCTTTCAAGGAAGGGTAAGGCTCAAAGGGTGTTCAAGAGAGAATCACACGCTCACAAGGTAGGTCCCAAAAGAGGTATACATCATATTGGTTTACACTCATAGAATTTGCCTAAGATCATATCAAGAGATAGTATCACCCAGTTGATCAGACCAACGAGGAAAATTCTAGGATCAATCATGCATAGTTCACAGATAAGCTCATCACACTATGCATTGACACTATAAGTTAAACAAGACTCCACACTTTCGCTAGTGTGAAATGGTCGTCACAAGAGACTCAATTCAATACTAGACTAGTCAAAACGAGATTCAAATAGTTCACATATTATCTATGCAACTTCATTTGGCCTCATCGTAGCCGCACATTCATGTTTGTTCGATTGAGAGCACTATTCAAGTCATCAGTATTGATTGGAACCGAGGCTCAATTTTTTGCAAAAGAATAGCCACATTTAAGAGCATATAAAGGGTGGCGAAAATGTGCGAAAAATTCAAAATTTTTCGAAAGGGTCAAAATCATTTTGCATTTTAAAATAAAAGGAGTCGTAAGCTCAAACATCCACATAAAGGCAGTGATAATATTAGTTAAAACAGAACAACCCAAATATATACATAAAAATACGAATCACAAATAGCACACAAAAGGTGAGCCTCACCCCACCACAATTAAAAAGCATTTGTCCTCAGATGCACATGACAAAATATCCAAAATGATAATTAAAGAAAGACAGAGAGAGAGGTAAAGAAAGGATACTTTCTAAGTAGTCTCTCCATGTGTTTGGGCATCAATGCCCGGAGTGTTGTCACTCTGACTCTTGTTTTCATTGTTTGCGTTTTTCGCAGTTGCTGCATCGATATTAGCTTTGGCCATATTGTCCAAATCGTGTGCTGCTCCAAAGGCATGTATCACATTGATGAATCCTCAGGCCCACGAAGGGATGGTAGGGTCAATGGAAATATTCCTCCTGGAACTGGCTTCCTTGCTCTTGGTCTTTGCTTTGGGTTTGTTCGGCTGTTCTGCATCTCTACTGAACTTTTCTGATCTTATGTGTCGGGGTGGCATATCTCTTCCTGCAACTTTGGACCTGGCCATGTCTGCAAAAATCTTGATATAACGTTAGAATATGACACAGTAAGTAGAGATATTCAGTTGTAGGCAGGTTGTCATACCATTCTGCGTGTCGCCGAATACCTTCGGCGAGCCACAGTTAGTCAGTCGAAGGTCACAGTGCAGAAGGGTTAAGGGTGCAGACAAAGGGCGATTAAGATGACATTCGGTGAGTCGCCGAGTGCACTTGCCGATCCCGTGCTTCTCGTCGAAAGTTTCAGCTGCCATATCAAATAACACATGATAATAAGGGCAAGATGGGACGCTTAAGCGAACCGCTGAGTGCTTTGGCGAGCTCGTTATAGCTCGCCGAATGACCCAACGTGCCAACTTTTGACCCAACTTCTCGAAATCGGCCCCGCAAATCTCAAAAAAAAAGTTAAAGCACAAATAGCACAAATTCGACCAAGACCCATATTCTACAAATACCACCCATCACATATTAACTCAACTAGACACATCGGAGAACAAGATTTTGACAGTTTAAGGAAGATTATCGAATAACAATGGACAATTAACCAATTCTATCCAATCAGGGAGGTTCAACAGATTTTAACAATATCAAAGAGTTTGCAAATGTGTATAATGCTGACAAAATAATTACGGGTATTGAGACGCTAACCTTTTATATTGATTAAAATGCTACCGAAAGCTAGGTGGCAATGCAATCCAAATCCGCACACAAATCAATGAACCAAAATACTCCAAAAGTGCAAGAAATATAAAACTATAGTGCAGGTGTGAGTATGGGAAGGTGAAAAAGTGATGGATAGAGAATGAAGTTAGAACTTTTTAAACCTTTGGATGAAAGACCGTCCAGTTTTTGTCTATTGGGCGACATTTGTCCCGATTGCCGAACCTATTAGTGATTCGCTGAGTTGTCACTTGTCTCATCGAGTTTTACAGGACCTTCAGTTAAGATGAAGATCAAATGGCGGTCTGCATCAGAATCGCCGATTACTCGGTGACTCGCCAATGATTTTCGTTGAGTTCGCCGAGTTTTACAGATCCAACCCAAACAAGGTTGGATCAAACGACGGAGTATGTCGAGGTCGCCGAACCTTCCGGTGATTCTCCTATAGGGTCTTCCGTTTGCCAATCTATACTTCTCATTCAACTTCCACACTTTCACCTGCGCAATATACATACCATTATTTTATCAAAGACAAAATAGAAATAAGAACAAGGGTTTTGGGTTGCCTCTCAAATAGCACCTTGGTTAACGTCGTGGCATGATGCAAGTTCACCTTTAGACCTCATTCTTAGGGTTAGTCATGGTATCACTCAGCAAACCCCCTGGCTGTCTCAGATTTAGGTGAGACGAGATATGACCCATCTAGGTTTCTAACTGATTGATTGAAACTGAATGAGAGGTAACGGTCTGGCTAAGGTTAGACACATCTTCTTTCATGCCTTTTAACATTTTGTTTGACACTTCAACTTTGTTGAGGAGGTGCGAGAGCATATCCTCAAACCTACCACCGTTTGAATCCTTTGGCTTCTGGCGCTCATGGGGAGGCACGTATCTATCCTTCTCCCCATCCTTCCAATCTAGATTACAGTCCATCCATTCACGATCCTGGTCCTTCCAACCTTCGTCTCTATCCCAACCTTGGTTGCCACCTTGCCTCGGGTAATTTGAGCGGTAGCCACCGCCTTGGTTGGCTAGAAAATTTACCTCCTCGTTATACAAGGCTTCAAACTTCATCTAGTCAGGATTAGCACCCGCGACCTCCACAACGTTGACACCACGGGCACCAGCCCCCATGACATTTTTGAATAAAATATCAAGTTGTGTCATGATTTTGGTCATGTTATGGTCTCTATCATTGTCTTTTTCAATCTGCTCCTTGGATAACTTGAAGGTGAGAGGGGAGACTTGGTCCTCATGAGTGTACCACTCTCTGTTGATGGTTGTCATGCCATCTAAAAGTTAAGCAGCTACTGCATACGGCTGCTGCATTAAGCCTCTTGGCGAGAGTTGGTCGGCGACAACTTTGTTTACCTAGTCCAAACTCTAGTAGAAGTACTGAAGTAGCACGTTATCAAGCAAGCCATGGGTTGGGCATTGTAGCACCAAATTCTTGAACCGTAGCCAAGTCTCGTGCAGAGGCTCTCCTTCCAGACGCTTAAAGCTCTGGATGCTATCCCTAAGTGACATCATCTTCGAGGGAGAGAAAAATCGCACTTGAAATGCGATTACCAGTTCCTCCCAAGAAGTGATGGATTCTCGCGGCAACTCGGCTAGCCAGTTGCATGCCTCTTCCATCAACGAGAAAGGGAATAACCTTAATCAGACTGACTCCTGCGAGATGTTTTTGAACGAGAATGGTCCGCATACATCTACGAAGTTTCGAAGATGCTAGTGAGGATCCTCATGAGCTAATCCATTGAAAAGTCCCTTTAGTTGCAAGAGTTGTAACATGATGCTCATTATGTGGACCACTGCATTTTTCTCGGCTGGGGTAAACGGATGGCTCCAACACCTCCCATGAAATGGGGGTCATTGATGTTGGGCTCTTGGACATCGTTGAGATTACCGATGTCGTCCTGGTGGCCCACCTGGCTACCGTTGCTACCATTAACACTCATGCATTCTGAAATTTTCAGACAAGCAAACAAAACTAAACTAAAAATTAGGCGAGTAAACTACAACTAAGAAGAACAAAAATTCTACTAATCAAAAAATTATCAAATAACACCACTCCTTGGCAGTGGCGCCATTTTGATGTTTGCGTAATCAATGGCACGTCTTACAATTTGGGTGTCTATGATCGTGCAATAGTATAGTAACCCAACCAAGGGTTGGGATCATCCTAAAAGAGTGGTTTTGAGAATTTATTGAAAAATAAAACTTAGTTCTAACTAGTCGTAGCTAAAGACATTAACGAGTAAAAACATTGTAAATTAAAGAGGGTAACAAAAGTGTCAATTAACAAATGGGGGTTTTGTCGCAAGTAAGCTAAAATTAGCAAGATTAACAAGAAAATCTAAGCAATGGGAGGGGGATTCTTGGGTTGTGACCGGAATACGGTTTAATCTAAATTATTGGGTGCATGCTTTCGATAGAAAATTTCTAGAGTAATACTGACTAGGCTAAGATTTATGTGGGAATAAGTTCTCTCTCGAGCAACTTACCCCGTTTCAAATGGTTCCTCTCGGACACCCACTTTTCGCATGAAGACCAGCCTACGTCTTACCCCACTCACTCTCTCGAGCTCAGTGTTAGGATATGGGACTAGGGCTCACCCTCTCAGGCCGAGCCTCATGTCGACCCACTTATTAGGCCATTAATCTAGTGGTCTTGGTTTCACGTCTTCTCTCTCGAGCAAGCAGAAAACACCTTAGTGAACTTGTATTTGCAACTACAAATCCATTAGATTCAACCACAACTACTAGCCAAAATTACCATTAAACTACATTTAATCTATCAGCAAGCAAGACCCAACAATTATCTTAACCCATATTCGCTAAATCACAACCCAAGAATTAGGATTTTTAGCCACATATCAAGAGATAGGAATTTATACCTAAATGAGCTTTCATTCAAATGGGTATGATATTTAAGTTTTGTTACAGGCCAAGAATGAAGAATCCAAGAGACCCAAGTCCAAATCCTTGGAAATGAAACTCTCTTCTTTTTCAAGTCTTCAAAACCCTCTCAAACTCAAAGCAAAAATATGAAAATCTAATATTCTAGACTGAAAATTACAATAATGTTTGATTCTAATTGAAAATTATAATAATTTTTCCAAACTAAAACTAAAACTCTAACTAGTATTTATAGTTTTTACAGATTCGTGCTGCAGTGGATCATTCGGCGTCGTTAGTCAAAATCGTCGATCAACTCGGCGATTTTCCCTTTGGTTACAGTTCATCGCCGTCTTGCACCAGCCCTCAACATCGTTGTGCTCTGGGTTATTAGGTGACATGGTAAATCTTCGCGGAACTTTTGGGTGATGCACCGACTGCTTCCTTTTTCCGTCGACTTGATCCTTTCCTTTAGTGCTTAGCACACTGGAACAAAAGGCGAAGTAAGACCCTTGGGGGACTCGCCAAGTAGACTTGGCGATCCTCAGGCCTTCATTTCTTCGTTCTTTTTAGCATTTTCATTTTTTTTGCGACGTCGTGTCCATGATTTCCTTAAAACGTCAAATACCTGAAACTTAAGGGTTTTCATCAGATATTGAGATAAAATAAGCATTTGAGGACACCATTTCTATTAAAATATAGCCCTAAATGAGTCCAATTCGTGGACTCATCAACACCCCCAACTTAAACTTTTACTTGTTCTCAAGCAATCTCAAGTTCAGTCGTTCAAAAAGGGTGTCTCGAACAATGCTACACAAGACTCAATCATGAATGCACACAACAAGACTCAATTTACTTATGCAAAGATCAAATGTGCACTCAAAGATTCAAGTTGTGACTCACCAATATTAGCGAATCTCATGCTCACAATATTTCTTCAAATGCAAGTTCAAGCTTAACTATAGTGTTCAAATGCCCTCACACAAAGAATGAATCCATATTCACACAATGGTTTCACAGTTTAAAGCTTCGGAATTAGATACAACGCTCACTCTCACAAAGAAGAACATAATGTAAAATTTCACCCATAGGTTTGCTCGTATTTTCCAATCAACATTTGTTTCAGATCACTCAAGATAAAAAAAGGTCTTTTCAAGGCTTGTAATGGGGCTGAGTGCAAAGGTATGGTCATTTAGGCTCAATGACTTTCATCCTCATGAGATTTGGTGCTCAGAACACTTCTTTTCCTTCCTCCTTCATCATTTTCATTAACACTTATAAGTCATCCTATTATTTACTTTCCAAGAATTTGTTTGGAAACCCCCTTTCATTTTTCAACTTTATTCCACAACTTTTCTTTTTCATTCTTTGTCTTTTTCTTTTGTCTCTTTTTTTTACATGGAGGGGTTCCATTTCCCTCAAAACCATGGGTAGGAGGGACTTTCTTGCACTTCTTGATTTATCTTCTCTTTTCACCACACCCCCCAACTTAGACTTTTGTCTAAGTTGGCTATTCAACTAACCACAACTTCATGAGGTTTATGGGTGATGGATAAAGAGAGGTCTAGTTTTCATCAAGTTTCTTTCAAAGGAGGGTAAGGCTCAAAGGGTGTTCAAGAGAGAATCACACGCTCACAAGGCAGGTCACAAAAGAGGTATACATCATATTGGTTTACACTCGTAGAAGTTGCCTAAGATCATATCAAGAGATAGCATCACCCAGTTGATCAGACCAAGGGGGAAAATTCTAGGATCAATCATGCATAGTTCACAGATAAGCTCATCACACTATGCATTGACACTATAAGTTAAACAAGACTCCACACTTTCGCTAGTGTAAAATGGTCATCACAAGAGACTCAATTCAATACTAGACTAGTCAAAACGAGATGGAAAGAGTTCACATATTATCTATGCAACTTCATTTGGCCTCATCGTAGCCGCACATTCATGTTCGTTTGATTGAGAGCACTATTCAAGTCATCGGTATTGATTGGAACCGAGGCTCAAATTTTTGCAAAAGAATAGCCACATTTTAGAGCATATAAAAAGTGGCGAAAATGTGCAAAAAATTCAAAATTTTTCGGAAGGGTCAAAATCATTTTGCAATTTAAAATAAAAGGAGTCGTAAGCTCAAACATCCATATAAAGGCAGTGATAATATTAGTTAAAACAGAACAACCCAAATATATACATAAAAATACGAATCACAAATAGCACACAAAAGGTGAGCCTCACCCTACCACAATTAAAAAACATTTGTCCTCATATGCACATGACAAAATATCCAAAATGATAATTAAAGAAAGACAGAGAGAGAGGTAAAGAAAGGATACTTTCTAAGTAGTCTCTCCATGTGTTTGGGCATCAGTGCCCGGAGTGTTGTCATTCTGACTCTTGTTTTCATTGTTTGCGTTTTCCTTAGTTGCTGCTTCGATATTAGCTTTGGCCATATTGTCCAAATCGTGTGCTGCTCCAAAGGCATGTATCACGTTGATGAATCCTCAGGCCCACGAAGGGATGGTAGGGTCAATGGAAATACTCCTACTGGAACTGGCTTCCTTGCTCATGGTCTTTGCTTTGGGTTTATTTGGCTTTTCTACATCTCTCCTGAACTTTTGTGATCTTATGTGTCGGGGTGGCACGTCTCTTCCTGCAACTTTGGACCTGGCCATGTCTGCAAAAATCTTGAGATAACGTTAGAACATGACACACTAAGTAGAGATATTCAGTTGTAGGCAGGTTGTCATTCCATTCGGCGAGCCACAGTTAGTCAGTCGAAGGTCATAGTGCAGAAGGGTTAAGGGTGTAGACAAAGGGCGATTAAGATGACATTCGACGAGTCGCCGAGTGCACTTGCCGATCTCATGCTTCACGTCGAAAGTTTCAGTTACCATATCAAATAACGCATGATAATAAGGGCGAGATGGGACGCTTAAGGGAACCGCTGAGTGGTTTGGCTTGCTCGTAATAGCTCGCCGAATGACCCAACGTGCCTACTTTTGACCCAACTTCTCGAAATCGACCTCGCAAATCTCGAAAACACAGTTAAAGCAAAAATAGCACAAATTCGACCAGGACCCATATTCTACAAATACCACCCATCATACATTAACTCAACTAGACACATCGGAGAACAAGATTTTGACAGTTTAAGGAAGATTATTGAATAACAATGGACAATTAACCAATTCTATCCAATCAGGGAGGTTCAACAGATTTTAACAATATCAAAGAGTTTGCAAATGAGTATAATCCTGACAAGCTAATCAAGGGTATTGAGACGCTAGCCTTTTGTACTGATTAAAATGCTATCGAAAGCTAGGCGGCAATGCAATCCAAATACGCACACAAATCAATGAACCAAACTACTCTAAAAGTGCAAGAAATATAAAACTAGAGTGCAGGTGTGAGTTTGGGAAGGTGAAAAAGTGATGGAAATAGAATGTAAGTTAGAACTTTTTAAACCTTTGGCTGAAAGACCGTCCAGTTTTTTTCTATTGGGCAACGTTAGTCTCGATTGCCGAACCTATTAGTGATTCACTGAGTTGTCACTTGTCTCACCGAGTTTTATAGGACCTTCAGTTAAGATGAAGATCAAATGGCGGTTTGCATCAGAATTTCCAATTACTCGTTGACTCGCCAATGATTTTCGTTGAGTTCACCGAGTTTTACACATCCAAACCCAAACTAGGTTGGATCAAACGACGGAGTATGTCGGGGTCGTCGAACCTTTCGGTGATTCTCCTGTAGGGTCTATCGTTTGCCAATCTATACTTCTCATTTAACTTCTACACTTTCACCTGCACAATCAACAAACCATTATTTTATCAAAGACAAAATAGAAATAAGAACAAGGGTTTTGGGTTGCCTCTCAAATAGCACCTTAGTTAACATCGTGGCATGGCGCAAGTTCACCTTTAAACCTCATTCTTAGGGTTAGTCATGGTATCACTCGGCAAACCCCCTAGCTGTCTCGGATTTAGGTGAGACGAGATATGACCCATCTGGGTTTCTAACTGATTGATTGAAACTGAATGAGAGGTAACGGTCTGGCTAAGGGTAGACACATCTTCTTTCATGCCTTTTAACATTTTGTCTGACCCTTCAACTTTGTTTAGGATGTGCGAGAGCATATCCTCAGACCTACTTCCGTCTGAATTCTTTGGCTTCTAGCGCTCATAGGAAGGCACGTATCTATCCATCTCCCCTTCCTTCCAATCTAGATTACGGTCCCTCCATTCACGATCCTGGTCCTTCCAACCTTCGTCTCTATCCCAACCTTGGTTGCCACTTTGCCTCGGGTAATTTGAGCGGTAGCTACAACCTTGGTTGGCTAGAAAATTTACCTCCTCGTTATACAAGGCTCCAAATATCATCTGCTCAGAATTACCACCCGCGACCCCCACAACGTTGACACCACGGGCACCAGCCCCCATGACATTTTTGAATAAAATATCAAGTTGTGTCATGATTTTGCCATGTTCTGGTCTCTATCATTGTCCTTTTCAATCTGCTCCTTGGATAGCTAGAGGGTGAGAGGGGAGACTTGGTCCTCATGAGTGTACCACTCTCTGTTGATGGTTGTCATGCCATCTAAAATTTGAGCTGCTACTGCATACGGCTGTTGCACTAAGCCTCCCGGCGAGAGTTGGTCGGCGACAACTTTGTTTACCTAGTCCAAACTCTGGTAGAAGTACTGAAGCACGTTCAGGCAAGCCATGGGTTGGGCATTGTAGCACCAAATTCTTGAATCGTAGCCAAGTCTCGTGCAGAGGCTCTCCTTCCAAACGCTTAAAGCTCTGGATGCTATCCCTAAGTGACATCATCTTCGAGGGAGGGAAAAATCGCACTTGAAATGCAGTTACTAGTTCCTCCCTAGAAGTGATGGATTTTAGCGGTAACTCGGCTAGCCATTTGCATGCCTCGTCCATCAACGAGAAAGGGAATAACCTTAATCGGACTGACTCTTGCGAAATGTTTTTTGAACGAGAATGGTTTGCATACATCTACGAGGTTTCGAAGATGCTCGTGAGGATCCTCATGAGATAATCCATTGAAAAGTCCCTTTAGTTGCAGGAGTTGCAACATGATGCTCGTTATGTGGACCACTGCATTTTACTCGGCTGGGGTAAACGGATGGCTCCAACACCTCTCATGAAATGGGGTGCATTGATGTTGGGCTCTTGGACATCGTTGAGATTACCGATGTCGTCCTGATGGCCCACCTGGCTACCGTTGCTACCATTAACACTCATGCATTCTAAAATTTTCAGACAAGCAAACAAAACTAAACTAAAAATTAGGCGAGTAAACTACAACTAAGAAGAACAAAAATTCTACTAATCTAAAAATTATCAAATAACACCACTCCCCGGCAGTAGCGCCATTTTGATGTTTGCGTAATCAATGGCATGTCTTACAACTCGGTTGTCTACGATCGTGCAATAGTATAGTAACCCAACCAAGGGTTGGGATTATCCTAAGAGAGTGGTTTTGAGAATTTATTGAAAAATTAAACTTAGTTCTAAATAGTCATAGCTAAAGACATTAACGAGTAAAAACATTGTAAATTAAAGAGACAAAAGTGTCAATTAACAAATGGGGGTTTTGTCGCAAGTAAGCTAAAATTAGCAAGATTAACAAGAAAATCTAAGCAATGGAAGGGGGATTCTTGGGCTGTGACCGGAATACGGGTTAATCTAAATTATTGGGTGCATGCTTTCGATAGAAAATTTATAGAGTAATACTGACTAGGCTAAGATTTATGTGGGAATAAGTTCTCTCTCGAGAAACTTACCCCGTTACAAATGTGTTCCACTCGGACACCCACTTGCTGCATGAAGACCAGCCTATGCCTTACCCCACTCACTCTCTCGAGCTGAGTGTTAGGATATGGGACTAGGGCTCACCCTCTCTGGCCGAGCCTCATGTCGACCCACTCCTTAGGCCAGCAATCTAGTGGTCTTGGTTTCGCAACTTCTCTCTCGAGCAAGCCGAAAACACATGACTGAACATGTATTTGCAACTACAAATCCATTAGATTTAACCACAACTACTAGACAAAATCACCATTAAACTACATTTACTCTATCAGCAAGCAAGACCCAACAATTATCTTAACCCATATTCGCTAAATCACACCCCTAGAATTGGGGTTTTTAGGCACACATCAAGAAATAGAAATTTATACCTAAATGAGTTTGCATTCATATGGGTATCAAGATTTAAGTCTTGTTACAGGCCAAGAATGAAGAATCCAAGAGACTCAAGTCCAAATCCTTGGAGATGAAACCCTCTTTCTCTTCAAGTCTTCAAAACCCTCTCAAACACAGAGAAAAAATATGAAAATCTAATATTCTAGACTGAAAATTACAATAATATTCGATTCTAACTGAAAATGATAATAATTGTTCCACACTAAAACTAAAACTCTAACTAGTATTTATAGTTTTTATAGATTTGTGTTACAGTGGATCATTCGGCATCGTTACTCGGGATCGCTGATCAACTCGGCGATTCGCCCTTTGGTGTAGTTCATCGCCGTCTTGCACTAGCCCTCAACATCGTCGTGCTTTGGGTTATTGGGCGACATGGTACTGCTGCGCGGAACTTCTTGGCGATGCGCCGACTGCTTCCTTTTTCCGCCGACTTGATCCTTTCCTTCTGGACTCAACACACTGGAACAAAAGGCGAAGTAAGACCCTTCAATGACTTTCCAGGTAGACTCGGCAATCCTCAGGCCTTCATTTCTTTGTTCTTTTTAGCCTTCTCATTCCTTTTTGCGACGTAGTGTCCATGCTTTTCTTAAAACTTCAAATACCTGAAACTTAAGGGTTTTCATCAGATATTTAGATAAAATAAGCATTTGAGGACACCATTTCTATTAAAATATATCCCTAAATGAGTCCAATTCATGCACTCATCAGAGACCATGGCCGTTTGGCGACTCGCCTAATGACTTAGGCGATCCTCAGGTCGTTTTTTCTTCTTTCTTTTCAGCTGCCTTGTTCCTTTTTGCCCAATAGTTTCCATGCTTTGTCTCTAATTTCAAATACCTAAAACTCAAGGATTTTCATCAGTTATTGAGAAAAAGTATGCATTTGAGGACACTAAATCTATCAAAATAAAGCCCTAAAAGAGTCCAAATTATGGACTCATCAATCCCTCCAACTTAAACTTTTGCTTGTCCTCAAGTTAAACTCAATCATGAATGCACACAAAAATACTCAACTTACTCATGAAAGGATCAATTGTGCATTCAAAGATTCAAGTTGTGACTCACCATTACCAAAGAATCTCAAGCTCATTTTACTTGCTTCAAATGCAAGTTCAAGCTCAACAAAGGTATTCAAATACCCTCACACAAAGAATGATTCCATATTCACTCAATATTTCAATCATTTAAAGTTCCGGAATCAAGATCAACACTTACACTCACAAAGATAAACACAATGCATGATTTCACCAATAGGTTTGCCCTTATTTTCCAATCAACTTTTGCTTCAGCTCATTCAAGATCAAAAAGGTCTTTTCAAGGCTTGTAATGGGGCTAAGTGTTAAGGTATGGTCATTTAGGCTTATAGGTTGAAAGCCTCATGAAGTGTGATGTGAACAACACCTTATTTCCTTTTCTTCATCATTTTCATTCAAGCTCAAAAGTCACCTCTTATTCCTCTTTCATTGTTCATTGGAAACCCCATTTTCTTTGTATTTCCACAACCTTATTTCACAACTTTTTCTTTCTTTTTCTTTTTCAGTCTTTTTGTTTTTTTTTATATGGAGGGGTTCAATTTTTCTCAAAACATGGGAAAAAGGGACTTCTTTGCATTTTCTCGATTTGCCTTTTCTTTTCACCACACCCCCAACTTAGGCTTTTGGCCTAAGTTGGCTATTCACACAAACCACAAATCATGAGGATTATGGGTAATGGATCAATAAAAGGTCACAATGTTATCATGTTTCTTCCAAGAAAAGGTTACGGCTAAAGGGTGCTCAAAAAAGGTTCTCACACTCACAAGGTAAGCCCCAAAAGAGGTATAATGTCAAATTGGTTCACACTCTTTAAAGTTTCCTAAGATCATCTCAAGAAATTGCATCACTTATTCAATCGGACCAACGGGGCAAATTCTAGGTGTCATCACACATGATTCATGGTAAGCTCATCACACAAGGCATTGACACCAATGCCAAACAAGACTTCACACTTTTGCTGGTGTGCAATGTTCATCACAAAAAACTCAATTCGATACTTGGCTAGTCACAACGAGATGTAAAGAGTTCACATATTGTCTATGCAACTTCAATTGGCCTCGTCGTAGCCGCACATTCATTTTTGTTCGATTATGAGCACTATTCGAGTCATCGGTATTGATCAAAACCACTACTCAAATTTACAAGAGAACAACCACATTCAACACATACAAGAGGTGGCAAAAAAATTTCGGAAGGGTTAAAAATCATTTACAATTAAAAGCAAGGAGCCACAAGCTCAAGTGTCCACAAAAGTAGTGTAAAAACACAATTTTTAGCTTAAAGCCCATATAGAAACAAAATAGGAATTACGAATGTCACACCAGGTGGGCCTCACCCCACCACAAATAAAAGCATTTGTCCTCAAATGCAAGCAAAAATATAATATCCACAAGTCAAAATAAAAGTAAGACAGAGAGGGAGGTAACGAGAGGATCCTGTCTACCCAGTCGCTCCATCTGTCTGGGCATCAGTGCCCGGTGCATCAGTCTGGACTTGGGCATCCGTACCCGGGGTCACCTAAGAAGTAACAGCAATATCAGACCCACTAGGAGCTTCCACAGAAGTATCGATCAATAATGTCTGGATTACTGACTACATGATCGTCTCCTCAAGATCCGGCAAGTCTCCATATATGCTCTCCTCTCGTATCCCTATCCGTTCCTCATTGATCTTAGCATTTGACTCATCAACTGCTGCCACATCCCTGCGTACATCTCCAATTGTAACCGGAGGAATTGCTGAAGTCTCAGGAGTGTCTCTATCATCTGTTGCCTCGAGCAATGAAGTAAAGTCAGTAGACTTTAGCTAGTTGACGTCCTTCCTCAAGTTAGCTACCTCAGCCTTCAAATCCTTAACAACGGATGTCTCCTCCTTTCTACTCTCACATGTTGTGGCTCTAGTAGCCAGATCATCCATAGAAGCCCGGAGGGGGGGTCAGTGCATCCAGAATATCAGCCTCAATCATCAAGGGGACATATTTCTCTAACTGAGGCGCCCTCACGTCAACTGAATGGGCCAGATGCCCCATCTTCAGGATCATCGCCTGAGTAGTATTGATTTGCTGGGAGGAAGTAGAGGTGCCTGGACCCTGTGAAGATGAAGGAGGGGCTGAAGTACCTGAAGACCTGGAGGTCGGAGTAGGAAAAGATGCCTCTATAGGTATCAAATGAACGTTCACCTCTGGAGATGTGTACACTGGAGTTGTCATGCTCCTGTCAGCCTCCTCTCTAGTATATTCAGCCTCAATGAGCCGGATGTCAGTTGAGAAGGACGGGGTGACATCAAAATCTCTAGCAGTATCCCGGGGCATTCCTGCACACAGACACAACACTGTGATCAGTACTGGGAAGGTTAAAAAGGTCTGCTTCTGCTTGGCTCTCATGGCCATCTTCTGCTCTATGATAAGGCCCAAGTTGAGGAGCATCTTTGATAAGATAGACCCCAAGCAAGCTGCTTTTGCATGTCGGAGGATAGATTCATTCTGTGAAGGCATAAGTGAACCACAGATGAATCCGAACCAATAACGGGTAGCTATATTCAAATCCTTCTTTTTGATCTCGACTCCCACCTCAATCCACCTAGGAGTGGTATCGTAAATAAGGGGGACAAGCCAACCCTTTAGATCCTCTAGATTTTGTGTTGTAGGCAAACCTTTATATGAGAGTGCAGACCTTGGAGTCCTATCTAATACAACATTAATGTACTTCTCACTGCAGCTCACTTCTACACCTCGAACAGTGACCGACTTAACCGTTCTGAACTTACTGGCCTTCTTTTTACTCTTCGGCACTAGTTCACCATATGGTGTGTAGAACTCACGGACCCATGATGGAATATACGGACCTCAGGGCCTTGTGAAAATCTGGAACTGGTGCCACTGTAATAAATCTGCTACACTGGAGTACTTGCCCTCCATACCCTCTGTAGAGAGCAGCTTCTCATCGCAAACCATCTCCTTTTAGCCTGTTGAGGAGTCTAGGTAGAGGAAAAACTGGTGGCACAGGTTCCACAGGAGGTGTCGGGTTTGGTACTAGTTCTGCTGGTGTGGAAGCAAGAGGGACTCTGGTAGATGTGGAGTGAGATCTAGCTCGGAGCTCAAATTGTCGGGACTGTAGAGGCTAGTCATCATTAGGCTCAGAAAGAGTAGCCTGGGAGCCAGCAGTAGCCCTGTCAGACCTCGGTCTCTTGCCTTTTCCTTTTCACCTGGTGGAGGTTTTTGCCTTCCTCTTTTTGAAGGATTCGATCCCCCTTCGTTGATTGTGATACCCAGTGTTCTTTTACCGGGTGGCATGTGTATGTTTGTCCTCAATACCTGCAACACATCAAGAAAAAGTTAAACATAACTGAATTAAATTCATAGAAACACAGTTGCAGAAAGGCTCGCCGAACTAGTCGGTGTGTTAGCGAATCGCTTGGGCGAGCTGGATCGGGCTTGCCAAAGGGATTGGCTCAAAATTCTAGGCAAGTCGGCCAAGGGAAAAATCTTTCAGCGAATCACCAACAGCTTTTGGCAAGCAATAATTAGCTCATTGAAAGTTACAGGGCAAAAAGGGTTCAGGGGTGAAGACAAAGGGTGATTAATAAGGCTTTCGGTGAGTTGCCGAGTTCCTTCGACGACCTCAGGCTTCTCGCCGAAAGTTACAGAATATAACAACACATAAAACATGAAATTAAAGGCGAGATAGGGATAGTAGCCAAACCGCCGAGTGGTTCGGCGAGCTCGACCCAGTTTGCCAAACGACCCAATGTGCCTATTTTCAACCCAACTGCTCGAATTCAACCCCGCAACCCCTGAAAACAAAATCAAAACAAACACTAGTTAAATTAAGACTAGACCCATACCACCCATTACCCTGGGATACTCAGACTTCTCTCGATTTTGCCAAATTTGGTCACTTGACAAACATTTTCCCTTAAGAATAGTGTTACCTGGTCTATCATTAGGCAAATTACATCGTTTGTTACAAATACAAGCTACTCAGACTTCACCCAACTAAACCCAACGACATGCAAGCACAACCCCATAAGATTTAACCAATTTCAATGCATAAGAACACGGGAAATCGACACTATAAGCATTACGAGGAAGATTAATAATTCAAATCAGTCATTTAAACAATCTAATCCTATTAGAGATTCCTAGCACACATCAACAACATAATATTACTTGCATAAGAGTACAAATTACTAAAAATAAATTCAGATTTCAGAAAACCAACCTTAGTTGCCGATTAATAAAGACTGAAAAGCTAGGCTGCAATGTAATCCACTTCGAACACAACTCCAACCACTAGAATACTCTTGAAAATGTGAAAATATCAAAAATACTAAATAGGCGTGAGTTTGGGAAGATGAATAATGAAAGAGTTTAATGTTTAAACCTTTGGCTCTTTAATAAACCGTCCAGTTCTCGCCTATTCGGTGACGTTAGTTGTAATCTCCAACCCGCTCGGCGACACACCGAGTGGTTACTTACCTTGTTGAGTTTTACAGGACTCTCAGTTGATATGGGGGTCCAAACGGCGGACAAGATAGAGATCGCTGACCTAATTGGCGAATCACCAATAATTTCTTGGGCTCACCGAGTTTTACAGGCTCTACCTTAAAGTTGTCTTGAGTCTAATGGCGGTTTAGGTCGGGGTCGCCGACCTCTTCTACGTTTCACCGACTGGACTTTAGCTCACCAATCTAAACTTCTCAAACATTTCCCATACTTTAACCTGCACAATCAACACACCATTATTCTAAAATAACAATTTAAAATGACAAAACCTTGGGTTGCCTCCCAAGAAGCGCCTTAGTTAATGTCGTGGCACGACGCAATTCCTTACTCAAGCTCCATTATTGGGGTTGGCACTAGTGCGACTAGGTAACCCCATTTGTTCATTTGGGTGGAACTAAGGCAATACATGACCCATGAGAGTTTCAATTAGCTAGATATATCTAGAGTGAGAACTGATCATCTGATTTAGCACTTCAATATTCTCCTTCATCTCTTCCAGCACTTTATCTTGCTCATTGATCTTTTAGAGAATGATTAACAGTGTATCCTCAACATGTTTACTCTTATTGTTCTCAGATTTTCTCCGCTCATGAGGGGGTATGCATCTTTATTTTCCTTTGCACTGGATTTTAATCTCTGATATTTTGCTAGCCAAATCGTCCAACTGAGTTACCAGTGCGGTTAACATGAAGTCCCTCTCGACTTCTTGGTTTGTCTCACCCATGTGATCAAGCATATGGGCTGCTATCACATGGGGTTGTTGTGGAATAACACCCGGGATGAGTTGATCAGCTAACACCTTATTCCCGAGATTAAGACTCTTGTAAAAACATTCCAGAAGGACTATGTCGGGTATTTCATGAGTTGGGCATTGAACTAGCAGTGCTTTAACCTTAACCACAACTCATGAATCCTTTCACCTTCCAATTGTTTGAAGGCTAGAATGCGATCCCTGAACATCATCACTTCTAATTGAGGGAAATCCATTGGTTCGCAATTACTGCCCGACATGCTCACCTCTTCTATTTCAAAGCATAACCACACAAAACAAAGCTAAAAATTAAGTAAGTAGAACTATAACTAACAAGAACAAAATTTATCTTAACTAAAAATTCTCAATTAACACCACTCCCCGGCAGTGGAGCCATTTTGACTTAACGTATCCGGGCGCTTTATCCAATACTAAGCATCCACGGTCGTTCAATAGTAATATAACCCAACTAGTGAGTTGGGATTGAGTCCCACGGGAGCCGTTTGTAATAAAGAATAAAGAGAAAAGCAAGAATGTGTTTAAGTCAATTATAGCTAAAAACTTGTACGAGGAAAAACATATCAAATTAAAGGGTGACACAAGAATCAATTATCAAAGAGGATTTTGTAATCAATTATCAATTAAAATGACAACTAAACACGAAAATGCAAATATGGATACGGGATTCTTGGGATGTGATAGGAATATTGGATAAAATAAACAACCGGGTAAATGTTATTGATAGTAACTCGTTGTAAATTGGTAACTAAGCTAGACTTAAGTGGGGGTAAATTTTCTCTCAAACAATTTACCCTGATTCAAATCGGTTTCTCTCGAACACCGATAAGCGGCAATGAAGCAAAACCTTCGCCTTAGTCCATTCACTCTCTCGAGCTGAATGTGTGGGAGAGGGTTTAGGATTCACTCTCTCAAGCTAAACCCATGACAACCCAATAACCACAGACTATCGATTCAGTAGTTTTGGTTTTAAAATCTCTCTCTTGAGCAAGTAAAAAACATGAAGATAAAATTGTATTTGCAACTACAACCCCATTAAATTCAAACACAACTACTAAATGAAATCACCTTTAAACAACATATTAACTATCTATTAGCAATGCCCAACAGTAAATTCAACCCATATTCACACCCCAAGACTTGCAGTTTTAGCTAGACATAGTAAAGAGATAGAAATTTATACCGAAAAGTGTTTTCATCAAATGGGTACGATAGATATTGTCTTTACATACGTCTAAGATGAAGAATCTTCAATACCTATTTCAAATTGCTTAGAAATGGAAACCTTCAAATCTTCAAAGCTAAGGAACAAAGTCTCCAAAACTCTAAGTTCTAAAAACTGAAAATAATGTTTGATACTGATTTCCTACAAAATCTCATTAATGAGGTAAGAATTTAAAGAAGTATTTATAGTTGTCAAAAAGTGTGTTGCGAAGGACCACTCGGTGTAGTTAGTTGGGATCGCCTATCCACTCAGTGATCCGCCCTTTGGTCTGTTCATCGCCTTTCTGCATTGGCGTTCAACAACTTCAAATTTTGTAACGTTGGGCGATGAAGTACAGCATCGCGGAATCGTTCAGCGACTCGCTGACTGCTCATTTATCTCGCCAACCTAATTTTCTCCTTCAGAGCTTGGCACACTGGAACATTAGGCGAGACCATGGCCATTTGACGACTCGCCTAATGACTTAGGCGATCCTCAGACCATATTTTCTTCTTTCTTTTCAGTTGCCTTGTTCCTTTCTGCCCAATAGTGTCCATGCTTTGTCTCTAATTTCAAATATCTGCAAATTTTCATTAGTTATTGAGATAAAATATGCATTTGAGGACACTAAATCTATCAAAATGAAGCCCTAAAAGAGTTCAAATCGTGGACTCATCAAGTGTTAATTGAGAATATGTTTTCAATGATAACACAATTACATTCTAAACATGATCATAACACTTTCATTGAGAGCACATACATATACTTCACATCATGTTCATACATATATTCTTCATGAAATTGCCTTCCAAGGCTATACATCAATCACAACCCAAACATCTAAGATACTACAATAGATAAGAGAATTAACATGATTTAATAACTAATTCAATATAAACATAAACAATTCAACATACTTTCATAATCAATCAATTCCCAATCACAAATCACAACTTAGGATTTTTGGGAAAACTATGGGTTCATGGAAGAAATCATCTTAATTCACCATTAAAACATCAATTAAACCATGATTCATCACTTAAATGCCTTTTGAAAACGTTTGGAACTGAACCCATGCATAGATTGAAAACTAGGGTTTTCATGCTCATTACCAGTCATCACATGACCCAATAGGGGATGGAATAAGGCATTAGTGCCTACTGTTCCACCCACTTTGTGAACCGTAACAACAATAGGGGGGTTGGCGGGAGTTTGAGTTTCTTGAACTGTGGGAAGAACTCCAGGACCAACCAATCCTTTCAGAAAGGTCAAAATCTATTGAGCTAACACTGGGTCTAAGGGAGGAATACATGTAGTCTTAGCCTATACCTACTCCTCATTCTCAACCTCCACATTCTCCTCTACCACTTCGGGATGCGCAGGAGGAACCTCATTTCTGGAGCATTCTCAATCGGAGTTCCACCCCTAGCGGGTGCTACCCTTCTTCGTTGATGTAAAATGGATTACGTCAAGGTTATCCATTCACGAACTTCAATGCTTTGATGGAGTGTTCACAAGGATGGAGGCTATTTGACATGTATAGATGCCAAGGAGAGATTTAATACCTTGAAGGAGCTCCCAGTTGGGCAACACCATGCTTTGATGATAGCTTGGAGTGTGGGAGGCCTAATCAAGCGAGGAGGACCAAGTGAAGAATGTGCTCCATTTGGCGAGCTGGAGAACACTTCGAAGACTCGCCAAAACCCTTTGGAGAGGGTTCCCAAGATTGTCAACTGCCCAAGGAGCTGCAAAGGGGAAATCTGCTCACTACAACTGCCCAAGGAGCTGCAAAGGGGAAATCTGCTTACTAGGCAAGTTGAAGACATTGGTTTATCGCCAAGTGGATTGGGCGATAGTTCCCAGACCGCCCAAAGTTCCAGTAGCTTCCCAGCCAAGACAAGGAGCAGAGTTCCTCACCGAACCTATTGGGTGCATCACCGAGCCATTAGGTGAGCCCAACTTATCTCTCCTATTGGCCCATTACGGGTCACTTTCGGGCCCATCTATGTAATAATTCCTAAAACTATAAATAGGCCTTTAGGGGTTCATTTTAGGGTTAGACTATTTTGAATATTGATGAATGATAAATTTAACTCATTGTGTGAGTATTGAGAGCTTGGTAAGCTTTTGTTGAACATTGTTTAGAAACAAGGGTTTCTTGGGATACCGATTCCCTTGAGGTCTTCATAAGAGGTAGGTGTTATTGTAGGATTAACGGATCGATATCATTGGGTTTAATATACCCTTTGATTGCTTTTTGTTTCCTCTTTGTGTGGCTATATATTTATCTTGATTAGGTGCTTGTTTAGGGATTGTAATTGGAGGTTTTAGGATTTAATACATCCTTTAGTTGCCAATTGTTCCTCTTTTTGTGTTTCTTCTTCTATCTTTCTTGTTTTCCGCTGTTTATTGTGATTCTTCTTGTGAGAATTACATCATTTAGTATCATAGCTGAGTCTAGATTCATTCCTACGATTCTAGTCTTGGGGTTTGTTACGAAAAAAAAGTGTTCAACTTGTTTTTGAAAATATTCTGAAATAGGTCTTGTTGATTTGAGTCATCTTTGGAGTTTCCAAGGTTAGATTAATCTTCCCTAACCTATTTTGAGTCTAGGCCTGAGATTTGAAAGGGTTTGGTTCACTATTGAAGTTTCCGCCCTTGTTGGTTGAAAAAGCTTTGAAGAAGACGAAGTGGGTTTTGAAATCTGGAAGTTTTGGCAAGGAATTGAGTGCTAAAAAGTAATGGGGTTTGTTCCCTATAACAAGGATAGCATTCACCTAAAGTTTCATGAAATTCCGAGCTAAAAATCTTCAGGGTTTTATTTTGGGTCTTCATAGTGTTCTTGAAGTTCTTGAAGAACAATCAAATCTTCAAGAAGGAAATATTTGAAAAAGGAAGTGTTTGATTCCAAAAGGAAGAAAGACAAAGTGTTAAAGTGTTTGTAGAAAGAGAATTTACCAAAAAAGGGAAAAAATACAAAAGGCCAAGAAAGAAGGGGGACCACCAAGGTTAAATTTTCTGAGCCTTGCAGTTGCAGCTTGAGGAATTTGGGCGAATCCCGACTTGGATCGCTCATTCCACTCGTCACCTCACCCTTTGGGCGGCTAGGTCGCCGAGTTAGACCTCCCTTTGGTGAAGACACTGGAAATTTTGGTGAGCTAAGCCCTGGTCACCGAATCCATTCGGCGCATCACCGAACTTTCACCCAGATCACCGAGTTTCCTTGTTCGTTTGGCGAGTTTGGCGAGTCAATCTTCAAGTTGGCGAGCTGAACTTCACGTTAGGTGAAGAAAACAGTGCATTTGGCTATCAAAAACTCATGTTATGACCCTTTCTTCTCAGGTTCTAATTTCTAGTTTCTTTCTTCTGATTCTCGTTTGTTGTCAAGAATCCTTAACTGATTTTCAACTCGTAATTACTCTACTTGTTGACTATTGGTTCTTGAATTCACTTATTTGTTAGTGCTTTTCTTTTCATGCTTTTTCGTTTTACTTCGTAGTTAATTCTTGACTCAAGTCCATTTGTTTTAATTGAGTCATCCGTTGTTCTTGAAATAAAAACCTATTATGACCAAGGGTAGAATCGAGACCTTGTGATCAACTGAGTATAAGCAATCTTCAACATTAGCCGTGCCAATTTGAGAGGCAATCAAAGGTGTGTAAACATGAGCGATTATGAGTTCATTTTACTAACGCTAACGTTGTTTGTTGTTTTTTGTGAGTTGTCATTTTATAGGTACAAAGGAGTTATAAGGCAAAATGTCCTCAATTGCCTCAGACCCATGTGACTATGATATGGAATGTGTCAAGGGTCTCGGTACCAAAAGGATTGATTTTCCTATCTTTGAAGAAAGACGTGATCCAGAAGCATATCTTGATTGGGAGTGGCAATGTGAGCAGATTTTCCAACGCCATGATTTGAGAGGTCCAGAGCGACCCTTGTATGCCTTCTCTCATTTGAAGGGTCTTGCATTAGGTTGGTGGACTCAAGAGGAAAGGCTCTGCGGACTTCAAGAAAATACCCACACATTGACACGGGAGGAATTGAAGAGGCTGATGAGGTTCAAGTATGTGCCAAAAGGGTACATCAAGCTTTTCAATGTCGATCCAAGAAGACCAGTTCTTAGGACAAAGGTTGGCATTTGTGGGGCTTTGGGACTTGACCTTGTCCTCGATGATGGGTACAATCTAAACTACATCACTCTAGAGGTGGTATCCTACTTGGGGCTACCTCGACTACACAGGACTTATCCATACACCTTGGAGGGATGTAAGGTTACCGAAGCAGTAAAAGTCTCTTTCACACACGGTAAATATTATGAGGAGGTTTGGTGATATAATGCCCATGGCTTCTTGTCACTTAAGTTTGGGAGCCAATTGGTTTATTGAACATAGGGTCCCAAACGAGCAGAACGGGTACAAGTGTTGTGGATCATTGGGGAACACATTTATTTCCTCCTCCTAAGGAGAAAAGTGAGAGACAAAAGATTGATAGGAGTAAGGGAAAGCAAGGTGGTAACCTTAGAGTGGAAAAATGAGAGGTTGAGAGGAGTGAAGTAAGAGGGTTGCCACAATCTCAATCTAACATTTCTGCTCATCCTCCACTTGGTAAGGATTCTTATGTAGGTACAAGCGTAATGAATGGAGGAACACAAGTTCCAGCCAAAGAGCCTACAGTCGAAGGTGTGATGGATGCACTAATGGAATGTTTCAACATCCAAGGTAAAGAAAATCTTTCTTGCGGGCGTCAAGGTACAATAGCTAATCTTAACACTTTTACCTTTGCAAATGAACAAAGTGTGAATGTTAGCTTGTCTTTATGTGAGCCTATTGATTCTTTACCATGTGTTGATAATGTGCTTGTTGAGAATATGGATACACTAGTTGATCCTATTGATGACCGAATTGATTCTTCTTGTAAGATTGATTTGTGTCCACCTAGTGTTGACACCTATTCTTTGAATGCTAGCTCATTATTTTGTATTGATTGTGTTGATCAACCTATTTGTAAGTGTAGTTCACTGGTCGAGGGTCCTTGTAATATGATTAAGGAACCTCAATTTGGTGGCACTAATGAGAATGTTGATCATCTTATTAGGAGTGACTCTTTGAGCATATCTATTGCGGAAGATCCAATTACTTGCTTTGCTCATACAGATCATGTGCCTGAAAATGCTTTGAAAACTGATGTGTCTTTCTGAGGGTGAACTTGTATGTTTTAACTCTTCCCTAGTGGTGTATCATTCCCTCTTTAAGTACAATATCCAATTTGAAGATGATGAAATCACTCCTAGTGATGTACCTAGTGGTGTGAACCTTGAGAGTAGTATAGTTCTTGATAGTTATACTTGTGATAGTAACCCACTATGGTGTGAGGCTTTCCCTCCCAAAGATGGAAATCTCTTCTTGGAAGATGAGAGTACTCTTGTGGGGAAGGAATGTGATGAGGAGGAAGGTGATGTGTGTTTTTCTATTACTTCTTCTTCTTGGTGTGTTTCACTCCTTGATAGTATTACCAATGCTTTTGAGCCTATTGGTAGTCATACACATGAAAACACCCTAGAGGAGGTTGATTTGCCAGACACCTTCCTCTATTACTTATTTACATATGATGATGCTCATGTTGCTGAGTGGAGTATGATGTTGGAAAATGAGAGTGCCAATCGGGCAAAAGGAGAAGTACTTGGTCCAAGTCCATGGATCTCCTTCCCATTTGACCCCGATAGTGAATTAAATTGTGGCACTTGTGTAGTGATGTTTGGTCAAGATGACAAGTATCATTTGGATGGATTTGTTGACACCTTTCCCAAGTCCTTCTTGAGGGTTTACAATCCGATTGAGGAGCCTATATTGTGTATGGGGAAGGGTAGTTTCCTAGGCCCTTTTCTTTACTCATGCTTTGAGTATGATCTTGTCGATCGTACATTTTATGGGGGTAGGAGCTCTTTGTTGAGAGAATGTGAAGTTTATTTTAAATTTGCCATGAATTCTTTGTGTGTTCCTTCATGTAAAGTGATGTGTGCTAGGATCCTTGAACCTAGTTGTGATCTTACATATGAGAACACCTTAGATGTCCCTAGTGAGCATGACACTTTTCTCTATTATCTATTTGCATAAAATGATACTCATGTTTGTGTGTGTACCATATTTTATGTTAATAGTGGAATCAATGGGGCAGATGAGAGTCTCCTTGACTCGATGCTATATTTTTCCTTCCCGTTTGACCTCGGTGTTGTCTAAATTGTGACGCGTATGGTAATAACACCTTTTTTCTTTCATGTGATTTTTACTTGGTTTTATTACTTGATCCTATGTGCTTGGATGAGGTTTGTTTGCCGAGTTGTGTGGGGAATACTATTGTATTTGACTACGCACATGAATTGGGAATAACTACATTCATGAAGTTAGCTAGTGCATTGGATGGAATCTTAATTTGGGTTAACTTTGTTTATGCCCTTGCACTTAGTTTTGAGGATGTTTATGTGCTACTTGACATGAGGGAGATCTTGTGCTTGTTTGAATGTGGAACAAATGAGGGCTTACATATGAGGTTGTTTAAGTGTATTGGTTCCTACACTCTACCCTTTTGTCAATGTTTCTTACTTAGCCAAGTATCTATTGCTTTGATGGGTTACAAACCCTTGGTTGATATTTGTGATGCTTGGTTATATGTTAAGTTTGTGCATCCTTGGCATGTTGATGAAATTGTTTTTGCTAACGCTAACCCTCATGCCATGAGGATCTTGTTCCTGTTTGCTTCCCCTATGGTTTTGCAAAGAATGGATTCGAGGACAAATCCTTTTCAACAAGGGGAGAATGATGTAAAACAGATTACGTCAAGGCTATCCATTCACGAACTTCAATGCTTTGATGGAGTGTTCACAAGGATGGAGGTTGTTTGGCATGTATGGATGCCAAGGAAGGAGTTCAATGCCTTGAAGGAGCTCCCAATTAGGCAATAACATGCTTGGATGATAGCTTGGAGAGTGGGAGGACTAACGAAGCGAGGAGGAGCAAGTGAAGAATGTGCTCCAGTCGGCGAGCAGGAGAACACTTCGGCGACTCGCCAAAACCCTTTGGCGGGTTCCCAAGATCGCCAATTGCCCAAGGAGCTACAAATGGGTAATCTTCTCACTAGGGAGCTGAAGACCGTTGGCGCATCGCCAAGTGGATTGGGCGATGGTTGCCAGACCGCCCAAAGTTCCAGTAGCTTCCCAGCCAAGGCAAGGAGAAGAGTTCCTCGCCGAACCTATTGGGCGCATCGCCGAGCCATTAGGCGAGCCCAACTTGGCTCGTCCATTGGCCCATTTCGGGTCACTTTTGGGCCCTGCTATGTAATAATGCCTAAAACTATAAATAGGCCTTTAGGGCTTCATTTTAAGGTTTAGACTATTTTGAATATTGATGAATGATAAATTTAACTCCTTGTGTGAGTGTTGAAAGCTTGGTAAGCTTTTGTTGAACATTGTTTAGAAACGAGAGTTGCTTGGGATATTGATTCCATTGGGCCTTCGTAAGAGGTAGGTGCTATTGTAGGATTAACAGATCGAGGTCATTGGGTTTAATATACCCTTTGATTGCTTTTTGTTTCCTCTTTGTGTGTCTATCTATTTATCTTGATTAGGTGCTTGTTTAGGGATTGTAATTGGAGGTTTTAGGATTTAATACATCCTTTAGTTGCCAATTGTTCCTCTTCTTATATCTCTTCTTCTATCTTTCTTGTTTTCCTCTATTTATTGTGATTCTTCTTGTGAGAATTACATCACTCGGTCTCTACCCCTTGCTCTTCATCTACTCTTGCCACGACCGCAACCTCTTGATGTGGATTCCTCAACGGGCTCATTGACGGGAGCTACAGACCTGACGCCGTTGAAACGAGTGTTAACCATCTGTGAACAGAAGAAGGAAGAAGATTAGATACTAATTTGGATCACCGTTTATCAATTGGAATCAATTCATAGCACGAAAATAGTAGAAAAAAAGAGATTTACTAAAGTCATGTAGCCTCTCGAAGAAAAGTACAGAAGTCTTCGTACCGTTCTGCAAAACTCTACTAGACTCGTTTTAGTATAACGAGAGCAACGAACCTAGGGCTCTGATACAAACTTTGTCACGACCCAAACCATCGTGATTGGCACCCGCACTAACCCTCTAGTGGGAGAATCATTACTACAACCCCTCTAGCCAAGTTAACGAACAAAATAGACATTTAAAGATATGAAAGCAGGTTTAAATCCAGATATTATATAGAGTTCCCATAAACTCCAAAGGTTTAAATAATTAACTAACCTAACTAATGCGGAAGTTTAACTCCTATAACCTGAAAGTCATTATACCAGAACATCTAATGTGCAACAAGTCTAAGAAAAATAGGTACAACCCTAAAAAACATAAGAAATATCTAAATAGTCTATGTCCGAAAGAAATGGACTAAACAATAGGAAGGACTCCATGGCAGCCTAAAAGAACTGGTTCATTCTTAAAATCCGATCTCGATCACTAATCTCCTAGCTGAGGTCTATCAATAGCCGCTCGAAAATGCCCTGTACTCAACAAAGAACGAGCAAGTGCAGTATCAGTATACAACCACAGTATACTGATAGGATCACGATGTTATTCCAGTAAGCTAAACATATATAAGAAGTCACAGCATAGTAATCATGACATGAACAAAATATATTTACACATTGGTTATCATTTCAGGAGAAATGTACAATTCCACATTCTCAATAACAAGCACATATGACAATTCAATGGTCCTCTCATGGAACCCATACCCAAACTGTTGGTGTGTCAGAATGTGACACCTAATCTCAATTAGTGTGTCGGAACGTGACACCTGCTCCAATATATGTGTCAGAACGTGACACTCGATCCTAGTTAGTGTGTCGAAACGTGACACCCATTTCATTCAACATAACCACAATCACATTCACACTCATAATGTACATGCTCGGAATCATACAATCAAGTGTTGAATCATGGCAGACATTTGTTCATTTATACACAATTCATTTGGTTTGACCAATAGTGTTTCATTCGCATACATACATGCATTACAATGAAGCAATTACTAACACACATCACACAAACATGAAATCAAACCATCACCTACCTTGAAACCAAGTTTGAATCCCCACAAGGCACTTAAATCTTCCCTTTCTGGATTTTTTCCGCTTGTTCGTGGTCTAAAAACAATTAATATAGCGCAAGGATCAATAATTTAAGGTCTAATTACCCGGATTATAACAACTCAATAACCCAAGACCAAACCCATGATCCTAATCTGCAACTAGGGCTTTTTCCACCATCCAAAACCCTCCCACAATAATAATTAACTAAGAATCTAAGTTCTACGGATCAAAAAATGGATTAGGGGAGTAAAATCCTTACCTTTAGCACCAAAAGTCATGGAAAACTATCAAGAACTTGTCTTGGGTCGTTTCCTAACTCTTAAGAACAAAGTTTGCAGAAAAATAACGAAATTGGGATTTTCCCCCGACTTAATTCGCGACTAAGCCGCTACGGCGAACCCCATCCCACCACAGCGAACCTGCCCTGGCGGGAATAATCTTGCCATAGCGGTTTACACGGAGACAGAACCTCATAATTTGAGTTCCAAGCCCCAATTTCACAACACACCTTCGACTCAGAACATTCAAAAACTACCCTTTCACGCTAAGATCAATTTCGAGAGTTTCCCCCGCCTGAATTTAATTTCGTAAAGTTGTACGGGTTCTTTAACGTCTTAGCTATCTACTCACGTGATCAAATTCATAAATAGATTCCCCCACTCATGACCAGATTTCCCTAGACCTCACCTGACTCAGATTTTGTCCAAATCTAGACTAGACTACAATTTTTCAAGTTACTACTCAAAAGTTTTCTGGCCCAAATTCTTTCCCCATTGGCTTTTATATAACGACGGGAACAAGTCGTTACATAGGAATTGGTGGGGAACAAGAGTGGGTTGTGGGGACAAGGCCAGGGACGACTCAACATAAATAGAGGCCTAAAGCGAAATTTTAGTTAGAGGCCTAAAAATCTAAATAAATTTCATGTGAATTTAAAATTTATTATTCTTACACTTTTAAGATGCAAATTATTACTTGATTTTTATTATAAATAATTTCTTCGAAAAAAATTCTTCCAATTATATTTAAGGTAAGATTTTTTATCAATTTTACGATGAAAAACATGTTTTTACTAAGACAATCATTATATTAATTGTTAACATAATTCTATAAGTAATAAGTTAATAAATTAATAAATTATAATGAGTTAACAAAAATAATATAATACATATCTTAATATATATATATATATATATATATATATATATATATATATATATATATATATATATATATATATATATATTTATTTATTTATTTATTAATTATAAATAATTAATTTTTTCTATAAAAAAAATTGAACATGTAATTTATTTTTGGTAAAAAATTGAGGCCCCCCAAAATTGGGGGCCTAAGTCATATGCCTTATTTTTGGGGAAATTTCGCAAATATCCACTATAATAAACTTAATTATGTTTTGTAGCTATATTTTGTATATTTACAGGTTATAGCTAAAGTTTAAGTTGTCTTGTTTGTATAATTCGCACGTTTGTATAATGCACAAGTACATTTGTATAATTCAGTTATTTTTGTGTAAACTCGAAATAACGAATTTATACAATAACAAACATCAAAAGTGTAAATAATATTTCCCAAACCTTTGACTAAAAATAATATTTCTCAAGCCTTTGACTAACATATACTTACAAAGCCAGGGAGGAGCCAGCTTGGGGTCAAGAATCTCTTATTTGACAGAAAAAAATGAGAAAAATAATATATATATATATATATATATATAAAAAATGTTGAAATTTTTTCGATTAGTTAATGTGTTTATTTCTATATATGTGTTGCCTTTCATGAAAAATCGTGAGTCGACCACTGATAAGACGAGCATATTATTTTTTTCCGCTGTGCTAAGCACACGCTATGACGATTTCTATTTTTACACTTAATTATATGCCAAAAATTAAATATCTCTATCTATTTATAAGGGTGTGTCAATGCTAAAATTATTGAAAGGGAAAAAGCGATGACATTAACAGTGTACCTAATCCTTTTTGTATCTTTCGTATTCTTTTTCAATCATCTCCTCAAAAAAAGAAGAAAGTCATCATCAAATCTTCCTCCCGGCCGCTACGGATGGCCATTAATCGGAGAAACTTTGGAGTTTCTCCGATTAAACCGGGAGGGAAAGTCGGAGAAATTTGTTCAGGACAGAATGGATAAGTATGAATCTGAAGTTTTCAAGACATCAATAATGGGTGCAAAAATGGTGGTATTGTGTGGTCCTGCAGCAAACAAGTTTTTGTTTGGAAACCATAATAAATTGGTCACAACTTGGTGGCCAACTTCTGTGAAACAGCTGCTTGGGAAGAGTTTGACTAATAGTCATGGGGATGAAGCTAAACATTTGAGGAAGATGTTGTATTATTTTGTTAGTCCAGATGCTTTCTCAAAGCTCTATATTAAGACCATGGAGTTCACTACTCACCACCATCTTAAGAATTACTGGCAAGGTATGTATTTTCCAATGGAAAATTAAGTTTTATTTTTTCCGTGTTTAATATCCGTAATGAAATTTGATTATATTCCAATTTCATTCAAATGAAAAACCTTTTTATCAATTTTAAAATTTCTATTTTATTCAATTTTATTTTATTGTATGAAAACAACTTAATTTTAAAATTTCTATTCTATTCTCAAAAATAATCTATGGCCACATAAATATTTACAAATTATTTTAATTAGAAAAAAAAGATTTGAAAAATACTTTAATTTTGGTCGAAATTATTGTTCCGATACCAAACTTATAGAGGACGTTTTACCCCTGAACTATTTAATAGTATATTTTAAAGATATATATGTGTCCACGTGGATATCATAAATATTGCATCATTATAAATAGTAATGTTCCATGTGACACATATATATCTTTAAAATACAATACTAAATAGTATAGGGGAATAAAAGATCATTCATAAAGTTTGATATCGTAATAACAATTTCGACCAAAATTAAAGTATTTTTAAACCATTTCCCCTTTAATTACAAAGTTTGAAATTTTATTTTTCTTAAATATCTGCCGACATCACATGAGGAGAATAGTAGTTTTCTGTCACAAAGTGACACCGTTATAAATTGTCGTTCGTTCCGCGGTCTACTCGTAGAGCCTGTCAGCCAGCCCCGTAAATCTTTCCCGAATCTTAGTTTTGACAAAGTCTAAAGTCAAAGTCAAATTAAAGTTGCACACTAAATGTTTTTAGTGACCTATCAAATTTATTTTATTCATTTAAAATATTTTTTCTTCATTAATCATTCGAAATGTTTCTAAAAGCTTTTATTACAATAGATGATTTTAATTATTTTTTAAACCGTGCTATTATGTAAAGTTATCTTCAATTCATAACATCAAATTTTACATTAAAATTGTGTCAACATCATTTTAGTGAAGACCAACTTCAAATCGATAATTTTCATCTAGGTATTTCTACCATTGAAGTTGGATCATCCCATAAATTTTGAATTGGTGCAATAAGTTCACGCCCATCCTCAACCATCATGTTGTGCAAAATAATATATGAAGTTAATATATCATGTAACAAATTTTTATACACCAAAATTAACTTATATTTTATAAAAAAAGAATAATATATATACAAAAATTAAGTTTTTGTAATAAAAATTATACACCATAATTTTATTTTTTTTGATGGGAGATGACCGGAGGAGGGGGGGGGGGGGGGGGGATAGCGTAAAAATGAAAAATTTTAAAATTCGAAATATTTTTCCAAAATAGTGTTTTTTCGGGGTGGGGGGAGAGGGTAGGGGTTAAGAGGTAAAAGTTTTTTCAAAAATGGTTTTGACATTATTTTTTTTTTTTGGTTTTTTATTTTATTTTATTTTATTTTGGGGGGGGGGGGGGGGGAGGGTCGAGGGAAGTTGGGGGGCTGATTTGGGGTAGGGGTAAAAGAAATAGAAAATTTAAAAGTTTTAATTTAATTTTTTTTTGAATGGGGAGGGTCAGGTACAGAATATAAGAAAAAATATATTGTAATTTAAGGATGAAGTAAAGCTTTGAAAAATGTTTTTCTTAATTTTTAAAGGGAAGTTATTTTTCTTAAATTGAAGAAAAATAAGTTGATTTGAAAAACATTTTACAAAATATTTAAGTCAACCAAGCATAAGAAAAAAAATAGAAAACATTTTACCTTCATACCAAATACACCCTATATTTATCAAAACAATATATTTAAGTCATATGATATATTATGAAACAATATATAACAACCCTCCAAACAAGTTGTTAAGAAGCTAAGTGGCGAATTATAGGAAATTATTATTTGAAACTTTTTATTTACAAAGGAGCTTTGAGGTGTACGTTGACTAAATATTGTAACTTCATGTCTTCATGTTATAAAGTTAATTTATCAATTTTTCACTTAGTTTTGCACATCCTATATTTTAATTTTCTTTGATTTGTAGAGATATTTCAAGCATAAAATTTATGAAGTGGCCTAATGTTGAACTCTTTACTAGTAAATATTAGTATATGTGAATTTTTGAACTTTGCTGTGTGTACATATGAAGGCAAAAAGGAGGTGAAAGTTTTTCCAACTGTCAAGTTACACACATTTGATTTGGCATGTCGCCTATTCATGAACCTTGAAGACTCAAATCGAATTTCAAAGCTCTTCAATCTATTCAACATTTTCTTGAAAGGAGTCATATCTATAGCCCTAAACATTCCTGGAACTAAATTTTACTATGCAAAGAGAGCAACAAAGACTATCCGTGAAGAACTTGTATTAATTGTGAAGGAGAGAAGAGAGGCCGTAGAACAGAAATTATCAGATTCTCCTCCACAAGATCTTTTGTCACATTTACTTCTATTTCCGGATGAGAATGGTAAATTCATGTCCGAACTAGAGGTAGCTGATAACATCCTCATGATGATCTTTGCCGGCCATGATACCACCACTGTTACTATAACATTAGTGATGAAGTATCTCGCGGAGCTGCCTCATGTTTATGAAAACGTTTTACAAGGTCAGTCAAATACCGTCATATAAAATGAAACATATGAAATGCCAGGGCTTCACTAACAATAAAAAAGTTGGTAATATTTTTTGGTTGATACTGATAACAGAACAAAAGGAGGTTGCATTATCAAAAGGAGGAAGGGAATACTTGAATTGGGATGACATACAAAAGATGACGTATACATGGGATGTAGTGTCTGAAGTTCTCAGGTTAACATCACCAATTATTGGAAGCTGGAAAGAAGTACTAGAGGATTTTAACTACCAAGGTTATAGCATTCCAAAAGGATGGAAGGTACTCCAATATTTGTTTTACTTGATATATTTTTGGTGGTTGTTATGTGTACTCTTTGAAGTTTTTTTTTATTGGATAATATATCATTGAACAAGCTTCCTAGGGATTAATTTTATTAATAAAACACAAAAAAAGTCTTTACAGAAATGCAAAAAAAATAACAACTAGCCATATCACAAAAATGAGAACCAGATTAGAACTATTAATTATTACATTTGCATTCAACTTCTGCAGTTATGGTCTCTCAATTTTTATCGATTCTGCTTTATATTCAGTCCCTCTGCCCCTCCATTGTTCCTTTGCAATTGTTGGTTGTAAAACACAATCATCTAATGAAGGCTTGGTTTGATGCGACAGATATATTGGAATGTCCCTGCAACACACATGGATCCTAAAGTGTTTCCCGATGCTAAAAACTTTGATACATCAAGATTTGAAGGAGCAGGACCAACACCATTTTCATATATTCCATTCGGAGGAGGGCCTAGAATGTGCTTGGGGAAAGAGTTTGCACGACTGGAGATTCTTGTTTTTATCCACAATGTTGTCAAGGATTTCAGATGGAAGTTATTGATTCCAAATGAGAAAATCGAATATGATCCCATGCCCACACCAATTGAAGGACTTCCTATTCTTCTTCAACCCTCAGAAGATATTTCTTGATCACTTCCCTCCCATTCTAGTTGCCAGTGAAAGAAAAAACGACACTAGATATTAGAAATGAGCACTCAGTGTCAATGCGCTTCAAAAGAGCCATTCATGTACAATCCATATTGGATCTGATCAACTGCCCATCCTATCTTTTTTACATTTTGACCCAAGTAAGAAAAGTTATGTTCATATATCTAGAAATATATTTCTATTGAACTGTGAAATGTTATGTGCTGTCATTTATTATACTTAAATATAGTTATGGAATTTACGAAACATCTTTAATTATGTGGACTATTCTAATATTTGAAGAAGCCTTTTGTGCCTTGAAAATCAAATACTCTCTATCATATTTATGTATGTATGTGCAAGTGTGCAGGTCAAGTGAAACGAATAACAAAACACAATTGTTGTTGAGAATAGAGTAGTACGATCATAGAGTTACTGAAAATTTACTACACTTGTTCAAAATTTACTTTTTCTGTTTTCTTCTTTCCTTTCTACTCTTCCATCTCATAAATATATATTAGTACTAGAGCAAGAATTGATCGATAACAATACAATTTGAGTGCGAAGAAGAAGATTTTGAAGAAGAGACCTTAGAAGAAAAGAAAAGCTAAATAATGTTTGGCACAAGTGATAAAGGTGTAGCTCAACTACTTCTTTTATTCAAAAAAAGAAAAAATCCCTAGACTCTCAAATCAAAACAACCACAAATAACACTTCTAATGCTTCATTGAAGTTAAAACCTGTCGAATATTGCGATGGAGTTACCCATATTGAATGGACACTGCAATTGTTGGTAAATTTATATGGTAGACCAGAGTTGGTGGGATTTAAGAAGGGTGATACTACAACAATTCATTATAAAATGACCGTGCCAACTCGGTTATCTTGAGTCGAAGTACATTTTTATCAATTTCATCTCTTTGAGGATCATACCAATTTATATTCTAGGCCTGAGATTCATATGGGAGTTCAATAGTGGACCCTATAATATGCGTTTTCTGAAATGGACTCTGTGGTTCAATCCGAAAGAAGAAACTTGTATTGCATTAGCATGGATCTTACTTTATGGTTTGCCATGCAATTTGTTCGATCATGACTCTATATTCCCCATAGCTTTAGCTGTAGGGAAACCTAAGGTTGTTGATAAAGCAGTTAAGGATGAAACCAAATTATTAATTTTCTTGATTTATATATGCATAACTTGAAATAATTAGACTAAAATAAATAAATAATGTTGGGGCTATAGACAGTGAAATTTTATTGATAAATCCATATTAAATTTTGGATTAATCCATAAATTCATGATATATTGACCACTCAAATTACTGGTTAATAAATTCGGATTAATATTTAAGTAAAAATATAAGACTTAAATAAAGTCAAAATCACATTTGGGCCAATCCATTAAGTTGACAAGAAGAGCCCAACTCATGTTTTTCAAGCCCAAGGACCGAAATTGCTTGGAAGAAAATACCCCTAAAATCCTAGCTCAAGTCTATATAAAGAAGTCTTCATAAGACCAAAAGAAAAAGAAGGAAGAAGAAAAAGAAGAACACACACATAGAAGTACATATAGAATCCTTGCTCTTCAGTGGTGATCTGCAAGTCTTCCGCATACAAAGAAGTATACACTCCAACTGTTGAGCTGCAAGTTTTCCATCAAATCAAGAACATCTGTGAAGAGAAGAATCAGGGGATTACATATCTTTTTTAAGAGATTTTATAAAGATTGTAACCTTCACATTAATTTAAATACAAATATTATTGTTTGCTTGCTATTTTCCTTTCCTGTTTACTGTATTTCAGGATTGAAATTTTAGAGGCTTACAAATTGGCACGCTTAGTGGGACAATCTTTACCTCTCATCTCTTCTCTTCAAGAAAATCAAATTTCAAAAACACTGAGATGAATTTCAAAAAGACTCAAAATTTGCATTTGCATATGCATCGAAATTTGGATTTGTATCCGTAAATGCATTCGCATCTACATCTGCATTTGCATTCGTAAAAACTGATGGATCCGAATTATGTATCATTGTGGAAATTATCCTTGATGTTACTGCGGGAAGCATGAGACCTATCACAAGGAACCAAGCCAAATTTCTAGGACAACAAGCCTCCCGAGTGCCGCCCAAATTTTCTATTGTCTTTGGTTCGTCTCCAAAAGGTGTAAAGTCTCCTGCAAAAGCTGCAAAAGAAGATATCGCCAAAATGGTTGAGAGGGTTCTTGCGCAATTAAGCCAATCCACATTTAAAAAGTCATTCACTTTAGCCGATAATGATTCCTTAAGAACTACATCTACTCTGCATAACCAATCTGCATCTCATGTCATGGAAAATCAACGTTATTCTTTATCATCTACAATGGCTATGCAAGCGATGGTGATCAAAACTTCCACCATAGAAGAACAACTTACAAATTTGACGAAAGCAGTTGAAGGCCTATCAAAGTGCATCAAAGGCCAAGACATCCAAATTACCAAGTTGACAAACATGATGGAGAATATGGAGGAAAGAGGATCCACTCAATTATGCGTAAAGCTTTATGAAACTCAGAAGAAAATAGAGTCCTTCGCAAAATAAGAAACAATCATCAAGGAGTTTCAAGTATCTGCCGAAGGTCTGATTCCTGAATTGAAGGACTTCATCAAAGAAGCTATCAAAGATAAATCTGATTGCACGTCCAAGTCTCCTATCACATATGTAAAGCCATATTCTCAAAGAATTTATAACCTAAAAATACATGTTGGTTATCAACCTCCTAAGTTGCAGAAATTTGACGTCAATGGAATTCCGAAACAACATGTGTCACACTTTGTCGAAACTTGCAATAATGCTGGAACGTATGGTGATTATCTTGTTAAGCAGTTTGTTAGATCTCTCACAGGAATTGCTTTTGAATGGTACATAGATCTTGAGTCTAGTTCTATCGATAGTTGGGAGCAGATGGATCAACAATTCCTTAAGTGTTTTTATAGCACAAGGCGTATTGTGAGCATGATAGAGATTGCAAACACCCGTCAAAAAAATGATGAACAAGTCATTGACTTCATAAATTGCTGGAGGAGCTTGAGCCTTAACTGCAAAGATCGCCTTAGTGAAACTTCTTAGATCAAAATATGCATCAAAGGTATGCATTGGGATCTTCGTTACATATTGCAAGGGATAAATATTTGAAGAACTAGCAACACGTGCTCATGATATGAAACTGAGTATGACTTCAAATGGTTATCAAAAGTTGTCCAACTTCGAAACTTACAAAGAAAATATAATTAACATTGAGGATAAAGGAAAGTTTTCATCTGAAATTGAAATTGAAGAGTCTATTTAAGTTGACATGCTCCTTGATGTACGAGCCTAAACTGTAAGTCATAATGCCCATCGACGCACGAGCCTAAAATTCATGTCATGAAACTCATCAAATTCAAACTAAATTTTCAAGCTCCTAATGCTCCTCAAATTCGAGTTAAGTCTTCAAATCAAAATACTCCTAACTCATCAAATTTG
Organism: Solanum verrucosum; assembly: GCF_900185275.1. NCBI lineage: Eukaryota > Viridiplantae > Streptophyta > Magnoliopsida > Solanales > Solanaceae > Solanum > Solanum verrucosum. The sequence continues at coordinate 262,084 of NW_026020263.1, forward strand.
AGCTAAGTCTTCATGGCATAAAGCTCATCAAATTTGAGCTAAATCTTCATGTCGTGAAGCTCGTTGAGTTCAAGCTAAGTCTTCAAGTCATGAGGCTTCTCAAATTTGTGTAAAATCTTCAAGTTTCAAAGCTCATTAAATTCGAACAAAATCTTCAAATCAAAATGCTCATTGACGCACAAGTCAAAAATATATGTCATGAAGCACATCAAATTCGAGCTAAGTTTTCAAGTCAAGAAGTTTCTCAAATTGGAGTAGAATCTTCAAGGCTTAAAGCTCATCAGATTCAAGCAAAATCTTCAAGTCAAAATTGCTCTTCGACGCATGAGCATAAAATGCATGTCATAAAGTTCATCAAATTCTATTGAATCTTCAAGTTTTAAAGCTCATCAATTTCGAGTAAAATCTTCAAATCAAAATGCTCCTCGACGCACGAACCTAAAATGCATGTCATACGGTTCATCAAATTCTGTTGAATTTTTAAGTTTCAAAGCTCAGAAAATTCGAGCAAAATATTCAAGTCAAAATGCTCCTCGACACATGAGCCTAAAATGCATGTCATAAAGTTCGTCGAATTCTGTTGAATCTTCAAGTTTCGAATCTCATCAAATTCAAGCAAAATCTTCAAATCAAAATGCTCATCGACGCACGAGACTACAATTCATGTAATAAAGTTCATCAAATTGCATTGAATCTTCAAGTTTCAAAGATCATCAAATTCGAGCAAAATCTTTAAGTCAAAATGCTTCTCGACACACGAATCTAAAATGCATGTCATGAAGCTCATCAAATTCATGCTAAGTCTCAATTTTCGAAGCTCTTCAAATTTGAGCTAAGTTTTCAAATCATGATGCTTCTCAATTGCGAGCCAAGTCTTCAAGTTAGAAAAGCTCCATTAAAATGAGTTAAATCTTCAAATTGTTACTTTTGGCCCTCATGAGTTTAAATCTATATGGTCCAAAAAATTCAATATGTTGAAAACCTTGAAATAAGTGGCCGCCTAGAAAAATTAGAAAAATAACTCACATGTTTTGCATGGAAGTGTAAAGTAAGTATATTTTATTGCTTCAAAAGTGCAAGAGATTTTACACATCATAAGGAAGGGATGAAAAAATGGACATATCATCCCATACAAAAGGTCTAAGTAGAAAAAAAATATCAAGAAGTGGTTTGTCAAATCGTCTTGGATGTCTTTATCAAGTTCACATCACCTCTTCATCAAACATTATTGCTTCAAATATTTTTATTGATAGATGCAGCCATAAGTGAGCTTCTATCTTTGACATGGGGGGATATTTTGAAGTTTGATTTAAGGATTAATAATGTGACAAGTAGTTCCTCTCAAGAACTAGGACAAACTGCGGCAAAATCTCTTTCTCGCCAAAGCCAAAACTACAAAGGAAAAGGTCAAAGTGTGATTCATCGCCAAACTTCAATTTAGAAGATGCATCAAGTGTGGTTCATCGTCAAAGCCACAACGGAAAAAAAAAAGATGTTTCATGTGTAGTTTGTCATCAAAGCTGCAACTCTAAAATAAGATGCACCATGTGTGGTTTGTTATCAAAGTTGTGACTGTAAAAGAAGATGTACTAATGTCGTTTTTTGCTAAACCCAAAATTTCAAAAGAAGATGCAACAAGTGTGGTTTGTCATTAAATTCATAGCTAAAAAAGAAGATGCATCATGTGTGATTCATCATTAAAGTCACAACTGCAAAAGAAGACAGAGTAAATATGGTTCATTGTCAAAGTCACAATTGAAAAGGAAGATGTATCATGTGTGGTTCGTCATCAAAGGTGCAATTGTAGAAGAAGATGCACTAAGTGTGGTTCATTACTAAAGCTGCAACTGCAAAATAGAATGCATCAAGTGTAGTTCTTCGTCAAAGTTGCAATTGCAAAAGAAGATCCCGACGTGTGGTTCGTCTTCATCAAAGCCACAATCTCTAAAATATGGCACCATATATGATTCGTCGTCAAAATTGCAACTACAAATGAAGATGCATCAATTGATTCCTCGTAAATTATGGATCACCCCTCACTTTTTTTATGATATTGAGAATGTTGCGGTCCATCGTAAACCTAAAAAAAAAGTGATGTGTCTCACGGTGCCAATTGCAGAAAGCTTCTAATCTGCATGAAAAACAATTGTGGTATATGCTCTCGCGCTCATTATGATGAATATGATTGTTTTGGATTAAGAGTCTTGTGTTCTTTCTCCATTTAGATGATGACAAAGTTTTCAATCAATACGAAACTCAATAGGTAGATCTTCGGGGAAGATGCAGAGAAATGAACTCATGAATGTTGTCAAAATTTGGTTAGATCACCAACTTCAAAAAATAATTATTGTCAGTTCATGAGGAGTTTTACCTTGAATTTTGGATATGTTGTAGACTTGATGTCTAGTTTCTATAGAATCAAGTCGCTCGTCATTCGAAATCTCCTACACCAATATAGAGATATTTTGGTGAGACTGCATAGAGTTGTAAAAAAGAACACAAATTTGATAGCAAACTTCAAAAATCAATTCCCGTCAATTCAGAAGGGTTTTATTTTGAATTTTTGATATGTCGTATCCCTCTGATTCTAAGTTCTGGAACATCAAACGAATCATGATGTACATGTTTCTACAACAAGTTATGAATTTTCTACCGCAGGCGTGTTGTGATGGAAAAAAAGTGACGAAAATTGAGTTTGCTATGCCTCAAGTTGACAATCAATCATTGTAATAGCATGTGTAATTATAGGAATCAAAAGTACATAAATTGTGTTCCTACAAATTATGGAAAAACTATATTTAAAACATAATTATGGTAAATTTTCCTAGGAAGTAAATTATGGTAAGTTTCTATAGGAATCAAGTTATGGAAAATTCCATTGAAATTGAGTTATTAAATATTTCCATTGAAATCAATTATGGAAAGTTTTAAAAGACTCCATAAAAAAAATATATTTCATGAATACTTCAAGCCTTGTTTTTATAGGTTCAAAAAGTTGGACACCGCAACAAACCTCGAAACAGGGGGCATTTGTAGACAATGAAATTTTATTGATAAATCCATATTAATTTTTGGATTAATCCATAAATTCATGATATATTGACCAATCAAATTACTGGTTAATAAAATTGGATTAATAATTAAGTCAAAATATATGACTGAAATAAATTCCAAATCACATTTGGGTCAGACCATTAAGTTGACAAGACGAGCCCAACTCATGTTCTTCAAGCCCAATGACCAAAATTGCTTGGACAAAAATACCCCTAAAACCCTAGCTCAAGCCTATATAAAGAGGTTTTCATAAGACCAAAAGAAAAAGAAGAACACACACATAGAAATACATAGAGAATCCTTGCTCTTCAGTTGTGATCTGCAAGTCTTCCACATACAAAGAAGTCTTCGCTCCAAGTGTGAGCCGCAAGTTTTCCATCAAATCAAGAACATATTTGAAGAAAATAATAAGGGGATTACATATTTTTTTAAGAGAATTTATAAAGATTGTAACCTTCGCATTAATTCAAATACAAATATTTTTGTTTGCTTGATATTTTCTGTTTACTGTATTTCAGGATTGAAACTTTAGACGCTTACAAGGAAAATTGTTTGAACTATCATATCAACAAGGTGCTCTCAATTGGTTTCTATAGAATCAGATACATGTTGTGCTACGGTCGGGTTTGGGACGTGACAAAACTGCTTCCTACTTAAACTCGTGGTTTATTCACAATACATTCGTTGGCAACTAAGAGAGGTTTTCGACTTCAGTTTGGTTTGTAACTTTAGCATTCTTTGCCTCATCTTAGAGAAACTTTCTGATCCTAGTGATAATAGTTATACAGTGAGACAAAGATTCACTTACACTGACTTTTGGATCAATGATATTACTTGGAAGCTGTCTCTTTTAGGGTAGGTTATAATCTCTAGATAATTCTCCCATCTGTTATACGAACTTCTGAATATAAGAGCTCACAAGGACTGATATATTTGCAAATTGTAGTCTCAGTCCTTTCTTGATTTTGTAAAAAAAATTCTAGCATCCTTTGCAAATTAGAATTTTTCTGATCCTAAGAAGGACTCTCTCGCTACTGTTGTGAGTGAGATGTATGTCCTTTTGGAGGGTAAATGGATTCAACTTTTATTTCCAAACTTTATAACCGTTGTTCTAATTTTGACTACCTTAATTCTGATATATGATCAAGGTAATCAGGTGGTGGGGTCTCCATTGGTTCTGATAGTTCAACCCTTGGTAGTTCTATCATTGATAACCCTCCTTGAGAGTTGTTGACCTCGTTAGCTTCTTCAAATTGCATCAGAGGAGCTTTTGAGTATTGAACAACTTGTTGTGCATAATTCACCCGAGACACTACATCAATAGTGGTGGACAAATTGGAGATCATATGATCTCCCTCTTGGTTTTCCTTAATTATCATCGTGAGCATAGGATTTACAAAAGAGATGTCACCACTAGTATTGCTCGAGCATAAAGCATCATTGTGCCTAGTAATCTTGTTCATTAAGTCGAAATTATGAGTATAAGTCTATTAATGTTACATCTCACTAAGTGAATGAGCTAGAATTAGAAAGAGTCATTTTTGGAAAGAATGAAAAATCTGAAAAATTGGTTAAGTTATGTTAAGTATGGGTTTTTGGTCAACTTCAAATGACAATAACTCCTAGCTCAGGCTGAGTTAGGTGTGCTACAAGATACCATAGGAAATATCTTTGATTTATCTTTCCAACACAACCGAGTTTGCGTGATTTCAAGTTCTTATGAGGGAGATATGCTCATTTGAAGTTGGGCTGTCTAGATAAGGAAAGTCAAAATCGGATTTTTGAGAGGTATTGTGATATTTTCACTATCCAATTAATTAAATTCATTTTTGTTAATTAAGTTGGGGTCTCTACGGATAGGATTCATTTTACACTATTGAGAATTACGCTAGGGCTTTAAGAGAAGAGAAAAGAGGAGGAAAGGAGAAGAAAAGTTCAAGATTCGTCAAGTTCTTGCGAATTTGGTTGTGGATTTCGCCAAGGATTCAATCCTACGAGGTATGTGAGACTTTCATAACGTTGGGTTCGTTCACCCACGTGCAAAACATGTTTATTTCAGTGTGAATTCGTCCTAAAGAGGTTAAAAGTTTGATGTTCTTGATAAGTGTTCTTGAATTTGCTTTCGTTCTTGAATTGGGCTGAGATTGAGGAGTTCTTGAGATTATTGCGTCGATTTATAGAGTTGTTTTGAGTTAGGTTCTTGTGTATATATACTAGGTATCTGAATCTAAAAAGAATTTGGGGAAAAGGAATCAAATTTAGGTGAATTGGGGTTAGAAAACGAAAAAGGAAAAGGTCGGGCGAATCTGGGTACTAGGTCCGCATCGCGGACCTATTCCTCCGGATGTGGAAAAAAAATTCCGCGTCGCAGAGTTGTCATGGACCGTTCTGCCTCAAAATTTATTTCGCGACGAAATATTTAAATGCATCTCCGCGTCGCAAACTTGCTTCCAGATAGTGATTTTTTTATCGTTTCTCATGTTTAACTATCTAAAAACACTCCTAAACATCATGAGATCCTTCCTATCACAAATCAAAATACTTGAATCCATAAAGTCAAATTCAAGGAAAGTTAAGAGCCAAGTCTAGAGAGTCCTTAGAGTCATTTCAAAAGCCTTTTGCACACGCTATAACTTTGTTTTCAGACTTGAGTTTTGGGTTGAGTAAAGAGTGAAGATCAAAGTTCTTTTCTTCAAAAGAGTATACCGGACTATGTATTCCCAAAAGAGTAAATGTTTTCACATTTAAACAAGAAAGGAAACACAGATTTCCAAGAGAGCCTTTGAGCTAGTTTTTGAGTAATTATCTCAAACCACAGAAAGAGTTTTGTTTTTAAACATATGAGCTGAGTATATTTTGGGAGTAGTATTGAGCACCTATATGGGGACAAGTTCACAATAACTCAAGTCTCCATAAATGTAGTCATCGTGGGTAAAAAGGGTCATAATTTTTAGATGATTCTTTAGTGCTTTTTAGCATAGACTAGTAGATCCACTTAGTTGAGGCATTTTATATCACGGCAAGGTATAAGACAGTTCTGGCAGCGTGGGCGAGACGTTGTATCATCACTTTAGCTCATAGTGATGGTTGTCGGTTAGAGAAACTCCCACAGTATTATATTACTTTATATGTAAACTGAGTTGTTCTTGTATTTCTTTAACACATTGAATTGTCACATACTGTTTTAAATGCTTGGTATAAACTGCAACTTTATTGTTGTTTTACTTTGCATTTGAGTTGAGTATCCATGAGTTTAGTAAAGCTAAGGTAAGTGTTCATTTCAGATTCCTTTCAAGCTTATGTCATGTCTAGTTTTCCCCTCGCATGCTCGTACATTCAATGTACTGATGCCATTTATCATTTTATGATGCAGATACAGGTAACCAGGATCAGCACCCAGCGCCTCGCTGATCCAACTGAGCACTCAGAGTCAGTTGGTGAGCCTCATTCTTTCCAATGGAATTCCTTTTTATTGCTTTGATTAGTTAGTTCATTAGGATGTCATGGGTCTTGTCCCGACGTCCATATTAGTTGTTAGAGGCTTCATAGACAGCTAGTAGAATATTTGTCGTTATCTTATTATTCGCTTATGTTTTGAGATTTGAGTTGTCATCTTGGCTAGTTGAATGTTCTTTTAAGACATTCTAAGATATTTCATGAGTTTATCTTTCAAGACTATTATCTTGTAACTTAAGTTTTCCGCTATGAGTTAAGCCAGTCCAAAGGTTCGCTTGAGGCCAGCAATGGTTCTCGAGTGCCAGTCCCACCCAGGGTGTAGGCTCAGGGCGTGACAAACTCTGTATCAGAGCACAGAGTTCAAGAGTCCTAGGGAGTCTATGAAGCCATAACTGTAGAGTCCTATTTATCGGTGTGAAGCGCGCTACATCTATAATTTGGAGGTTGCAACATTTAGTAACTATCTCACTTCTTTCATACTCATTTCATGCGATAAAGTTCATCTCTATAATGTCTCTTTCTAATTCGTGCTTGTGCATGTATTTCAGTTGATCATGCCTCCACGAAGAGTTGTTCAAGGTCATCCTGTTTGGAGAAACGTTGAGGAGAAAAGGGTACCTAATACACCAGAAGTGCAACCCCAATGAGAGGTCACCAATGTTAAATTTCGGGAAGCAATCTGAACGCTAAGTCAAGCTGTGACCAATGAGGTTGGGCATCAAAGAGGGGCTCGATAGGAAGAGGCTGATACTTCGAGGATCTGTGAGTTCTTGAGGATGAATCCTCCAAGCTTCACTACTTCAAGCACTATTGAGGATCCGAAAATTTTTGTTGAGGAACTGCAAAAGGTGTTTGAGGTTATGCACGTTGTTGATGCTGAGCGAGTGGACTAGCTGCATATAAACTGAAGAATATTGCTAGGACTTGGTTTGACTCATGGAAGAAGGGTAGAGCTGATGGTGCAACAATTTTGACTTGGGCTTTGTTTGATGAGGCTTTCTTAGGGCATTTCTTTCCCCGTGAACTGAGAAAAGCCAAGGTACGAGAATTTCTTACCCTTAAGCAGGATTCACTAAGTGTTCATAGGTATATTTGAAGTTCACCCAACTTTCCCGTTATGCTCCGGAGATGGTTGCGGATATTTGTTGCTGGGTTGTCTCATCTATCAAGCAAAGAGGGCAAGGCGGCTATGCTAATAGGGGACATGGATATAGCAAGTGTAACACACCTAAATGTTTAAACAAATAGTCGCATGTTGTTACATCATCTCGTAATTACTAGAATATGTTTTATTCTCATTTTTGGAACTTGAAATGTTGTGATTTGCAAACTTGCTTAGCATAAATTGTTACCGTAAATTAAGGTATTGTATGCGGGTATTTACGTAATTATCTAATTATACTTACTTATACATTGGAAGTGTGGGTATAAAGTACATAAATACAGTTATATATGTATGCTTTTTGGGAAGCCATCTATTTGTTTGGGCAGCCCTTTTTGGAGACATCTGTCCATGTGACAAAGATAACTTTTGTAGCTATATATCTTTACACCTCCTTTGATTGAATTCGTTTTCCCTCAAGTCTAAGAACATTATAACATTAGCCAAACAGTTTTTCTTCAAAATCAAGAGAAACACTAAGTCCTTTTTGCTGGAATCCGACACACACACATTTCCTTTTGGTAGGTGACGAAATCTGCTTCTGAGCTGGGTAGTGTTTGGTATTTTATGCATATCTCATTCAAAAGAACTTCGTTTATAGTGAATAAATATGTTTTGGAAATCTAATTTGTAGACCTACAACTCTTGTGTTTATATAAAATTCTAATTTAGCTGTTATGGATACGAAATAAGGGACACAACATATAACAAGTTCTGTGCAGATTCTGGAATTAGAAATCCTGTACGTTCAACTGTTAGTATTTTGATTATATCTTTTTGTACAAAGTGTATTTTGCGGTGATTATTGATTATTTGCAAGCTTAAGAGATGTACCTACATCTTTTATGAAGGATATAAATTCCATTTTGGCCGTTTTCTGCTTCAAATCTAATTTGCGACATGGAGTGCTTTTATTGGGCAGAATATCTGTTTTGGGATTATAGTAGTATTTGTACAGGCTAGGCTTACTTGTGATGATAACCCTGTGTTACGCCATCATTATTGAGCTACTAGAAAGTAAATAAGTTATTGAATTCATTTTTTTAAGGTTGTATATCCTCGTGTACGAGTTGAAGACTTTGATACGCTGGTTGGTCTACGATTTGAACTCTTGAAGTTGTGTTGGACTATTTTTGTGCTAAAGAACTGAGGTTTGTTTATAAACCTATACATGTACTCTTTTTACCTGCTGGTATATCTGAAAGTTTACCTTGGTACCTTGGTTACCTCTTGTCACTTTGCATTGTCGTATTGGTATTCTTTATTGCATTAAAGACGCTTGTGTAACTCGCCCACTTGTACGGATTGTTTGATCACTTGGAACTCTTGTTGGGACCTTGTCCTTCTTGTGGCTGTGACTTTGTCACTCTTGGCATGCCTCTTGGTTCGGATCATTTGCCTTCTTGACTCTGAATTTTTAGTCCGTCTTAAGAATGGAAGTTGTCCATTTTAAGTACGAACTAAAAAGCCATTTTTAATAGGGTTCTTGGTTCTCTTGATTATTGGGCTTTGACCCTTCTTGATACAGGGCGTCGGCCCTTCTTGATACCTATTTGTGCTTGGTATGATGACATGATATATATATATATTGGGGCGAGCCTTGTTATTGAATCACTTGGAAAATGGTGCTATGAGCGTTTTTGACATTTGGATCTTTAAATATCGAACTTGATACTCTTTATATATTGTTTAGTTGATTCATTTATTATGTTTCAATTGGGCTGCCCTTTACTTGAGGATAACTTGGCGAATTTGAGGGCTCCGAACCTATAGTTTTTACACCACTAAGTTGTATGCTTAGCGATTCTTGTTTCTATCGTAGGGAATGTTCGAGAGGATGCTTGAAGTTGGCCATTAAAGATGGAGATTTTGAAAGCTTTAAGGAAGATCACATTTGCATATAGGAATATATATTTTGTATAAACCTTGGAACTTGTTCATGATCTATGTATTGTATATTTACATGAGAATTTGAGGGCTGATTTGGTCATGTCACCATGGGTTGTAATATAAGTATCGCTATACGTTTTTATGTTTTTGGGGTGTGTAAACCCAAGTCTTGTAATATACTAAATTTACTATTTATTTCAAATGTTTGTGTGAAGCATGAGCAGGCTTATTTCGGTACTCGAAAGCTTGTAATATTCTTGTTATTTCGTCCTTGAGTGTGAGGATAATATATATATATATACATGAAAAACTCGTCGGTTATTTGGTTTAAATAACTTTTCGGAGGTCATTATGAATCTAATCCCTCTACTAGATTATGATCAGTATGCCCTCGTTAATCGTTTTTTAATGTCGCAAGTATAAGTTAGGTTTGTTTAAAAAGGGTCGCTACAATTGTTGGTATTAGAGCCTAGGTTTGTGGTTCTAAGACTTTTGTTGTAAATGACTTGTATAGTTTTTTGCTTTCGGAAGGGTTCTATTTAGATCTTTTTTTTGTTCTCTTACTTGGTTTATAATAATTGCATCACATGTAGAGTGCATATGCATCAAGTACATATCCATAATACAATGTGATCTTTCCTTTTGAAGGAATTAAGTCATGGAGACTTCTTCTGACCGACCTATGGAAGCTGCTCGTGAAGGTTCGGGTGCCTCTATTTCCCAACCTCATGCACTGGAAGGGGTTGGAGAACATATCTCGAATCAGTATGTTCCCCATACTAGTTGTTCTGAAGTGGGAAACCATCAGGGTGTAATAGCTGGTCCACATCCTCACATGAGTCATGGTACTCAAACCATGAATCCTCATGTTCAATAAATGGCTGAATTCTCCCACCACATGGCTGAATCAATGCATGATCCCCCACGGGATTAACTTTGAGAAAATGAGGAAAATGGGTGGAGTGGAGTTTGAAGGCACTGTTGATCCCATTGATGCTGAACAATGGCTTGATCGCATGGATAGGGTATTTGAGCAGTTAGAGTGTTCAGATGTTGCAAAATTTAAGTATGCTATTTCACTATTACAAAAGGATGCTTACGATTGGTGGGTAAGTGTTTCGAATGCCAAGGTAAAACCTTCCGTTCTTACTTGGGATGATTTTCTTAAGGAATTTCGTATGAAGTATGTCCCACCTGCTTATTGTAATGCAAAGAAAAAAGAGTTGTTGAATCTAAGGCAACAAGGCATGTGCATTGCTGAATATGAACAGAAGTTTCTAAGGCTTTCTCGCTATGCTAGTGGTATTATTAAAGAGGATAGAGACAAGTGTAGGAAGCTTGAAGACGGTTTAAATGATTCAATTAGGAAGAATGTGGCGATCCTGCAACATGAGAAATTTTGTAAGTTAGTGTCTGCTGCACTTACTTAGGAATGACTTGATAAAGAAGAAGCTAGTAGAAATGAAAACAGATTCCGAAAGCCTAGCCCAGATTTTGGGGGTCCATCCAAAAGGGGAAGATTTGATAATTCTAAGGCTGGTAGTGATAATAGGCCACCTCAACAGAGGCAAAATAGATCAGAGTTTTCTACAGCTAGCACTCCAAATTATGACCAAGGCAAGCCGCATGTTTCCACTTGTCCACAATGTGGAAAGAATCATTATGGTACTTGCAGGAGAGCTTTGGGTGCATGTTTCAATTGTGGGAGCTTTGATCATAAAGTGAAGGATTGTCCTAATCCTAATAATTCTCCATCGTTGAGAACTGAAGGCTCGGCTCATAAGCCTTCTGTCAATCCTCCTCAAACTAATAGAGGTGCAAGACCTAAAAACACCCAGGCAGCAGGTACAAGTGGAGCTAATCAAGCTAGTAGGCAAAGGGCTACTGCACGCGCTTCTGTTATGAGGCAGAGGGATGATCAAGATGAACAAGACGTGGTTGTCGGTAAATTTCACTTATTTGGCTTATGCGTGTTTACGTTGTTTGATCCTGGTTCTACACATTCCTATATTTGTTCATCACTTGTTCTTCCTGAAAATTTGAAATTTGTGAGTCTTAATTATGATGTGCTGGTTGAAAGTCCTTTGGGTTATCAAGTTGTGTGTAATCGAGTTTACCAAGATTGTCCCTTCGTGATTCAAAACCTAGTCTTCCCTGCTGATTTGATTGAAATACCCTTCAAGGATTTTGATGTTATTATCGGGATGGATTGGCTTTATAAATATCATGCAGTTGTAGATTATAGGTCTAAGCATGTGACTTTTAAAGATCCTACATTTTCACACATCATTGTACAAGTTGAAAGATCAGTGGCATCTAGTATTATTTCTGCGTCCTTGGCAAGAAAGTTGATGCGTCAAGGTTGTGGGGCATACCTTGCTCACATAGTTGATACACAATTGAAGAGTCCTTATATCAAAGACATACCTGCTGTGTGTGATTTTCCAGAAGTATTTCCAGAAAACCTTCCGGGATTGCCCCCGAAAAGAGAGGTTGAATTTCCAATCGAGCTTATTCCTGGATCTACCCCTATTTCTATCACTCCGTATAGAATGGCTCCAGCAGAATTACGAGAATTGAAATCTCAATTGCAAGAACTTCTTGAGAAAGGTTTTATTCGACCTAGTGTTTCTCCTTGGGGATCCCCTGTTTTATACGTAAAGAAGAAAGATGTCACTTTTAGGCTTTGTATTGACTATAGACAATTGAATAGAATAGCAATCAAGAATAGATATCCACTACCAAGAATTGATTATTTGTTTGACCAACTTAAAGGTGCTAAAGTATTCTCGAAATTGATTTAAGGTCTGGATATCACCAACTACGTGTTAGAGAGAAACATATTCCTAAAACTGCTTTTAGAACTCGATATGGTCATTATGAATTTTTAGTGATGCTATTTGGATTGACAAATGCTCCTGTGGTATTCATGGATCTAATGAATCGGGTATTCAAGCCTTATCTTGATCACTTTGTGGTTGTCTTTATATATGATATTTTAATATTTTCTAGAAGTAGTGAAGACCATGATAAACACCTCTGAATTATCTTGCAAATTTTGAAGGAGAAAAAACTTCATGCTAAACTTTCCAAGTGTGAATTTTGGCTTGATGAAGTAGCTTTTCTGGGACATGTTGTATCAACTGAAGGTGTGAAGGTGGATCCTAGTAAGATACAAGCAGTTGTTGAATGGAGACCTCCCAAAAGTCCGACTAAGGTAAGAAGTTTCTTGGGCTTAGCAGGATACTACAGAAGATTTGTGAAAGGCTTTTCCATTATCGCCTCCACTTTGACTAGGATATTGCAGAAGGAAGTAAAGTTTATTTGGGATAATAAATGCTAAGAGAGGTTTGAAACTCTCAAATACTTGTTGACTCAAATGCCAATACTTGCTCTACCAATTGAAGGGAAAGAATATGTAGTATACAACAATGCTTCTCACCATTGTCTCGGTTGCGTTTTGATGCAAGAAGGGAAAGTTATTTCTTATGCCTCTCAGAAATTAAAACCGCATGAAATGAATTACCCTACTCATGATCTTGAACTTGTTGCTATAGTGTTTGCTTTGAAAATATGGCGGCATTATCTGTATGGAGAGAAATGTCATATATTCACTGATCACAACAACTTAAAGTACTTAGGTACTCAAAAGGAGCTAACCCTTTGACAATGCAGAAGGCTTGAACTCATCAAGGATTATGACTGCACGATTGATTATCATCCAGGTAAAGCTAATGTAATTGCTGATGCCTTAAGTAGAAAATCCTTCGCAAGCATTTCTTTGAGTCCTTTACCCTTGCTTCTTGAGTTAAGAGCCATGAATATTTGTTTTACACTTGATTCAAATGGTTCAGTTATTGCTAATTTGCAAGTAAAGCCAACATTACTTGAACAAGTGAAAGAAGCACAAAAGTTAGATAAGAAACTTGTAAAATTGACCAGAGAAGTTCAAGGTGGGGAAAACATGATTTTACATTTACGGAGGATGGTAGCTTATTTTATCAAAACAGGTTATGCATCCTTAATGATGACAAATTAAGGAGAGAAATATTGAATGAAGCACATACTTAACCATATGCAATGCATCCTGTAGGTACAAAGATGTACCAGACCATCAAAGAAAATTATTGGTTGAATGGTATGAAGAGAGACATTGCGGAATTCATTTCAAAATGTTTGGTTTGTCAACAAGTAGAGGCAGAACATCAGGTCCCAGTTGGTTTACTACAGCCCTTGTCTATGCCGGAATGGAAATGGGAGAGAATAACTATGGACTTTGTTTCGGGACTTCCTCGCACTCAAAGGAATCATGATGCATTATGGGTGATTATGGACAGGCTAACCAAGAGTGCTCACTTCTTAGCAATTAGGATGGATTACTCACTTGAGCGTTTAGCTGAGTTGTACATTAATGAGATTGTAAGACTACATTGGATCCCTGTGTCTATTGTATCTGATCGAGACCCACGGTTTACATCTAGATTTTGGGGCAGCTTACATGAAGTTTTAGGTACTAAGTTGAAATTTAACACTTCGTTCCATCCTCAAACAGATGGCCAGTCGGAAAGAGTGATACAAATTTTGGAGGATATGCTTCGAGCTTGCATTATGGAGTTTGAGGGTAGTTGGGACAAACACTTAGCTTTGATAGAATTTGCTTACAATAACAGTTACCAATCGAGTATTGGAATGCCTCCCTATGAAGCCTCATATGGAAGAAAATGTCGGACCCCTCTTTGTTGGAGTGAAGTTGGTGAAAGAAAGCTTGTTGGTCATGAAATTGTGCAACAAACAAAGGACAAGGTAAAACTTATCAAAGATCATCTAAAAAATTCTTCAGATAGACAAAAGTCGTACGCTGATCTTAAAAGGCGTGACATTGAATATCAAGTTGGAGATAAAGTATTCTTAAAGGTGTCTCCATGGAAAAAGATATTGAGATTTGGCCAAAAAGGAAAACTTAGTCCCCGATTTATCGGACCTTATGAGATACTTGAAAAGGTTGGACCAGTTGCATATAAATTGGCTTTGCCACCTGAGTTAGACAAGATCCACAATGTCTTCCATTATTCTATGCCTAGAAGATATCGTTTTGATCCATCTCATGTTCTTCCAGTTGAATCTATTGAGGTTAATCCTGACTTGACGTATAATGAAGAACCCATCCTAATTCAAGCTCTAGAAGTAAAGCAACTTAGGAACAAAAGAATCCCTTTAGTAAAGGTACTTTGGAGGAACCATTCTGGAAAAGAAGTTACCTTGGAAAGAGAAGAAGACATGAGAACCCAGTATCCGCACTTGTTTCGGGACTAGTTTAAGGTAAATTTAGAGATGAAATTTCTTCAAGGAGAAGAGAGTTGTAACACCCCTAAATGCTTAAACAAATAGTCGCATGTCATTACATCATCTCGTAATTACTAGAATATGTTTTATTCTCATTTTAGGAAGTTGAAATGTAGTGATTTGCAAACTTGCTTAGCATAAATTGTTATCTTAAATTAAGGTACTGTATGGGGGTATTTGCGTAATTATCTAATTATACTTACTTATACATTGGAAGTGTGGGTATAAAGTACATAAATATAGTTATATATGTATGCTTTTTGGGCAGCGATCTATTTGTTTGGGCAGCCCTTTTTGGAAACATCTGTCCATGTAACAAGGATAACTTTTGTAGCTATATATCTTTACACCTCCTTTGATTGAATTCGTTTTCCCTCAAGTCTAAGAACATTATAACATTAGCCAAACAGTTTTTCTTCAAAATAAAGACAAACTAAGTCCCTTTGGCTGGAATCCGACACACACACTTACTTTTGGTAAGTGACGAAATCTGCTTCTGAGCTGGGTAGTGCTTGGTATTTTATGCATATCTCATGCAAAAGAATTTTGTTTACAGTGAATAAATATGTTTTGGAAAGTTAATTTGTAGACCTATAACTCTTGTGATTATGTAAAATTCTAATTTAGCTGTTATGGATATGAAATAAGGGACGCAACATATGACAAGTTCTGTCCAGATTCTGGAATTAGAAATCATGTACGTTCAACTGTTAGTGTTTTGATTATATCTTTTTGTACAAAGTGTATTTTGCGGTGATTATTGATTATTTGCAAGATTAAGAGATGTACCTACATCTTTTATGAAGGATATAAATTCCATTTTGACCGTTTTCTGTTTCAAATCTAAGTTGCGACATGAAGTGCTTTTATTGGGCAGAATATCTGTTTTGGGATTATAGTAGTATTTGTACAGGCTAGGCTTACTTGTGATGATAACCCTGTGTTACGCCATCATTATTGAGCTACTAGAAAGTAAATAAGTTATTTAATTCATTTTTTTAAGGTTGTATATCCTCGTGTACGAGTTGAAGACTTTGATACGCTGGTTGGTCTACGATTTGAACTCGTGAAGTTGTGTTGGACTGTTTTTGTGCTAAAGAACTGAGGTTTGTTTATAAACCTATACATGTACTCTTTTTACCTGCTGGTATATCTGAAAGTTTACCTTGGTACTTTGGTTACCTCTTGTCACTTTGCATTATCGTATTGGTATTCTTTAATACATTAAAGACGCTTGTGTAACTCGCCCACTTGTACGGATTGTTTGATCACTTAGAACTCTTGTTAGGACCTTGTCCTTCTTGTGGCTGTGACTTTGTCACTCTTGGCATGCCTCTTGGTTCGGATCATTTGCCTTCTTGACTCTGAATTTTTTGTCCGTCTTAAGAATGGAAGTTGTCCATTTTAAGTACGAACTAGAAAGCCATTTTTAATATGGTTCTTGGTTCTCTTGATTATTGGGCTTTGACCCTTCTTGATACAGGGCGTCGGCCCTTCTTGATTCCTGCTTGTGCTTGGTGTGATGACATGATGTATATATTGGGGCGAGCCTTGTTATTGAATCGCTTGGAAAATGGTGCTATGAGCGTTTTTGACATTTGGATCTTTAAATATCGAACTTGATACTCTTTATATATTGTTTATTTGATTCATTTATTATGTTTCAATTAGGCTGCCGTTTTCTTGAGAATGATAACTTGGCGAATCTGAGGGCTCCGAACCTATAGTTTTTACACCACTAAGTTGTATACTTAGCGATAGTTGTTTCTATCATAGGGAATGTTAGAGAGGATGCTTGAAGATGGCCATTAAAGATGGAGATTTTGAAAGCTTTAAGGAAGATCGCATTTGCATATAGGCATATATATTTTGTATAAACCTTGGAACTTGTTCATGATCTATGTGTTGTATATTTACATGAGAATTTGAGGGTTGATTTGGTCATGTCACCATGGGTTGTAATATAAGTATCACTATACGTTTTTATCTTTTTGGGGTGTGTAAACCCAAGTCTTGTACTATACTAAATTTACTATTTGTTTCGAATGTTTGTGTGAAGCATGAGCAGTCTGATTTCAGGACTCGGAAGCTTGTAATATTCTTGTTATTTCATCCTTGAGTGTGAGGATAATATATATATACATGAAAAACTCGTTGGTTATTTACTTTAATTACTTTTCGGAGGTCATTATGAATCTAATCCCTCTACTAGATTATAATCAGTATGCCCTCCTTAATCCTTTTTGAATGTCGCAAGTATAAGTTAGGTCTCTTTAAAAAGGGTCACTACAACAAGGCTGATGGTTCATGTGCAACAGGTTGTGGAAGAGAAACTGAGGGATAGGGAGGAGTTTAGAAACAAGAAAGCTAAGACAGGGAATGAGTCCGGGCAGCAAAAGAGTAATGTGAACCGTTCTTCCTTTCAGCAAAAGCAAAAGAGACCTATTCCATCATCTGCTAGTGCACCTGCACCCAGAAACAAAGGTGAGTACAATGGTCAAAATTCGCAGAACTTTAAATCTAGACCTGCGCAGTCTCAGGGTAGTGTGGCACAAGGATGTAACTGAGCTCCTGCATGTGCTAAGTGTGGTAGGAACCATCCAGGTAAGTGGTGTGAGGTCTCCAATGGTTGTTTCAAGTGTTTTCAAGAGGGTCACTTCATGAAAGTGTGCCCAAAGAACCGTCAAGGTAATGTGAATCAGGGCAATAGAGCCCAATCTTCATCAGTTGCTCCACTAGACAGAGTTGCATCTACAGGAGCTACTTCAGGGACAGACGGAGGAGCAAACTGCTATATGCTATCACGAGTCATCAAGAGCAAGAGAATTCTCCAGATGTTGTCACTGGTATGATCAAAGTCTTTACTCTTAATGTTTATGCTTTGCTATACCCAGGAGCGAGTTTATATTTTGTGACTTCTTATGTTGCAATGAAATTTGATGTTCTTCCTGAGAAACTTTGTGAGCCCTTTTGCGTTTCTATGCCTGTTGGGGAGTCTATTCTAGCCGAGTGAGTCTATCATGATTGTACCATTTCCGTCAATCAGAAGAGCACCATGGCTGATTTTGTTGAGTTAGACATGGTTGATTTTGATGTCATTCTGGGTATGGACTGACTTCATGTTTGTTATGCCTCAATTGATTGTAGAACTCGAGTTGTCAAGTTCCAGTTTCCTAATGAGCCAGTTTTTGAGTGGAGAAGTAGTTCAGCAGTGCCTAAAGGTCATTTTTTTTCATACCTTAAGGAAAAAAAGTTAGTTCCAAAGGGTTGTGTCTATCACGTAGTCCGAGTTAATGACTTTAGTGTTGAGATACCTCCTATTGAGTCAGTTCCAGTTGTGAGTGAGTTTCCAGAAGTCTTTCCTGATGATCTACCCGGAGTCTATCCTGAGAGAGAAATAGACTTTGGTATAGATATTCTTCCTGATACTCGTCCAATATCTATTCCTCCATATAGAATGTCTCCAGTAGAGTTGAAAGCGCTAAAAGAACAGTTGAAAGATCTCCTTGGGGGGCTCCAGTATTATTTGTGAGGAAGAAAGATGGTTCCCTTAGGATATGTATAGATTATCATCAGTTGAACAAGGTTACCATCAAGAATAAGTATCCCATCCCGAGAATTGATGATCTCTTCGATCAGCTTCAGGTTGCCACATGTTTCTCTAAGATAGACCTTAGATCTGGCTACGATCAGTTAAGAGATCCAAAGACAGCTTTCCGGACCCATTATGGTCATTATGAGTTTCTAGTCATGTCGTTTGATTTAACTAATCCGCTTGCAGCATTCATGCACCTTATCAATAGAGTATTCAAGCCTCATTTAGATATGTTTGTCATCGTATTCATTGATTACATTCTAATCTATTCGAGGAATGAGGAAGATCATTCTAGCCATCTTAGAATAGTTCTCCAAACTTTAAAGGATAGAGAGTTGTATGCTAAGTTCTCTAAATGTGAGTTTTGGCTTGATTCTGTGGCATTCTTAGGCCACATTGTTTTCGGTGATGGAATTAGAGTTGACACTCAGAAAACAAAGGTAATGCAGAATTGGCCTAGACCCACATCTCCAACTGATATTAGGAGTTTCTTGGGGTTGGCTGGATATTATAGAAGGTTCGTAGAGGGGTTCTAATCTATTTCATCCCTTTTGACCAAGTTGACTCAGAAAACAATGAAGTTTCAATGGTCTGAAGCTTGTGAGAAAAGCTTTTAGGAATTGAAAAGGAGGTTGACTACTGCCTCAGTATTGACCTTACCAGAAGGTACTCAAGTTTGTTTCGTATATTGTGATGCGTCCAGAGTTGGTGTGGGTTATGTGTTAATGCAGAATGGCAAAGTTATAGCTTATGCCGCCTCCAGACAACTTAAGGTTCACGAGAAGAATTAGCCAACCCATGATGTAGAGTTGACTTCCGTAGTATTTGCTTTAAAAATATGGCACCATTATTTGTATATGTTTAGTCAGAAAGAGCTTAATCTCAGACATCGAAGGTGTTTAGTATTACTCAAAGATTATGACATGAGTATCCTCTATCACTCAAGTAAGGCTAATGTTGTTGTTGATGCCTTGAGTAGATTTTCTATGGGTTGTACCACCTATTTTGAGGAAGATAAGAAGGAGTTAGCAAAAGCGGTGCATAGACTTGCACGATTAGGAGTTCGACTAATGGATTCCAAAGAGGGATGAGTAATGGTGATGAATGGGGCTGAATTATCATTATTGTCAGAAGTTAAAGGTGAAACAAGACCAAGATCCTATTTTTCTTGAATTGAAGGCAAATGTTCATAAGCAAAAAGTAATGGCTTTTGAAAGGGGGAGATGGTGTGTTGAGGTATCAAGGCAGATTGTGTGTACCAAGGGTGGATGAAATCCAAGAAAGGATTATGGAGGAAGTTCATAGCTCCAGATATTCTATCCATCTAGTTCCACAAAGATGTATCATGATTTGAGAGAAGTTTATTAGTGGATTAGTATGAAGAAGGGCATTACAGAGTTTGTTGCTAAGTGTCCAAATTTTCAATAAGTTAAAGTAGAGCACCAAAGACCCGGTGGTTTGGCTCAAAATAAAAAACTTCTGGAATGGAAGTGGGAGATGATTAATATGGATTTCATTACTGGCTTGCCACGGTCTCGCAGGCAGCATAATTCTATTTGGGTGATCGTGGATAGAATGGTGAAATTAGCCCACTTTTTGCTGGTAAAAACTACCCATTCAACAAAGGATTACGCCAGGTTATATATTCAAGAGATAGTAAGAATTCATGGAGTTCCAGTTTCCATTATTTCTAATAGAAGTGCACAATTTACTGCACAGTTCTGGAAGTCTTTCCAAAAAGGTTTGGGTTCAAAGGTGAACTTGAGTACTGATTTTCATCCGCAGACAGATTGTCAAGCAGAGCACACTATTCAGACTTTAGAAGATATGTTGAGGGCCTGCGTGATCGATTTCAAGGGAAATTGAGATGATCACCTACCTTTCATCGAGTTCGCCTACAACAATGGCTCCTTATGAAGCTTTTTATGAGAGAAGGTGCAAATCTCCTATTGGATGGTTTGAAGTTGGTAAGGTTGGGTTGATAGGACCACACTTAGTTCATCAAGCTATGGAGAAAGTTATTCATTCAAGAGAGGTTGAAAACAACGCAAAGTCGTCAGAATTCCTACACTGATGTTAGGAGAAGGGAGTTAGAATTCGAAGTAGATAATTGGGTATACTTGAAAGTTTCACCCATGAAGGGTGTTAAGAGATTCGGTAAGAAGGGGAAGCTTAGTCCCCGGTATATTGACCCTTACATAATATCCAAAAGGGTTGGTAATGTAGCTTATGAGTTAGAGCTACCCCAAAAGTTAGCAGCGGTTCATCCGGTATTTCATAATTCCATGTTGAAGAAGTGCATGAGAGACCCTTCACTTATCATACCGACTGAAGATATTGGTATCAAGGATAGATTGTCTTATGAGGAGATCCCTTTTCAGATTCTAGACCGTCAGGTTCGCAAGTTGAGGACGAATGAAGTAGCATCAATCAAAATTCTTTAGAGAAATCAATTTGTTGAGGAAGCTACTTAGGAAGCTGAGGAGGAAATGAAGAAAGGAAATGAAGAAAAGATATCCACATCTCTTTCAACCCGGAGAAAGTCAAGACCAAGGAACTAATTCTCTTCTTAGTACTCTTTAATTGATATGCTTAATGTGTTAGATTTGATTGTTAGGTATTTGAACTGAATAGTTGATGTTACTCCGTTCGTTATTAAGAGTAATCTCATTCGAGGACGAATGTTTCCAAGGGGGAAATATTGTAACATCTCGCTAAGTGAATGAGCTAGAATTAGAAAGAGTCATTTTTGGAAAGAATGAAAAATCTGGAAAATTGGTTAAGTTATGCTAAGTATGGGTTTTTTGTCAACTTCAAATGACCATAACTCCTAGATTATGATGAGTTAAGTGTGCTACAAGATAACGTAGGAATGATCTTTGAATTATCTTTCCAACGCCGCCGGGTTTGCGCGATTTAGTTTGTATGAGGGAGATATGCCCATTTGAAGTTGGGTTGTCTAGATAAGGAAAGTCAAAACCGAATTATAGAGAAGTATTGTGGTCTTTTCCCTACCCAATTAATTAAATTCATTTTTGGTAATTAAGTTGGGGTCTCTACGGATGGGATTTAGTTCATGCTATTGAGAATTATACTAGGGCTTTGAGAGAAGAGAAAAGAAGAGGAAATGAGAAGAAAAGTTCAAGATTCGTCAAGATCTTGCGAGTTTAGTTATGGATTCCGCCAAGGATTCAATCGTACGAGGTATGTCAAACTTTCATAATGTTGGGTTCGTTCACCCACGTGCTAAACATGTTTATTTCAGCGTGAATTCGTCCTAAAAAGGTTGAAAGTTTGATGTTCTTGATATGTGGTCTTGAATTTACTTTCGTTCTTGAATTGGGCTGAGATTGAGGAGTTCTTGAGATTATTGCGTCGATTTATAGTGTTGTTTTGAGTTAGGTTCTTGTGTACATATACTGGTATCTGAATCTAAGAAGAATTTGGGAAAAAGGAATCGAATTTAGGTGAAATGGGGTTAGAAAATGAAGAAGGAAAAAGTCGGGAGAATTTGGGTACCAGGTCCGCGTCGCGGACCTGTTCCTCAGGATGGGAAATTTTTTCTCCGCGTCGCGGAGTGGTCACGGATTGTTCTGCCTCAAAATTTATTTTGCGACCAAATATTTAAATGCATCTCCTCATCGCGGACTTGCTTCCAGATAGTGATTTCTTGAGATCCTTCTTATCATAAATCACAATCCTTGAATCCATCAATTTAAATTCAAGGAAAGTTAAGAGTCAAGTCTAGAGAGTCCTTAGAGTCATTTCAAAAGTCTTTTGCAAATGTTTTAACTTTGTTTTAAGACTTGAGTTTTGAGTTGAGTAAAAAGTGAAGATCAAAGTTCTTTTCTTCAAAAGAGTATATCGAGACTATGTATTCCCAAAAGAGTAAATGTTTTCACATTTAAACAAGAGAGGAAACATAGATTTCTAAGAGAGCCTTTGAGCTAGTTTTTAAGTAATTATCTCAAACCACAGAAAGACTTTTGTTTTTAAACATATGAGCTGAGTATATTTTGGGAGTAGTATTGAGCATTGATATGGGGACGAGTTCACAATAACTCAAGTCTCCATAAACCATGTAGCCATTGTGGGTAAAAAGGGTCATACTTTTTAGATGATTCCTTAGTGCTTTTTAGCATAGACTAGTGGATCCACTTAGTTGAGGCGTTTTATATCAAGGCAAGGTATAGGACAGTTTTGGCAGTGTGGGCGAGACGGTGTATCATCACTTTAGCTCATAGTGATGGTTGTCGGGTAGTGAAACTCCCACAGTATTATATTACTCTATATGTAAACTGAGTTGTTATTGTAGTTCTTTAATATATTGAGTTGTCACATACTGTTTTGAATGCTTGGTATAAAATGCACCTTTATTGTTGTTTTACTTTGCATTTGAGTTGAGTATCCATGAGTTGAGTAAAGCTAAGGTAAGTGTTCTTTTCAGATTCCTTTCAAGCTTATGGCATGTCTAGTTTTCCCCTCGCATGCTCGTACATTCAATGTACTGATGTCATTTAGCCTGCATTATTTTATGATGCAGATACAAGTAACCAGGATCAGCACCCAGCACCTCGTTGATCCAGTTAAGCACTCAGAGTCAGTTGGTGAGCCTCCTTGCTTTCTAGAGGATTCCTTTTTATTGCTTTGATTAGTTAGTTCATTAGGATGTCGTGAGTCTTGTCCTGACGTCCATCTCAGTTGCTAGAGTCTTCATAGACAATTAGTTAGTTCATTTGTTGTTACCTTATTATTGGCTTATGTTTTGAGATCTGAGTTGTCATCTTGGCTAGTTGAATGTTCTTTTAACACATTCTAAGTTATTTCATGAGTTTATCTTTTAAGACTATTATCTTGTTATTTAAGTTTTCCGCTATGAGTTAAGCCAGGCCATGGGTTATCTTGGGGCCTGCAATGGTTCTCGAGTACCAGTCTCGCCTAGGGTGTAGGCTCGGGGCATGACAATTAATCCATAAAACAATCACCAGACATATTATTGACTACATATTGATTCAAAGGATCTAACCTTATGCAGAACTTCTCCAAAAGTATGTGCTCCGAAAAATTATGATTCAATGACCTTAGTAAATACTGCTTAAACTGCCCGTATGCTTCAAATAGTTTATCCCCTAGGACCTGCTTGTAATAAAAGATTGTTGGGAAACTATATTGCACAATAGAAGCATACTAGAATCATACTACTTACATGAATAATAGATAACCAATTTGTTTATGGTAGAACACATACAAGTATGCTAGAACACATAAACTTGCTGAAATTTGATTCAAGATTTATCTCTTGAAGTGTGAGCTGATATTTCCAAGCAAATCCACAAGTTAAACAAACCATCAAGAAAATCCACAAGTTATTCCACGGTATTCTACAAAGATCCTAAGTTCACCTCCGAACTCTCTCAATATTTCGGTAGGCAAGTATCGTATAGAAAACTTATTATCTTTTCTAGGTTAGAAGACACCCTACTTATAAAGATTTCTTTCCAATCCCAAAAGAAGACAAAAGATACGTCTATTTTCTTGAAAAACAAAAACACACTTTACTTTCCTTCTTTTCCCTTAGAAAACAGGATTTTGGGTTCTAGTTAAATATGAACATTGTAGGGACCATATAATTAATCATTGAGGCTTCCTATTATGGAAATAATTTCAAATAATTAATTGGAATTATTATTACCATAATAAATTACAAATCATTCCACCAGAACGTAATTGCACTCCTCTATTTATATTTCGAAATTTTCCATTAAACACTTGTGTAATTTCCCATGTTAAGATTGCAAATACTAATCAATAAATTAAATTACTGGCGAATTTAGTGCAATGTTTAATTTCTTTTAGAGCACTACTTAACTTATTTCATGTTTCAGATTCATAAATTCACTTACAAGGTTTGATACGATGAAAATTTATAAGCTTCTCAAAAGGCATATCATCAATCTATATATCAAGACATGGATTCCACCAACTAACTTATTATTTCACCAATATATATTATTATCATCCAATCTACTAGGTATATTGACTCATCTCAGAATCTCACATTTTAATTAATTAAAACGATAATTAATATAGGGAAAAAGGACAAATATACCCCCGAACTATTGTAAATGGTATACATATACCCTCCGTCATACTTTTCTTTCATTAATGCCCCTGCCGTCCAAAAAGCAGTGCACATTTACCCCTCACTATAATGGAAGACTTATTTGGTACACCTGGCGCAATCCTACAGCCCAACCCGATTTGACCAAATAATTAACCCAAAATTCAAATACCCGCTCATTACCCATTTGACTCACCCGATACACCCATTACCCACACAAATAACCTATCTAAAAAGCTAAAGAAAATTCCCTTCTCTCAAATATCCATGGCTTGTAGGTGCAGAATCTGTGTATAATAGAGTGCATCAAGATCCATCGGGAATTTTTTTTTTGAAGAATTTCTTGATGGTGAGTCAGTATATGAGAGAAGATCTCAAATCCTCCCAATGAAATCCATGCTTGCATTTGTGAATTTACTTGTTGAGGGGAGAAAAGAAGCAATTAACATGAGATTTCAACAAAAGCTTCACCACATGACTGACAACATCAATTTTCCAATGTGAACCTAAGTTGAATTTCCAAAATCTTGAATTTTATAAGACGACTTATTATAGCTTCACCAAAGATAGTGTTTTTTTTACTGTTCTTTTTGTTTCTCCTCCATTTGATAAAGTACGAGAAATTTTTTTGGTGAAACTTAAGTACAAATCAAAGAAATGGGTGAGGTTGTTCTGAGTAGTGAAGGTGATTTGGAGGTTATAGTAGGGGGAGATAGGTTATTGAAACTTGTGGAAATATGAACAAGAATAAGGAAACATGGGTTGGAGCTGCTGCTGCTGCAACATCTTCTTCAATCTTGAAATGGGAAAGATTTTTGCCTGAAATGGTTAGAGTTTTGTTAGTGGAATCAGATGATTCTACAAGATAGATTGTTGTTGCTCTTCTTAGGAAATGCAGTTACAGATTAGTGTTTCGTTTTTTCTGAAATTGCAATAGTTTCTTTGAATTTCCCCTTTTTGAGTTTGCTAGTTAGTTGTGGCTTAATAGTGATTTTCTGTGAATTGGGTTCGAGTTATTTAAGCTCGTAAATGTATTGATTCGAATAATATTGGAATTGCGTGATAGTTTTCTAGATAAATTGCAATGAGGATCTGTTTTTATCAGTTCAAGTGTTTGATTTTTATCGACTACTATGTTTCCTCCATTTAGGACAAAGTTAGGCAGAGTATTGGAGAATTAAGTTTGAGTTTGCAAATTCATGTAGATTTAGTAATCCGGCTAGATTTTTAGAGAAGGGGATATTTCTTTAGGTTATTAGATAAGTTATTTGTGCGGATAATGAGTGTAGCAGGTGGGTTAAATGGGTAATGGGCGGTTATTTCAATTTTGGATTAATTATTTGGTCAAATCGGATTGAGCCGTAGAATTGTGTCATGTGTACCAAATAAGTCTTTTGTTATAGTGAGGGGTAAATGTGCACTGTTTTTTGGACAGCAGAGACAGTAATGAAAGAAAAGTATGACAGAGGGTATTTGTATACTATTTATGATAGTTCGGCCGTATATTTGTCATTTTTCCCATTAACATATACAGATCATGATAGCTATATCAGGATTAAGAATATAAGTGCATTCAACAGTTTAGAGAATATGCTTTTGTTAGTCAGTCTAAAGCAACTATCTCTACTCGGTACCGTTCAATACATACAAAATGCACTAGCACAACAAGTTGGAATTATACCGTTTCCATAATCAAGATAAATTATATATAATCTTGTGCTACAATCGTACCGATATCATGTCCAATTTCCATCTTAGATTGTGAACAAAAAACTTTATACGTATAAAAACTGACGATTTAATCCTCTGTGTATAAGCTAAAACTCTATACACTAAATCATTTACTATATACATAAACAAATATATGATCTATTAAAACCTTTATTATAACCGAATAAATGATAATTCTATAATAAATATAATATCTAAACATATGATTAATAGTATATACCTCAACAATCTTCCACTTAGACTTTTAACCATCACAATTGTTATAATGTATTATATCTAAATGCATGGTTAATAGTATATAGCCCAACAATCTTTCACTTAGATGTTTAATCTTTAAAATTGTTAGAATACTATGTCTAAACACATGATTAATAATATATACCCTAACAATCTCCCACTTAGACTCTTAACTATGTATTTACAACTTCCACATGTATTCCTAAAAGGATCTTACCAAGTTATTTTCTTATGCAACTTCATCTAGTAGTACTTCGTCATAACTTATCAATTTTGTACTAGATCTTCAGAGGCCCTATCATGAAACCCTCCAAAAGTGTACTTCTTTTCAGGAGTTCTATCATGAAGGTCCTCTTAAGCATACAAAATAAATCAATCTTCGTTATGATTATCCCACTACGACTAAGTACTACTACTATAATCACACTTACATGTTCTTAAGTCATAATATTTTCTTCAAAATCATTTGACATTGAAATATTAACAACTTCCTCATGTAGTGTTTTTTAATTTTGCTCAACATCACTCCCATTGCTTGAATTAGTAGATTTTCTTATGTCCAGTAACGTTTCTCCCACAACTTAAGTGCACTATTCTGACATAGATGTTAGATGCTCTTGAACTTCTGAATTTACAACTGACTCATTTATTATTATTATTATTATTAGGAAAAAGGCTCAAATATGCCATTGAACTTTCAGAAAAGGCTCATTTATGCCATCCGTTAAAAGTTTGGCTCATCTATGCCATTACCGTTTAAGAAAAGGCTCATTCATGCCATTATTTTTTAACATTGATTTTGCAAAACCATTTTTTACACGTGGTCAATTATAATTTAGCAACGTCATTATTTTTTTAATAATAAAAAATTAAAATTCTAAACAAAAATTGAATTAAAATAACCCACCCAAGTAAAGACTCACCCAAATTTTAAAAAATCCCTATAACCCATCAGTAACCTAATTCTTTCATTCACTTTTAAAATAAAAAGCCCTAAGATCCAATGTAGTCGCTGCTTCCCAGATCCCCTCACTTCTGGCGATGAAACCCAATGTGAGAAATGGATAAGTATAAATCGACAGCTGGGAGTACAAAACGTCTTACACCCAAAAATGCAAGCAATTTTTCTATGCAGGAAACCAACAAATTGAATGAAAGAACTGGGTTTGGATTGAAAAATTGAATGAAAGAATTGGGTTACTAATAGGTTATAGGGATTTTTTAAAATTTGGGTGGGTCTTTAATTGGGTGGGTTATTTTAATTCAATTTTTATTCAGAATTTTGAATTATTTTTATAAAAATAATAATGACGTGGTCGAATTATAATTGGCCACGTGTAAAAAATGATTTTGCAAAACAACTGTTAAAAAATAATGGCATGAATGAGCCTTTTCTTAAACGATAATGACATAGATTAGCCAAAATTTTAACGGATGACATAAATGAGCATTTTCTGAAAGATCGATGGCATATTTGAGCCTTTTCCCTTATTATTATTATTGTTATTATTATTATTATTATTATTATTATTATTATCATCATTATCATTATTATTATTATTATTATTATTATTATTATATTGCTAGGCCTATGCCCAGGCCCAGTTCTAACTTTAGATATAACTGAGTCTGAAATAAATTTTTCAAATGGACTTTCCACATAGAAATTGTTTTATGATGACTGACGAACATATTGATTTAGTCTGGGTTCACCGGCAAGAGAAAAGATTTCTAAAGAATTCTTGAAATCCAGATGGAAACCTTTTAGAAAATGGTTTTTAAAAATTTTAATAAAGAAGAGCAGATCTGTTTTCAAGAAGAATTTTATACAGATCTGATACTTTGGTATCAGATCCATGGACTTTTAGCAACAATAGGTGGTATAGTTCAACACAGCTTCACTTATGAATATCATAAAGAGAAGATCTACTGTTAAAAACAGTAAAAAAGAAGAATATGATATGCCGCAACATCTAGATTTACTTAATAAGTGGACTATTCCGAAAATACCTCCCAGGATTATATACCATATGAAAACATTTGAGAAACTTGGCCTCAAACAAGTGGTTAAAACCACTGAAGAAACTCTCACTATCAATAGTGATCATCAAACTTTTAGATTATTATCTGAAAAATGATCTGGCCCCTTAAAGGGAAATTTACAGATTTATGCATATTGGTTTAGTTCAGGTGGCATTTAATCCCCTTACCTTAAGAGGTCTACCCAAAAGCTTTAGAGCAGTTTTAAGAGATGGTAGAAACCAAAATTGGAAGAAATCCCTTATAGGGACGATACAAACTAGTCTAGCTTATGAACCAATTTATTTTAATGCTTATCCTAATTTACAATCTCTTTACAGGATCAGAATTCATTAAGTTCTCTAATGCTTAATGTTAAACTTCATGGTTATGATTATATGCCTGGAACTGAAGTTGTTTGTATATGCTACATAATTTATTATAAACTTCTACATACTCTGAATCCTATGTGTAGAATGATCGATTTTAAAAACAAAACTATTCTTATAGAAACTAATTTTGGTAAATCTAAGGTTGTTACCAGAAGACCTATCTAGTGGGACGAGATTGATTTCCCACAAGAATGGGTTATTGAAGGTGCAGCCCAACCAAAAAATGATATTAACATTGAGGTTTCAGAAATTGAACAGTTTAATGATGGAACTATTAAAATTAAATTTTCTGATCCTATATCTATGCATAATAGAATTGATAATCATAGCATGTCATCTAGACTTTCTAGATCTAACTCCTCATATATATCACATGTTGATTATATTGTACAGGTTCCCTCTAGAGCATCTACTTCTCATATTAGAGAAAATTATAGATGTGAAAATATTAAAATTGATAGGGATAATATTGCTAGGCCTATGCCCAGCTCCAGTTCTGACTTAAATATAACTGAGTCTGAAATGAATATTCTAAATGATCTTTTCACATAAAAATTATTTTATGATGACTGACGAACATACTGATTTTAGTCCGGGTTCACCGCCAAGATAAAAGATTTCTAAAGAATTATTGAAATCTAGATGGAAACCTTTTAGAAAATAGGTTTCTTTAAATTTAAATAAAGAAGAGCAGATCTGTTTTCAAGAAGAATTTTATACAGATCTTATCGAATCAAAGAAAAACTTATTAATTGCTTTTGCTCCTTGGTTTATGGTTAAGTATGTTCATAATTATATCTCTATGATAGAAAGAGATTTTACATTAAGTACTGGAAAAGTTACAAAATCTATTTTTCCTCCCTTACAATCATTTCAAATTGAAAAGGACAACAAAATTGTTTATTTTAATGCTCTTTCAAAATTATTTGAAGATAATATTGTTTTACTTACTGCTCATCATATTAATATTATGATCAAGCAGAAAAATTATGCTAACATTTATATGAGCATATTAGGAGAACATATTACTTCTATTCATGATAATGTTGATAAACTACTATCTAGGATCAATTCCAATAATAAAGGAAAAGATAAAGTAGCCAATACCAGTATCCAACCTCCCCCGGAAATTGGTGATTTTAAGCTGAAAGACTTTTTGGATCTAGAAAGTCTCTTAGAAAAGATATTCAAAGGCTGTAGTCTAAAGCCTTTGGGTGTTGAAGTTTTTTCAGGAGGAGAAAGCAATTATAAAAAAGAGTTTTCTAACGAAATTAATAAATTCTCAGAAAAATGTGCGAGAAAACTTGTCCAAAGGATGTACTACTATCCTAGACCTACACTCAGGATGTGCTCTTGGAAGAACACGAACATATTATAAATAATAGTTATAATGGAAGGGAAATCTATGAATGGAACATAGATGGCTATACGGATAGACAGATTTATCTGTAAGGCAAACAAAAATAGTGACAAAACTATTGATGATATGATGACGATAGGATTTACTGGTCAACTAAAAGGCTGGTGGAATAATTATCTAAATACGGAGCAGGGAGATAAGATTCTTCAAGCTGTAAAGCAAGAAAGAGAGCAGAATCTTACTCAGAATGTTGTTTATACCATTGTTCTTAATATCATAGAACATTTTTCAAGAAGATGGTCTGATAATAGCGAGATCATAAGAACCATGCTCCAAAATCTTAAGTGTAAGACTCTCACATCTTTCAGATTTTATAAAGATGTATTTATTAGCAGGGTTATGGAGTTACCAGAGTGTAATAACTCTAATTGGAAATCTAAATTTATAGATGGTTTACCAGCTCTTTTTGCTGAAAGAGTTAGAAAGACTCTTAGGGGAGATAGCCATAGCAGTAACTATGGCAATTACACCTATGGAAAGCTCATAAATGCTTACATACAAGAAGGACTTTCTTTATGCAATGAAATCAAGTTGAAACAACAAGTTAAAAGGCATCGTCTTAATGAAAGAGAGGAGTTAGGAGAATTCTGCGAACAATTCGCTTTGGATATCCCAAAAGCAAGCTCCAAAGATAGAAAGCATTCTTCTAAGAACAAATCTTCCAAAAAGGATTATAAGGCATGGAAGAAAAGAAGAATTGAGAAGAAAGAAAGAAGAGTTGAATCTTATAAGGAAAAGAAGACATTTTATAAATCTAGACGAAAATTTGACAAAACATATACTTGCCACATGTGTGGTATATATGGTCATTATGCTAGAGATTGCAGAGTCAAGAAAAAAAATCAAAAACTTGATATTGATGATAATATCAAAGAATCTCTATGAAAATTCATGTTAAATTTTGATTCAGGAAAATCAGAAATAGGATACAGCAGTCACGAGAAATCCTCTACAAGTGAAGATCTTAAAGCCCTTCACCAAGAAGATTATATGTCATCAGATGATGATTGTTTGCCTTGTCAACAAGGGCTAAGTTGCAAAAATGAAGGGGAAGAAGATGTTCTTTATAAGATCTATTTCCAGTTCAAGGAATTAAGCATCAATGTCATTAATAATGACAAAGTCATAGAGCTCTTACAAATTGTTAAAGATCCGGAAATAAGAGCTCAGATTATTGATAAAATCAGCAATACTTCCACTTCTCAAAATCATATCAAAGAAGATGTCCCTACCAAAGAAGGTTCATACAACATGGCGGAAGTCAAAAATCTCCTATTAGAAAGAAGGAAACTTATAAGCTCCCCTACTACTATCAGTGATCAGAAGCAAGAGATTAATAATCTCAAAGATGACATTCATCGTTTAAAAGAAAAGAATGTCACTATAGAAATTAGACTTGATAATATCGAAAGTCTTAAGGGTTTGAGTAATAGCTCAGAATCATCTTCTTATGAAGAAGATAGTAAAGATCTTGACTTTCTAAAAATCCTAATTTTGGTAATAATAAAGAAGATTTTTACAAAGCCTGAAAGCTATCACTTCCCAGAAGTTTTATACTAAGATTACTCTTCTCATAGATTATAATTATAAAAAACAAGAATTTACTGCTCTAATAGACGGTGCTGCTGATTTAAATTGCATTCAAGAAAAACTTATTCCTTCAAGTTATTTTCATAAAATAACTCATAGCCTCAGATCGGCGAATGGTAGTAAAATGGGTATTGAATACAAATTACCCAAAGCTTTCATATGCAAAGGAAAGAATTGTATTCCTCAAAATTTTGTCTTAGTAAAAGATATTACTAACCAAATTATTTTGGGAGTTCCTTTTATAAATGATATTTTTCCCCTTACTTTTTGGGCTAATAAAAAAATCATTGGAACTTGGAATGAAAGACCTTTTATATTGGAATTTATTACAAAACCTTTTACAAGATGATTAATGAATTATCTTCAAAATTGGTTTTAAAAAAAATCAAGTCAGTTTTATAAAAGGAGAAATTAATAGCATTGAGATTGATAATATCCTCCAAAATCCTAAATTACAGGATAAAATTGCTATTTTAAAGAATCACTTCTCTATTCATATTTGTGGTGATCATCCAAATGCTTTCTGGAATAGAAAAAAGCATGTTGTTAGCCTTTCATATGAGGATAAATTTACAGAGGATAATATTCCTACTAAAGCAAGACCTTGCAAGATGAACTCTGATTATCTGGAATTATGCAAAAAAGAAATTGACTCCTTGCTTCAGAAAGGCCTTACAAGGCATTCTAAATCTCAGTGGTCTTGTACAACCTTTTATGTTAATAAACATGCTGAACAAGAAAGAGGTGCGCCCAGGTTGGTTATTAATTATAAACCTCTTAAAATGGATTAGGTACCTTATCCCCAATAGGAAAGATTTATTGGATAGAGTTTATGATGCAATTATATTTTCCAAATTTGATTTAAAATTAGGTTATTGGTAGATTCAGATAACTGAGTCAGACAGATATAAAAAATCTTTTAATGTCCCTATGGGATAGTATGAATGGAACGTTATGCCATTTGGCTTAAAAAATGCTCCTTTAGAATTCCAAAATATCATGAATGATATTTTTATGCCTTACAGTAATTTCATAATTGTTTATCTAGATGATATTCTGGTATTTTCCAAAAATGTGAAAACTCATTTTAAACACCTGGATTTGTTTAAAAAGATTATTATCCAAAACGGCTTAGTAATATCTAGCCCAAAAATGGCTCTGTTTCAAACAAATGTTAAATTTTTGGGGCATAATAGTGAAAGAGGTAACATTAGCCCTATTAATAGAAGTATTGAATTTGCGTCCAAATTCCTTGATATTCTGACTAATAAAGCTCAGTTACAAAGATTTCTTGGAAGTCTTAACTATGTTGCTCCTTTTATAAAGGATTTAGCCAAAGATACTGTTATTCTATATGACAGGCTAAAGAATAATCCTAAAGCTTGGTCCGATAATCTGAAGCAGTCAAAAAGATTAAAACAAAGGTTAAAACCCTTCCTTGTCTTACTTTGGCCAACCCAAATTGAAAAAAACCGGTTGAGACAGACGCTTCGGACATAGGATATGGTGGTATTCTGACCCAATATTGTCTGGATAATAAACGTCATTATATTATTCAGTTCTATTCTGGCAAATGGAACGATGCTCAAAAAATTTACGCCACTATAGCAAAAGAAGTTCTGGCGATAGTTAAGAGTGTTTTAAAGTTCCAAGGAGATCTTTATAACCAGAAGTTTTTAATAAAAAATGACTGCCAACCAGTTAAATTCATGTTTATTAAAGATTGTAAGCATGATGTTTCAAAACAAATGTTTGCAAGATGGCAGGCTTTATTAGCAACATTTAATTTCGATATCCATTATAAAAAGGGTTCATATAATAGTTTGCCTAATTTTCTTACAAAAGAATACTTAAACTAATCTTTGTTTTTCATCTTAATGACAGGATGAGACCTTCATGGCCTCCACCCTCGAGGAGGGGAAGAGGAAAAGCAGGAACTGGAAGAGGTAATATCCTCACTCAAATGGGAAACCAAAAATTGATAGCACCAAATATTGCTTCTACAAGTGGTATTAATACAGACCATCCAATGTACAAGGAATTTTTGGATTTTATGCAATCCAAACAAGAAAAGGATAATATTCCTCAATCATATTCCACAGTTCTCACAGATGAAGAGAACATAGAAATATTTAATCAAAATGATAAAAAAAAAAAAAAAGTTATACTTCTTGTAGAACAAAGTGATTTGCGATGGAAAAATGACACATGGCAAATAATGCACGGGTATCTGGATTCAGTTTCTTATACCACACCTGCTTATAAATACATGATGCATTATGAGATGATACTCTCAGCAACAAGGTCTAATGAATTCCATCATTTTTACCCAGCCAATACCAAAAAAGTTTATAACTTTTCTAAAATAATTATAAAAAGAGTTGTGGCTCCAGAAGAATGGGGAATGAGCCCATTAAAAGAAAGAGATTATATCCATCCAAAACAAAAGGTAGCAGTAAAATATAATTACTGGGACTATATGGATAGCTTTAATAGAGCTTTATTAAATGAAAATGCTAATAAAAAGCATTCTTGATTTATAAAAATATGCTCTCATAATTTTAACCAACCTATTCCAAATTAATTTTGTCAATGGTGGACTTTATATGGTCCCTCAGTAAAAAATTTACCAGAACCTTACAAAAGATTATATTATGAATGGGTGGATGTATCCCCTAAACTCATAAGTTTAGAACAAGATAATATATTCTTTAAGGGTATGTCCTTAATGTACTTCTTTATAGAATTCTCAATCCCATGGATTATGAAATGGTCTGTAGAGGTTAATAATACCTCTAAAGGATTTCCATGTTTACAGAGAACTTTTTATACAAAGTTTTGGAACAAATTAATACAAAAAGACCTCGAAGGAAAAATTCATGGTCAAGAAATTATAAATTTAATAAATACAACGATGAACAAATACCAAAATATAGAAAGATCAAAACCATAGATGGATGATCTTAGTCCATTCAAACAGATTGCAAGAAAGCTTCAGATGAAGAAAGAATTAATATCCAAATCGAAATAAATAGCATATATATGGAGGAAGTAAAAAGAGATTTAATGAAAAATCTCGATATAGATATAAAGGATGATATATCCATGGCATCAACTAGCCACACCAATGATGATGAAGAATCATGCATGGCAGGAGAAGCACAAAGTGCTAAGAGCAATGAAGAGATTGGCATCGATACTCTTCTCCAAAGACTCCAAGACCAAGTGGAAGTATCTTCCAGCAACACCACCTGCAAAGGAAAAGGAAAGGTGTAAGCAAGAAGGCCCCACAAATTGAATAACTGGAGTAATAAGTCAAAAACTTTAATAAAGTAGGCCATGATAATAAGTGTCGGCCACATATCCAATATCTTAGTGGAAAGACCACGTTTGTTTGTCGGTCTAATCCTTTTTTTTATTGGCAATTGTAAATTTTGTAGGCCATATTATCTTATCGTTTTAGATTTCCCGACCTCTATATAAGGAGGCGAGATTTTCTTTAGTGAGGCAAGTCTGAGAACCCCTCTCTCTCTCTAATATTATAATACTTTCTTCTGTAAATTTTTGAGTTTGAATAATAAAAGCTTTCAGTTTGGTACATACTTCGAGTTCCTCAGGAGTGCTACTCCAGGTACATTTTTAATTTTAGTTTTTGTTTATGTGCTCAGCCTAAATGATAGGCTAGACTATTTGTGTTGAACTATAACATACTAGGTTACTATAAGAAATGGCGATTATGTCTATCGTTGAAACTTATTGAACAGCTCTACTAAGGTTAAGTTAAAATGATCCAGGCAGGTTCTTGAAAGGCTGTCAAATGAATCCGTTGGATTACCCGTTAGCTAGGAGGGTGTTAGGGAGGACCCAGATAGTAGAAGTCTTCATTAACTATTGCTAGGATTGTTTATACTTGTAAAGGCACCTTGAGTAAAACTGAACGATCCGTTAAAACTTTGGTATTTACTATTATTATTATTATTATTATTATTATTATTATTATTATTATTATTATTATTATTATTATTACTACTACTATTACTATTACTATTACTATTACTATTACTATTACTATTACTATTACTATTGCTATTATTATTATTATTATTATTATTATTCTAATAAAAATTACCCAATGATTCTAAGTTCTAAGAATTGAAATATGAATTAGGAGAGTAATTAACTTACCTTCAGCGCTAGAAATTGGGGGAATCTGATAAGATATAGATGTGGGTCGTCCTTTAGCTCACAAGAATGAAGTTTTGCAGAAAATAACGATTTTGGGGTTTTTCCCCGACTTAATTCGCGACTGGCCCGCCACGGCGGACCCCATCCTGCCACAGCGGCTTCGCCTTGGAGGAATTGATCCCACCCTGGCAGCTTGCACGGAGACAGAAGCTCGGAATTTGAGTTCCAAGCTCCCATTTCACAACACATTTCCAAACCCGGACGTTCTAAAACTACCCTTTCACGCCAAGATCAGTTTCGAGTGTTCTATTCACCCGAATTCGATTCCGTAAAGCTGTACATGATCCTTAATATCTTGGCTATCCACTCATGTGATAAAATTAATAATGAAATCCCCCATTCATTTCCTAATTTCCCTAGACCTCACCTGACTCAGATTTCGTCCAAGTCTGGCCTAGGCTAGAAATTTTCAAGTTACTACTCAAAAGTTTTTTGACCCAAATTCCTTCCCCATTGGCTTTTCCATAACAACGGGAACAGGTTGTTAAAATAGATACCAATTTACCCATCACTCATCCCCGAGTGACAAACTAGGAGAAATGGGCTAAAACAAAAGTAGAGTAGTACCTAAATCGTCGAATAGCTGAGGATACTTGTCTCACATGTCCTTCTCGGTTTCCCAAGTAGATTCCTAAGCTGGAAAATGCTTCCATTAAACCTTCACAGACTTAATCTCCTTGGTCCTCGACTTCCGGACATCGCGATCAAGAATTGCAACCGGTTCCTCCTCATACTGAAGGTCTTTGTCTAAAATAACTGACTCCCATTTTATGATGTAATCTCTGTCCCCATGATACTTCTTCAACATGGACACATGGAAAACATGATGGACTCCAGATAGGCTAGGCGGTACCTATAAGCCACTGGCCCCACATAGTTAAGAATCTCAAATGGGTCGATGTATCGAGGACTAAGCTTGCCCTTCTTTCCAAATATCATCACCCCTTATATGGGTGACACTTTTATAAGAACTTGCTCACTAGTCTGAAATTTTATGTCCCTTACCTTACGGTATGCATACTTTTTATGTCGACTCTGAGCTGCTAGAAGCTTAACTTGGATGTTTCTCACTTTATCCTAAGTATCTTTCACCAAATCCACCCCTAAATATTTCACATCTCCAATCTTAACCCAGCCTATGAGTGATCTACATCCCCTTCCATAAAGTGCCTCGAATTGTGCCATGTCAATGATGGAGTGGTAACTATAATTATAGGAGAACTCACACAAAGGTAAGAACTTATCCCAATGTCCTCCAAAGTCCATCACACATCCCCTCATAATGTCCTCTAACACTTGAATAGTTCTCTCTGACTGCCTGTCCGTCTGTGGATGGAAGGCTGTGCTAAAAGTGAGTTGAGTGCCCAACTCCTAATGCAATTTTCCCCAAAACTTAAATTTTAACTGTGTACCATGATTCAAAATGATGGAAAGAGGCACCTCATGCAACTTCACTATCTCCTTCGCATAAACCTTAGCCAATTGCTGAGCATTATAGTCTACTCTGACTAGAATGAAGTGGGTTGACTTAGTAAGTCTGTCAACCACCACCCAAATGGAGTCAAACCTTCCCAAGGTCTTGGGAAGACCAACCACAAAATCCATAGCTATCCTTTCCGACACTACAAAAAAATATGAATTACATGGGGATTTTCCTTGGGATTAGTATGAAAATTCACAGAAAACTTATTTTCCTGCAAATTTTCATACTAATCCTTGGGAAAATCCCCATGTAATTCACATTTTTCTTGTAGTGTGACTTCCATTCAGGAATAGATATTCGTTGAAGTAAACCTATGATGAGTCCGAGATTCAGACACATTTGGGGCTTTGTTTATATAGATATAGTGTCCTCAAATGTTTAATTTGTGCCATAAACTGATGTTAAAGCCTTGACTTTCAAGTATATGAATTGAGGAGCAAAGCAAGGAAACTAACAGGAAAAAAAAAACAAAACAAACTGAAGAAGTGAAGAAAGGCAAGCCTGATGATCGCCAAGAACACTTGGCGAATCGCCGAGTTGCTATTTTTACCGCCTAAAGTTCCAGTGTGCCAGCCCTGAGGGAAGAAACCAAGTCGGTGACAGAAAAGGGGCAACCAGCGAATCGCGAGCAGTTCCGCAATGCCAAGAGTGATCGCCTAAAGTTATAGGACTTGAGGATGCTGAGAGCCAATGCAAAAAGGTGATAGAAAGAGTAGAGGGTGGTTCGCCAAAACACTCAACGAGCCAGACTTACCTTACCTAATGGCCCTTCGTTGCTTATATTTGGCGACTATAAATTAGATTTTGAACAGTCAACTTAGTATGTTGAATTAGTCAAGAACAATTTTCTCTTGAGTTTTTTATAGTTTCTTAGTAGACTTGAAGGCTTTTTGAGACTCAATTTGGAGATTTTGCAAGTGGGTTTCCAATTTTCTACAAATTGAAGCATTGTAAAGGTTTAATTACTCTTACCCAGTTGATGGCTAATCGATTTGGTAACCGTTTTTACTCTTTTATGATGTTTGGCTAAAATCCCAATTCTTGGGATGTAATAATGTGATTATGGGTTGAATTAGTTTATTGGTATTGTTAATTACTAGTTTAAATGCTATATTGAAGTGGGTTTAATCATTAGTTGTGGTTTAATTTATGAAATAGTAGTTGCAAATGCAGTTTTAACCTTGTGTTGTTAGCTTACTCAAGAGAGGGGTTTTAAAACTAAGATTATTTATTAATGATTTGTAGGCATTGTGTTGAGTTGGGTTCAGTTTGATAGTGTGAATCCTAAACCCAATCCTATCCATCTAGCTCGAGAGAGTGGATGAATAAAGGTGTGGGTTGTTCTTCATTGCTATGCTTTTTGATGTTCGAAAGAAATCACCTGATTCAGGATAGTTGTTCGAGAGAAAGCTATATCCTTTATAGTCTAGCCTACCCACTGATTTTTAGCTATTTACTAGTAGTTTCAATTCCTACTAAGTACCACTTTGATGCCACCATGGATGAACTTACCATTTTTCATTACTCATCTTTAGTCAATACTCATACATAAAGAACACATACATTTCATAAGCCATGACAAGGAAAGTAACTCATAATACAATCCAAGTAAAGCATCCATCATTATATTAAGCATTTAAGTCAACATTCTCATTAGCTTCATTAAGAGCACATTCATTCATTAGACATTACGACATTGGAGAATCACACCATAGCCCTCTCAATGCCTACTCGTGCAATGCATGGATGGCATCCCATACTGGCTACCACCCACACTTCATAGAACTTCTCAAGCAACCATAGCATGTATCTCACATGATGGGAATAAGCATTAACCGACATAGACCATGTGATCTTTACATGGAATCCGGTGTCTATCCCACACCGTAAAGGGTTGGTCTACTTGCCTAAGATAGGATCGGTAACATTTTAGCTTAGGTGGATCCACTAGTTAATAACCTATGCGGGCACATAGTTATGGGATAAGAAAGATGTTCACTGAAACCCACTCTAACGTAGGGAGAGCTTCCATCTTACCATATCCACTCGGTACTTAGACTCCATTCCCATAGAGTAGTTCATTCACATTAACGTTATTGTACTTGAGAAGGATACCAACATTAGGTCTACCGACCCAAAGTACATTACACATGAAAGGGGCCACCACCATTAGGTCTACCGATTCAAGGTACATTATGAGGATAGCTCATTGAATCCTCAAGAAAAGGCCACCACCATTAGGTCTACCGATTCAAGATACATTATGAGGATAGCTCGTTGAATCCGCAAGAAAGGGCCACCACCATTAGGTTTACCGAGGGCTACCACCATTAGGTCTACTGATTCAACGTTTATTATTCATTCATTCATTCATAGACTCCTCATGAACAGGCTACCAACATTAGGTCTGGCGATTCAAGACAAAGCCTTACAATAATTCATTAGTCATTTATGAAAGGGCTACCACCATTAGGTCTACCGATTCATGTTCATTAAGTCAAGATACATTAGTTACTCAAGAAGAGGATGCCTAAGCCTACCAATTCAAGGTACTTCAATCAAGATCACATTCATATTCACAAGAAGAGGATGCCCTAAGCCTACCAATTCAAGGTACATCAATCAACATTACTTTCATTTACACAAGAGGAGGATTCCCTAAGCCTACCAATTCAAGATGTAACATTACATTGAAGAAACCTTTCACATATATCATCATCATTCATAAGCGTATAATTTAGAATAACCTTTCAATAATAACACAATTGCATTGTAGACATGATCACATTACTTTCTTTGAATTCACATGCATATACATAACATCATGATCATACATCAATCCTTCATACTTTACCCTCCAAGGCCATGAATCACAATTCACCAACACACCTAGAATACTACAATTTAGGCATGAATAATGTAACGACGCGGAAAATGATAGAGTGAAACTAGAGCCTCACATGTGAGTTTGGAGTCGAGAACTTAATGAAATGATTATATTTGAATTTGACCCAAAAAGTTCTTAAAAATGTGCTTCGGAAGTTACCGGAAACTTGTTTAGCTGTATATAAAAAGATCCGTTTCGTTTTTCGAAAATCCGACTTCATATTCTTGTTTAGGGGGTCAAATTGAGTGGGAAATGGGT
The DNA here is from genome assembly GCF_900185275.1 of Solanum verrucosum. Lineage (NCBI taxonomy): Eukaryota > Viridiplantae > Streptophyta > Magnoliopsida > Solanales > Solanaceae > Solanum > Solanum verrucosum. The sequence continues at coordinate 302,967 of NW_026020263.1, forward strand.
CTAACCCAAATTTTAGAGCAACCGTATCAAAATCCGAAATTTCCAAGTGAAGCCTTTTTCGAGGGTCTACTTTGGAGGGTCATATCTCCTAGCACACAAATTATTTGGGTGGCCAATAATATATCCATGGAAAGCCCTTTGAGTTAGCTACCTAAATCACTTCGTTTCACCTCATTCGGAGTTCGGACGAAGAAGTTATGCCCATTTTCGTAAAGTCTGTCCGGCAGAAAATGCAAATTCCAGTAGCTAATTTTACTGTTCATTACTGTTCACCCGCCTTAAATTTTTTCTAAGTGTTGGACCATTTTTTTCAAAGGACTTATATTATTTCCTATATACCATTAGTTCATTCCCATCCCTAAAAACATTTCCCTCTCTACAATCCTCCATTTAAGAAAGTCAAGAACTTGGAGCTAGGGCTTGGTTTGAAGGTGGTGTCTTCATCAATTTTCGTGGGAGATCATAGCAAAGGTATGGTGGTCTTGATCCTTGTCTAATTTTCCATTCAAGGTGCCAAATCCAAAGTTATTTCAAAGTATGAAAAATCTAGGTTTTCACTCAATCTCATGGGTTCTTCCACCAAATGGTTTTAAAAGGTTTCTAATGGCACTTTATGGTTATATTGTTGTTGTATTGACGATTTAAGATGAAAATACTCCATGAACCCATGATTTCTCTCTATTCCTAGTTTATGCCTTTATGAAGTGGGTTGCTAGATAATGAATGTATATGAATCAAACTTGTTTAAAGGTCTTTAGATTGTTGAAGTATGTCATTATCCATGCTTATTTTATGGTGTATTGGTATGTGAGGCTTATGGCCTTAAAGGCATAGTATGAGAAATTGGAGTGTTACCATGACATTATTCGAATGAGAATTCAATGAAGATAATGTGATCATGTTATGAATGTAAAGGTGTTGTTGTAGGTTGTTCACTGGTTTGGTTGCATAATTACTACCCTATTTTCCATGCTCTTTGATTCCATTACATGCCTTCAAGGTGTTTGACAAAATGTCCAACTATGGAGAATTGATAATCGATGCTTTAAAGTTTGAGTTATGAGATGTATGGAAATCCAGAGATGTGTTGATGACACTCATGAATGTTGATGATATAATATGAAGGATTCTTCAATATAAAGTATACCTTGAATTGGTAGGGCTTATGCATCATTTTCTTGTATAAATGATTATATTGTTGATTGTTGAATCCTTGGATCGGTAGGCTTATGGCACCCTTCCACACATGCTTATAATGAACCTTGGATCGGTAGGCTAATGGCACCCTTCCATTAATGATAAGTAATGAACCTTGGATTCGGTAGGCCTATGGCACCTTTCCATAAAGGTTAATGATGAGACTTGAATCGGTAGGCCCATGGCACCCTTTCAAGAGGAGTTAATGAGCTTTCCTAAATGTACCTTGAATCGGTAGGCTTATGGCACCCTTTCATGTGTTAAATAATGTACCTTGAATCGGTAGGCTTATGGCACCCTTTCGTGTGTGATGATGTCAAAGTAATGAACTATTCTATGGGAATGTAGGCTAAGCACCGAGCGGATTTGGTTAGATGGAAACTCCCCCGCAGTTAGGCATGAGTTTCAATGATCGTCTACCTTATCCCATAAACTATGTGCCCGCATAGGAAGCTAGTGGATCCATTAAGCTATATATACCGGTCTTCCTTAGGCAAGTAGACCACCTCTTTTTGGTGTGGGGACTCATGACACCGGATTCCATGACAAGCTCTCATGGTCTATGTCGGTTAAACGCTTACTTCCCATCATGTGAGATTTCATTATGGTTTCTTGACAGGTTCTACAAAGTGTAGGTAGTAGTATGGGATGCTACCTATACATTGCACGAGTAGGCTTGGAGAGGGTCATAGTGAGTTTCTCTAAATCCTAATGACTGTGACATGAATGTACCCTAAATGAGGTTATTAAAGAATGTTGGCTCTTAAATGCTTAATATGTTATGCATGTTATACTTGGGTTATATTACGAGTTATTTTCCCTTGTCATGTCTTAATTAATGATATACCTCTTATGTATGAATATTGTGCAAAGGTGAAAGAAAGGAATGATAAGTTACTTTAAGTGACCTAAATGTGGTGCCTTAGTATGGATGGTGGTATGGGACGTCATCCATACATTGCACGAGGTATAGCATAAGGGTTTCTTGAGGTGAAGGTCCAAGGTAAAGGTTTTCATGTTGATATTGTTTAAAGGTGATATTATGACTTACTTGATGTTATGCTTGTCTTGTATGTCTTTTATGCTATTGTTCATGATATTTCAAAAAGGTGGCATAATGCATGGTTTCTAACTAAAATGTCCCTTTTTAAGCATGTTTTGCATGGTCATCATACTTAGTACATTTTGTGTACTAACCCATATTCTTCATATTTTACTATAAGTGTAGGTTCCGGCAAGTGATCCCTCCTAGCTAGTTTGAAGTGTTGGATTGCTTTCCTCCAAGACTTGGTATGTCCTCATGGATTCGAGGATAAGACTTTTAAGTTCTTTTGTTCATGTAATAGACTTCTTTTGATTGTAAAGGGCCGTGTCCCTACTTATGTTTTGCGACTGTGTCTAAGATGGCCATGTGAGACTTAGACTTCCGCTGTGTGTTTTTAAAGTTGTTTTAAGAAGTTTAAATGTGTGGATGTAAATAAGTTTTTTTTTTATTATTCCGCACTATTTTCATTATTGAATGCAATGAATGACTATGTGGCTCGTATAAGACCCCTTCGGGGTCGAGTACGCCTTGTTACGACTTGGGGGTGCTCCCTGGGTCGTGACAAACATGGTATCAGAGCATAAGATTTTGGAAATGTTTTTTTTAGGATCGATGTCTCACATGCCACATCTAGTAGAGTCTTGTTCATCGGTGTGAGTCGCGACACATCTATGAGCGAGAGGCTATAGGATGCTAGAAGTTACACTTCTTTATATTCTTAAAGTCGTGCCTTAGAGCGTGGTTCTATAAGTGTTCTTATCCCTTATCCTTCTCTTGTGTTTATAGGATATGAATACAAGAGGGAGACCCGCAAGGAGAGTAGGAGAAGAGGATGTGAATGAGGAAGTTCCTCCCCAAGTTGTGCAAAATGGTCAAGGTGTGCAATGCAATCAAGTTCCTATAGGTGAGCAAGAGAATGAGGTTCCGGTGGTTCCCCCGGATATGACCAATAAGAGATTAGGTCGGCTTTCTTAATCTTGGCCCGAGCCATGGCGGCTCAAGCGACTAGAGATATGGGGCCTAGGGTGAATGCTAATGAGGGTACTATGGCTTCTAAGTTGAGAGACTTTGTGAGGATGAATCCTCCGGTGTTTCTAGGTTCTAAGGTGGGAGAGGATCCCCAAGAATTTTTGGATGAAGTGTATAAGGTAGTGAGTGCTATGGGGGTGACTTCAAGAGAAAAGGCGGAGCTTGCCTCCTATCAATTGAAAGATGTTGCCCAAATTTGGTTCACTCAATGGAAGGCTAATAGGCCGGTGGGAGCGGATCCTATAGAATGGGAGGAGTTTAAGGAAGCTTTCCTTGGTAGGTACTTTCCCCGTGAGATGAGGGAGTGTAAGGTTGAGGAGTTTATCAATCTTCGGCAAGGTAATATGAGTGTGCAAGAGTATTCCTTGAGGTTTACCCAATTGTCTAAGTATGCCCCATCTTTGGTGTCAAACCCTAGGGATGAGATGAGTAGGTTTGTGACCGGCGTATCCGACCTAGTCAAGGAAGAGTGCCATACGGCAATGCTCCATAATGACATGAACATTTCTAGGCTCATAGTGTATGCTCAATCCATTGAGGAGTCCAAACTTAAGAGGATGAATAGGAATGTGAAGAGGGGTAGATCCGATGAGCAAAGTCAACCTAGGTTCAAGAAGAGGGCTCAAGATCAAGATTTTTCAAGTGCTCCTAAGGTTAACCAAGATAAAGGTGGTGGATCTCAATTTTCTAAACCTACTTGCACCACTTGTGGCAAGAGGCACTATGGGAAGTGCCTAGCCGGTACTAATGGATGCTATGGTTGTGGGAAGAATGATCACAAGGTGAAAGATTGTCCTACTTTTACGGCTAGAGGAAGGGAGGCAAAGCAAGCTTCTAAAGATGGAACGGTTCCTATTCCTCCAAATTATGGTCGTTTCTATGCTCTCCAAGCTAGCAAGGACAAGGAAGCTAATCCGAATGAAGGCGCCGGTAAGTTTTAGTTCCTTATGGTCATGAATGTCTTGATGAGGTTTCTATGGTGTTGTTTTTCATGTTTGCCTTAATTGGGTTTTCTTCTAAGTGGGGGATGGTAGGTTGAATAGCAAGGTTGTTGAGAGTGTTGATATCCTTATCTCATTCCTTCTATTCTTATTCAAGCTTGAGGCCAAGAGTTCTAGTAGCTTGTTTTATGTTTTGGAGTCTTGGGTAAAATGAGTTTCCATGGTCTCCTTATGTTATGCATGTCCTATTTGAATTCTTGTTAAATGATAAAATGAGTTTTCATAAACGTGTTCCTCGTGTTGATGTGCATTTAGTTAAGTTGTCTATATGCTTCATGAGGATAAATGTTGAACATGCTTAAATGTTGCATGAGTTGATTTATTAGGCATGCTTAAATGTGTTCTTGAGAATGTTGCATAATTGTACTTTTGTGAGAAAATTGCATAATGTGCCTAATAATTTTGGGATGAGTGTGATGTAAATTGGAGAAGGAAGTTCATCCAATGAAATGAGAAATGGTAAAGCTTGATGCATAAGGAATTGGTAGATGTATTCCTAATTTCTTGAATTGCATGAAGTTGTTTGAGCCTCATTGATGTGGAGTTGATGTTTCCTCCGATATTTATGTACTTGTATTGATGTTGTATGCATGTTGATGGTCTGTATACTTGAGTTGTTACCCCTTATGTGTTTAAAGTGTCATTCGAGGACGAATGTTCCTAAGTGGGGGATAATGTAACGACTCGGAAAATGATAGAGTGAAACTAGAGCCTCACATGTGAGTTTGGAGTCGAGAACTTAATGAAATGATTATATTTGAATTTGACCCAAAAGTTCTTAAAAATGTGCTTCGGAAGTTACCGGAAACTTGTTTAGCTGTATATAAAAGATCCGTTTCGTTTTTCGAAAATCCGACTTCATATTCTTGTTTAGGGGGTCAAATTGAGTGGGAAATGGGTCTAACCCAAATTTTAGAGCAACCGTATCAAAATCCGAAATTTCCCAAGTGAAGCCTTTTTCGAGGGTCTACTTTGGAGGGTCATATCTCCTAGCACACAAATTATTTGGGTGGCCAATAATATATCCATGGAAAGCCCTTTGAGTTAGCTACCTAACTCACTTCGTTTCACCTCATTCGGAGTTCGGACGAAGAAGTTATGCCCATTTTCGTAAAGTCTGTCTGGCAGAAAATGCAAATTCCAGTAGCTAATTTTACTGTTCATTACTGTTCACCCGCCTGAAATTTTTTCTAAGTGTTGGACCATTTTTTTCAAAGGACTTATATTATTTCCTATATACCATAGTCCATTCCCATCCCTAAAAACATTTCCCTCTCTACAATCCTCCATTTAAGAAAGTCAAGAACTTGGAGCTAGGGCTTGGTTTGAAGGTGGTGTCTTCATCAATTTCGTGGGGAATCATAGCAAAGGTATGGTGGTCTTGATCCTTGTCTAATTTTCCATTCAAGGAGCCAAATCCAAAGTTATTTCAAAGTATGAAAAATCTAGGTTCTCACTCAATCTCATGGGTTCTTCCACCAAATGGTTTTAAAAGGTTTCTAATGGCACTTTATGGTTATATTGTTGTTGTATTGACGATTTAAGATGAAAATACTCCATGAACCCATGATTTCTCTCTATTCCTAGTTTATGCCTTTATGAAGTGGGTTGCTAGATAATGAATGTATATGAATCAAACTTGTTTAAAGGTCTTTAGATTGTTGAAGTATGTCATTACCCATGCTTATTTTATGGTGTATTGTTGGTGTATTGGTATGTGAGGCTTATGGCCTTAAAGGCATAGTATGAGAAATTGGAGTGTTACCATGACATTATACGAATGAGAATTCAATGAAGATAATGTGATCATGTTATGAATGTAAAGGTGTTGTTGTAGGTTGTTCACTGGTTTGGTTGCATAATTACTACCCTATTTTCCATGCTCTTTGATTCCATTACATGCCTTCAAGGTGTTTGACAAAATGTCCAACTATGGAGAATTGATGAATCGATGCTTTAAAGTTTGAGTTATGAGATGTATGGAAATCCAGAGATGTGTTGATGACACTCATGAATGTTGATGATATAATATGAAGGATTCTTCAATATAAAGTATACCTTGAATTGGAGGGCTTATGCATCATTTTCTTGTATAAATGATTATATTGTTGATTGTTGAATCCTTGGATCGGTAGGCTTATGGCACCCTTCCACACATGCTTATAATGAACCTTGGATCGGTAGGCTAATGGCACCCTTCCATTAATGATAAGTAATGAACCTTGGATTCGGTAGGCCTATGGCACCTTTCCATAAAGGTTAATGATGAGACTTGAATCGGTAGGCCCATGGCACCCTTTCAAGAGGAGTTAATGAGCTTTCCTAAATGTACCTTGAATCGGTAGGCTTATGGCACCCTTTCATGTGTTAAATAATGTACCTTGAATCGGTAGGCTTATGGCACCCTTTCATGTGTGATGATGTCAAAGTAATGAACTATTCTATGGGAATGTAGGCTAAGCACCGAGCGGATTTGGTTAGATGGAAACTCCCCCGACAGTTAGGCATGAGTTTCAATGATCGTCTACCTTATCCCATAAACTATGTGCCCGCATAGGAAGCTAGTGGATCCATTAAGCTATATATACCGGTCTTCCTTAGGCAAGTAGACCACCTCTTTTCGGTGTGGGGATTCATGACACCGGATTCCATGACAAGCTCTCATGGTCTATGTCGGTTAAACGCTTACTTCCCATCATGTGAGATTTCATTATGGTTTCTTGACAGGTTCTACAAAGTGTAGGTAGTAGTATGGGATGCTACCTATACATTGCACGAGTAGGCTTGGAGAGGGTCATAGTGAGTTTCTCTAAATCCTAATGACTGTGACATGAATGTACCCTAAATGAGGTTATTAAAGAATGTTGGCTCTTAAATGCTTAATATGTTATGCATGTTATACTTGGGTTATATTACGAGTTATTTTCCCTTGTCATGTCTTAATTAATGATATACCTCTTATGTATGAATATTGTGCAAAGGTGAAAGAAAGGAATGATAAGTTACTTTAAGTGACCTAATGTGGTGCCTTAGTATAGATGGTGGTATGGGACGTCATCCATACATTGCACGAGGTATAGCATAAGGGTTTCTTGAGGTGAAGGTCCAAGGTAAAGGTTTTCATGTTGATATTGTTTAAAGGTGATATTATGACTTACTTGATGTTATGCTTGTCTTGTATGTCTTTTATGCTATTGTTCATGATATTTCAAAAAGGTGGCATAATGCATGGTTTCTAACTAAAATGTCCCTTTTTAAGCATGTTTTGCATGGTCATCATACTTAGTACATTTTGTGTACTAACCCATATTCTTCATACTTTTACTATAAGTGTAGGTTCCGGCAAGTGATCCCTCCTAGCTAGTTTGAAGTGTTGGATTGCTTTCCTCCAAGACTTGGTATGTCCTCATGGATTCGAGGACAAGACTTTTAAGTTCTTTTGTTCATGTAATAGACTTCTTTTGATTGTAAAGGGTCCGTGTCCCTACTTATGTTTTGCGACTGTGTCTAAGATGGCCATGTGAGACTTAGACTTCCGCTGTGTGTTTTTAAAGTTGTTTTAAGAAGTTTAAATGTGTGGATGTAAATAAGTTTTTTTTTATTATTCCGCACTATTTTCATTATTGAATGCAATGAATGACTATGTGGCTTGTATAAGACCCCTTCGGGGTCGAGTACGCCTTGTTACGACTGGGGGTGCTCCCGGGTCGTGACAAACATGATATCAGAGCATAAGATTTTGGAAATGTTTTTTTTAGGATCGATGTCTCACATGCCACATCTAGTAGAGTCTTGTTCATCGGTGTGAGTCGCGACACATCTATGAGCGAGAGGCTATAGGATGCTAGAAGTTACACTTCTTTCATATTCTTAAAGTCGTGCCTTAGAGTGTGGTTCTATAAGTGTTCTTATCCCTATCCTTCTCTTGTGTTTATAGGATATGAATACAAGAGGGAGACCCGCAAGGAGAGTAGGAGAAGAGGATGTGAATGAGGAAGTTCCTCCCCAAGTTGTGCAAAATGGTCAAGGTGTGCAATGCAATCAAGTTCCTATAGGTGAGCAAGAGAATGAGGTTCCGGTGGTTCCCCCGGATATGACCAATGAAGAGATTAGGTCGGCTTTCTTAATCTTGGCCCGAGCCATGGCGGCTCAAGCGACTAGAGATATGGGGCCTAGGGTGAATGCTAATGAGGGTACTATGGCTTCTAAGTTGAGAGACTTTGTGAGGATGAATCCTCCGGTGTTTCTAGGTTCTAAGGTGGGAGAGGATCCCCAAGAATTTTTGGATGAAGTGTATAAGGTAGTGAGTGCTATGGGGGTGACTTCAAGAGAAAAGGCGGAGCTTGCCTCCTATCAATTGAAAGATGTTGCCCAAATTTGGTTCACTCAATGGAAGGCTAATAGGCCGGTGGGAGCGGATCCTATAGAATGGGAGGAGTTTAAGGAAGCTTTCCTTGGTAGGTACTTTCCCCGTGAGATGAGGGAGTGTAAGGTTGAGGAGTTTATCAATCTTCGGCAAGGTAATATGAGTGTGCAAGAGTATTCCTTGAGGTTTACCCAATTGTCTAAGTATGCCCCATCTTTGGTGTCAAACCCTAGGGATGAGATGAGTAGGTTTGTGACCGGCGTATCCGACCTAGTCAAGGAAGAGTGCCATACGGCAATGCTCCATAATGACATGAACATTTCTAGGCTCATAGTGTATGCTCAATCCATTGAGGAGTCCAAACTTAAGAGGATGAATAGGAATGTGAAGAGGGGTAGATCCGATGAGCAAAGTCAACCTAGGTTCAAGAAGAGGGCTCAAGATCAAGATTTTTCAAGTGCTCCTAAGGTTAACCAAGATAAAGGTGGTGGATCTCAATTTTCTAAACCTACTTGCACCACTTGTGGCAAGAGGCACTATGGGAAGTGCCTAGCCGGTACTAATGGATGCTATGGTTGTGGGAAGAATGATCACAAGGTGAAAGATTGTCCTACTTTTACGGCTAGAGGAAGGGAGGCAAAGCAAGCTTCTAAAGATGGAACGGTTCCTATTCCTCCAAATTATGGTCGTTTCTATGCTCTCCAAGCTAGCAAGGACAAGGAAGCTAATCCGAATGAAGGCGCCGGTAAGTTTTAGTTCCTTATGGTCATGAATGTCTTGATGAGGTTTCTATGGTGTTGTTTTTCATGTTTGCCTTAATTGGGTTTTCTTCTAAGTGGGGGATGGTAGGTTGAATAGCAAGGTTGTTGAGAGTGTTGATATCCTTATCTCATTCCTTCTATTCTTATTCAAGCTTGAGGCCAAGAGTTCTAGTAGCTTGTTTTATGTTTTGGAGTCTTGGGTGAAAATGAGTTTCCATGGTCTCCTTATGTTATGCATGTCCTATTTGAATTCTTGTTAAATGATAAAATGAGTTTTCATAAACGTGTTCCTCGTGTTGATGTGCATTTAGTTGAGTTGTCTATATGCTTCATGAGGATAAATGTTGAACATGCTTAAATGTTGCATGAGTTGATTTATTAGGCATGCTTAAATGTGTTCTTGAGAATGTTGCATAATTGTACTTTTGTGAGAAAATTGCATAATGTGCCTAATAATTTTGGGATGAGTGTGATGTAAATTGGAGAAGGAGTTCATCCAATGAAATGAGAAATGGTAAAGCTTGATGCATAAGGAATTGGTAGATGTATTCCTAATTTCTTGAATTGCATGAAGTTGTTTGAGCCTCATTGATGTGGAGTTGATGTTTCCTCCGATATTTATGTACTTGTATTGATGTTGTATGCATGTTGATGGGCTGTATACTTGAGTTGTTACCCCTTATGTGTTTAAAGTGTCATTCGAGGACGAATGTTCCTAAGTGGGGGATAATGTAACGACTCGGAAAATGATAGAGTGAAACTAGAGCCTCACATGTGAGTTTGGAGTCGAGAACTTAATGAAATGATTATATTTGAATTTGACCCAAAAGTTCTTAAAAATGTGCTTCGGAAGTTACCGGAAACTTGTTTAGCTGTATATAAAAGATCCGTTTCGTTTTTCGAAAATCCGACTTCATATTCTTGTTTAGGGGGTCAAATTGAGTGGGAAATGGGTCTAACCCAAATTTTAGAGCAACCGTATCAAAATCCGAAATTTCCAAGTGAAGCCTTTTTCGAGGGTCTACTTTGGAGGGTCATATCTCCTAGCACACAAATTATTTGGGTGGCCAATAATATATCCATGGAAAGCCCTTTGAGTTAGCTACCTAACTCACTTCGTTTCACCTCATTCGGAGTTCGGACGAAGAAGTTATGCCCATTTTCGTAAAGTCTGTCCGGCAGAAAATGCAAATTCCAGTAGCTAATTTTACTGTTCATTACTGTTCACCCGCCTGAAATTTTTCTAAGTGTTGGACCATTTTTTTCAAAGGACTTATATTATTTCCTATATACCATTAGTTCATTCCCATCCCTAAAAACATTTCCCTCTCTACAATCCTCCATTTAAGAAAGTCAAGAACTTGGAGCTAGGGCTTGGTTTGAAGGTGGTGTCTTCATCAATTTCGTGGGAGATCATAGCAAAGGTATGGTGGTCTTGATCCTTGTCTAATTTTCCATTCAAGGTGCCAAATCCAAAGTTATTTCAAAGTATGAAAAATCTAGGTTTTCACTCAATCTCATGGGTTCTTCCACCAAATGGTTTTAAAAGGTTTCTAATGGCACTTTATGGTTATATTGTTGTTGTATTGACGATTTAAGATGAAAATACTCCATGAACCCATGATTTCTCTCTATTCCTAGTTTATGCCTTTATGAAGTGGGTTGCTAGATAATGAATGTATATGAATCAAACTTGTTTAAAGGTCTTTAGATTGTTGAAGTATGTCATTACCCATGCTTATTTTATGGTGTATTGGTATGTGAGGCTTATGGCCTTAAAGGCATAGTATGAGAAATTGGAGTGTTACCATGACATTATACGAATGAGAATTCAATGAAGATAATGTGATCATGTTATGAATGTAAAGGTGTTGTTGTAGGTTGTTCACTGGTTTGGTTGCATAATTACTACCCTATTTTCCATGCTCTTGATTCCATTACATGCCTTCAAGGTGTTTGACAAAATGTCCAACTATGGAGAATTGATGAATCGATGCTTTAAAGTTTGAGTTATGAGATGTATGGAAATCCAGAGATGTGTTGATGACACTCATGAATGTTGATGATATAATATGAAGGATTCTTCAATATAAAGTATACCTTGAATTGGTAGGGCTTATGCATCATTTTCTTGTATAAATGATTATATTGTTGATTGTTGAATCCTTGGATCGGTAGGCTTATGGCACCCTTCCACACATGCTTATAATGGACCTTGGATCGGTAGGCTAATGGCACCCTTCCATTAATGATAAGTAATGAACCTTGGATTCGGTAGGCCTATGGCACCTTTCCATAAAGGTTAATGATGAGACTTGAATCGGTAGGCCCATGGCACCCTTTCAAGAGGAGTTAATGAGCTTTCCTAAATGTACCTTGAATCGGTAGGCTTATGGCACCCTTTCATGTGTTAAATAATGTACCTTGAATCGGTAGGCTTATGGCACCCTTTCGTGTGTGATGATGTCAAAGTAATGAACTATTCTATGGGAATGTAGGCTAAGCACCGAGCGGATTTGGTTAGATGGAAACTCCCCCGGCAGTTAGGCATGAGTTTCAATGATCGTCTACCTTATCCCATAAACTATGTGCCCGCATAGGAAGCTAGTGGATCCATTAAGCTATATATACCGGTCTTCCTTAGGCAAGTAGACCACCTCTTTTTGGTGTGGGGACTCATGACACCGGATTCCATGACAAGCTCTCATGGTCTATGTCGGTTAAACGCTTACTTCCCATCATGTGAGATTTCATTATGGTTTCTTGACAGGTTCTACAAAGTGTAGGTAGTAGTATGGGATGCTACCTATACATTGCACGAGTAGGCTTGGAGAGGGTCATAGTGAGTTTCTCTAAATCCTAATGACTGTGACATGAATGTACCCTAAATGAGGTTATTAAAGAATGTTGGCTCTTAAATGCTTAATATGTTATGCATGTTATACTTGGGTTATATTACGAGTTATTTTCCCTTGTCATGTCTTAATTAATGATATACCTCTTATGTATGAATATTGTGCAAAGGTGAAAGAAAGGAATAATAAGTTACTTTAAGTGACCTAAATGTGGTGCCTTAGTATGGATGGTGGTATGGGACGTCATCCATACATTGCACGAGGTATAGCATAAGGGTTTCTTGAGGTGAAGGTCCAAGGTAAAGGTTTTCATGTTGATATTGTTTAAAGGTGATATTATGACTTACTTGATGTTATGCTTGTCTTGTATGTCTTTTATGCTATTGTTCATGATATTTCAAAAAGGTGGCATAATGCATGGTTTCTAACTAAAATGTCCCTTTTTAAGCATGTTTTGCATGGTCATCATACTTAGTACATTTTGTGTACTAACCCATATTCTTCATATTTTTACTATATAAGTGTAGGTTCCGGCAAGTGATCCCTCCTAGCTAGTTTGAAGTGTTGGATTGCTTTCCTCCAAGACTTGGTATGTCCTCATGGATTCGAGGATAAGACTTTTAAGTTCTTTTGTTCATGTAATAGACTTCTTTTGATTGTAAAGGGCCGTGTCCCTACTTATGTTTTGCGACTGTGTCTAAGATGGCCATGTGAAACTTAGACTTCCGCTGTGTGTTTTTAAAGTTGTTTTAAGAAGTTTAAATGTGTGGATGTAAATAAGTTTTTTTTTATTAGTCCGCACTATTTTCATTATTGAATGCAATGAATGACTATGTGGCTCGTATAAGACCCCTTCGGGGTCGAGTACGCCTTGTTACGACTTGGGGGTGCTTCTGGGTCGTGACAAATAATGACATAATTCAATAAACTAAATCAATATAAATTCAATTTGTTCACATGTTTCCATAATCAATCAATTCCAAATCACAATTCACAATTTAGTATTTTGGGGAAATCATGGGTTCATAGGGAAATTCCATCTTAAAACGACATTAATTCATGAATTCAATCACAATTCATCATACTTCAACAATTGAAAACGTTTAGAAATTGAACCCATGACTAATATTGAAACCCTAACTTTTGGGGCATTTTGGAAACTTCGAAATCATGTTTTGAAGGGACTCCTTGGGTGGAAACTAACCAAGGATGAAAACTACCATACCTAAATTGAAGAAACTACACGAAATTGAAGAGAAATGATGAACTCTTGAGCTCCAAACCTTGACTTCTTCTTCTCAAATGGTGGTTTCTAGAGAGAGAATTATTTGGAGAGGAGGTGGTTTCTATTTTTGAGTTTTAGGAATAATGAATTGTAAAAGGGTGTTTAAGACTTTAAAAGTCCTTAAATAACTCTAATTAATCAAAATAAACTGATCCCTAACTTAACTAACCTTAAAAGAAATTTAGCAACCTACCCTTACCTTGGCCGAGATTGGGCAGAATCTGCAGGTGAGACTCATGCCCACCAACCCACAGACCGTGAGTGGGGTGACGCCCCATACTGCACGTCTGTGGTTTGGTTCAGAAACTCCTCATTTGGGGCCTTGACCTACGAATGGGTTCCAAGGGGAGTGGATGGACCTACGGGGAGTAGGTCCCATCTGTAAGTCCTCATTTTTTGACAGTTTTTTGGTTCTTGGTGAAGCCTTAAGGTTAGGCTTTGGGGTCCACCTCAAGGACCCTTGGTTGGTCCTTGGGGAGACATACCTTAACATTTAACCCCTAACCCCTCAATATAAGCTCGAGAACTCATTTTACAACATAAAACTCCATATCAAACTCAACAACACACTCGTAAGGCTCTAGTTTAACCTACTAGTTTTCCGAGTCGTTACATTATCTCCCCCTTGGGAACATACGTCCTTAAATGACACTTCAAACACATTAAGGAATTAAAGACTCAAGACTAGCAGCCCATCATGCAAGAAACATCATAAACAATGCACAAAACTAGGAGGAAACATCAACTCCATCTCAAACATACTCAATGCAACACAAGAAAGTAGGAACTTCATCTACAAACTTATTATGCATGAAAACTTCAACATTTCTCATTTCATTGGAGGAATTACCTTCTCCAACTTAAAGCATACTCATTATAACATCATTAAGCAAATTATGCAATCACTCTTAAAATCACATTTAAGCATATTCAACAATTCACCTCATGAAGCATATAGGCAACTCATACTAAATGCACATCAACATGAGGAACATAATTCATAAAAACTCATTTTCTCACAAACATAAGTTCATCAAGAACATGCATAACATAAGGAGACCATGGAAATACATAATCACACATGACTCCAAAACATGAAAGAAGCTACAAGGAACTCTTGATCTCAAGCTTGAATAGGAATAGAAGGAAAAAGATAAGTATATCGGAACTCTCAACAACCCTACTATGCAACATACCATCTCCCCCTGGGGAGTAAACCCATACTAAGGCTAAGATGAAAATAACATAGGGACCTTAACAAGACATTCACAACCATAAGGAACTATCAACATACCATTGCCTTCATTAAGAAGAGCTCCCTTGTCCTCTTTAGACCAGAGTGCATAGAAATGACCATGCTTTGGAGCATTAGGATCCGCGCCACCATGAGAAGCTTGCTTGGCCTCTCTTTCTTTGGCTGTAAGAGTAGGGCAATCTTTCACTTGATGATCACTCTTTCCACAACCATAGCATCCATTAGTACCGGCTAGGCAATTCCCATGATACTTCTTTCCACAATTGGTGCAAGCAGGTTTAGGAAATGGAGACCCACTACCTTTCTCTTGGTTAACCCTAGGAGTGCTTGAAGAATCTTGGTCAAAAACTCTCTTTTTGAACTTTGGTTGACCTTGCTCATCGGACCTAGTTCGCTTCATCTCCCTATTCTTTTTGTTAATTTTGAACTCCTCAATTTGTTGAGCAAACATCATAAGCCTAGAGATATTCATGTCATCATGGAGCATTGTCATACGACATTCTTCCTCCACTAAGTCGGACACACCCATAACAAATCTACTCATCTCATCCCTTGGGTTAGACACCAAAGATGGAGCATACTTAGACAATAGGGTAAATTTCAAGGAGTACTCTTGCACAGTCATGCTACCTTGCCTAAGGTTGATAAATTCGTCCACCTTAAATTCCCTCTTCTCATGGGGAAAGAACCTATCAAGGAATGCTTACTTAAACACCTACCAATCTATGGGACCCGCTCCTACTGGCCTAATGCTCTTCCATTGAGTAAACCAAACTTGGGCAACATCCTTCAATTGACAAGTGGCTAGTTCTGCTTTTTCTATAGAAGTCACCCCCATAGAATTAACTACCTTATACACCTCATCCACAAACTCTTGGTGATCCTCTCCCACCTTGGAACCAAGAAACACCGGAGGATTCATCCTCATAAAGTCCCTCCACCTAGAAGTCATAGTGCTCACATTAGAGTTCACATGAATCTCAACACCCCTAGTGGCTTGTGCCGTCATAGCTTGGGCTTGAGTAGTTACGGCTAGAGCCATCATTAGAAGATCCAACCTAACTTCTTCATTAGACATAGCCGGAGGATCAACCGAAACTTGATTGCCTTGAGGAACTTGGTGACCTTGAGGACCTTGGGGAGGAACTCCCTCATTCACATTCTCCTATTCCATCCTTCTTACATTCTCCCTTCTTGTATTCATATCCTATAAACACATGAGAAGGGTTAAGAAAAGGACTTTTATAGATCTAGACTATATGGCACGACTCAAAGAGTAATGAAAGAAGTGTAATTTCCTAACTTCTTATAACATCTCATTCATAAATGTGGAGCAATTCACACTCATGGACAAGACTATACTAAACGTGGCTTGTAAGACATCAATCCTAAAAACCATCCCAAAATCTTGTGCTCGGATACCATGTTTGTCACGATCCGAGCCTATACCCCGGACGTGACACGGCATATAAGACTTCGAAAAGTCTCATACAAGCCTCAAAGCATGTCATCACATAAGATAATAGAAATAGTGCGGAATTTAAAAATCTTTCTTTAAATTCATACAATCGAAAACATCATTTAAAACAACGGAAGTCTACTTGTCTCACATGGCCATCTAAAAACATCTTGCATCAAAAGTAGGGTCACGGCCCTTACAATAGAAAGTCTAAAAGTAGCTAGTACAATGAAAGATATGAAACATCAATAAAGCACTTGTCCTGGGATCCATGAGGACATACCACAAGCTTTGGAAGAACTCAATCCAATCCCTTTGAACTAGAAGGAATCAACTTAAATGTCGGAACATACACTTTGTAGAAAAATGTAGAAATATGGGTTAGCACACAAAAATGTACTAAGTATAATAGCCAAGCAAAAACCATGCTTAAAAGGGACATTTTGGTTGAAAACCATGCTATATGCCAATTGAGAAAACATCATGAACTTTAGCAAAAGGCATAAGATACAAGTATAATCATCATATAAGTCATTACATCACATTAGAACCTTCATCTTAAGTAACCCTAAGCTATACTTGGGCAATGTAAGAATAGCATCCCATACTACTATTCCTACTAAGTACCACTTTGAGGCCACCATAGATGAACTTACTATTTTTCATTACTCATCTTTAGTCAATACTCATACATAAAGCACACGTACATTTCATAAGTCATGACAAGGAAAGTAACTCATATTACAATCCAAGTAAAGCATGCATCATTACATTAAGCATTTAAGTCAACATTCTCATTAGCTTCATTAAGGGAACATTCATTCATTAGACATTAAGACATTAGAGAATCACACCATAGCGCTCTCAAAGCCTACTCGTGCAATGCATGGATGGCATCCCATAATACCACCCACACTTCATAGAACTTCTCAAGCAACCATAGCATGTATCTCACATGATGGAAATAAGCATTAACCGACATAGACCATGTGAGCTTTACATGGAATTCGGTGTCTATCCCAGACTGTAAAGGGTTGTCAACTTGCCTAAGGTAGAACCGGTAACAGTTTAGATTATGTGGATCCACTAGATAATAACTTATGTGGGCACATAGTTATAGGATAAGAAAGATGTTCATTGAAACATGGTCTAATGTAGGGAGAACTTCCATCTTACCATATCCACTCGGTACTTAGCCTCCATTCCCATAGAGTAGTTCATTCACGTTAACGTTATTGTACTTGAGAGGGATACCAACATTAGGTATACCGACCCAAACTATATTACACGTGAAAGAGGCCACCACCATTAGGTCTACTGATTCAAGGTACATTATGAGGATAGCTCATTGAATCCTTAAGAAAGGGCCACCACCATTAGGTCTACCTATTCAAGGTTCATCATTTCACACATGAAAGGGCTACCACCATTAAGTCTACCGATTCAAGGTTTATCATTCATTCACTCATTCATAGACTCCTCATGAAAGGGCTACTAACATTAGGTCTACTGGTTTAAGACAAAGCCTTACAATAATTCATTAGTCAATTATGAAAGGGCTACCACCATTAGGTCTACCTATTCATGCTCATTAAGTCAAGATACATTAGTTACTCAAGAAGAGGATGCCTAAGCCTACTAATTCAACGTACTTCAATAAAGATCACATTCATTTACACAAGAAGAGAATTCCCTAAGCCTACCAATTCAAGGTACTTCAATCAACATTACTTTCATTTACATAAGAAGATTCCCTAAGCCTACCAATTCAAGATGTAAAATTACATTGAAGAAACCTTTCACATATATAATCATCATTTATAAGTGTATAATTGAGAATAAACTTTCAATAATAACACAATTGCATTATAGACATCATCACATTACTTTCATTGAATTCACATCCATATACATAACATCATGATCATACATCAATCCTTCATACTTTGCCCTCCTGTAACGACCCGAGAGCACCCCCTAGTCGTTACCGGCGTATTCGACCTCGAAGAGGTCTTATACAAGCCCTTAGCATTTATCATAACATGTATCATAGAATAAAATCACGGAAAATTTAAAACTATTACTTTGGAAGTTCAACTTCACTTCATATATGAAAAACAGAATCTAACTTCGTCACAATGCACTATATAGACATAGAAGTATCGAAAATGGGACTTAGCCCTTACATCAATAAGAAGTCTTGAAAATAGGAAGTACAACAATGTCTTTCAACATAAGTAAAGAACTAAACATAGAAGCTAGATCATTGGGTCTTGTCCTCGGAATTGAGGACTCACCAACTTGGGGAAGCAACTCCAAGTGTCTTGAAAAGTAAGCTTGAATCCTCAATGGCCAGAACCTAAATGTTTGGGAAAAGGGAGAAATATGGGTTAGTACAACACACGTACTAAGTATGGCTACAATGCATAAAAACCATTGAAACATGCATAAAAGGACATTTTATTCAAAACATGTTTTTTGCCAAGTGATTCTAATATGCACACAAATTAAGTATCATAGTCCAAACCAACATAATATCATCCCAATATGTAGACAACCCAAGCAATAATAGTGCAATGCAAAGAATAGAACCCCATAACCCTATAAAAAGCCAAGTATCAAATTAAGCAACCTACATCATGCATACATTCATAAGATCATACTTCATCATAACTTACCATATTCATAATGATCATACATAACATAGCTTCAACATACATAAGTCATAATCATAATCATAAGAGAACACTACTACAACCATCTCTTAGGATCCCACAAGTGCAATGTGCAAGAGAAGTCCCATACCCTCCCTTA
Source organism: Solanum verrucosum (assembly GCF_900185275.1). NCBI lineage: Eukaryota > Viridiplantae > Streptophyta > Magnoliopsida > Solanales > Solanaceae > Solanum > Solanum verrucosum. Next base: position 322,034 of record NW_026020263.1, read on the forward strand.
CACTATGTAGAAACCCTTAAGAAAGCCCTAGTAAGAGTTCACACCTTTCATACCTTCATTTACTTTTACATTAGGGAAATATTGCAATAACCGACATAGACCATGAGAGCTACATGGAATTCGGTGTTCTACTCCCACACCAAAAAGAGAGGGTTAACACTTGTCTAAGGTGTAACAATTCGTACATAGCTATCTAGGTGGATCCACTAAGCTAGAGTCCTATGTGGGCACATAGTTAAGGGTCAAGGGATTGCTTCTGGAAACCCTAACTTACTAAACATGGGGGTTTCAATCTCATGAAACAACACATACCGTAGGTAATCCGGGCTTGCTAAACATGAGGAAACCCATGTGGGGAGCTGCACTTACTAAACGTGAGACCCCCATCTCATTTACATGCCCTTTCGGTGCTAAGCATCTAATTCCCTTTAGTAACCATTTTTAGTCATCACATAAGTTCACATTAGCCTTTACTAGACTCTTATGTAGACATCTTACCATAATAGCTCATATGTGTTCATAAGTGAGTAACAATCCTTTCACTTTAGAGATACTTATCAAGTGAGTAAACCTTTCACTTTACATAACACTACAATCATGAGAACTACCTTTCAATCATATAGCAATCATCCCATAATATACAGACATACTTCATAGCTAATTCAAGTGTAGAGGGTTAAGGATGAGGAAACTAGGTCATCAACACCACAATAATACATTAGGTATAGCATCATTACAATCTAAGTAATTCACCTTTCATACTTGAGTTCAAAGAAGAACCAACCTTCATACCTTCTTGCCCTTCGTGGACATCCATACTTCAATTACCAAGCAATTCATAACCAATACATAATACAAGGTAATTCATGAAGTAATAACATAATCAATCATTAATATAAACAATTGGCATATTCCCTTCATAGCCTTCAAGGCTTCATTCAAAGACGCAACCCTAATTTCATAGAAATTATGCATAACCTAGGGTAGAATCATCATAAAAACATGAATTACATAACATCACATTCAATTCATAGCCTTCATTCAATATCCAACACAAACTAGGGTTAGAATTAGGAAAAGAAGGAGAAATATGGGTCTCATGGGGAATTCTTCAAGAAACCACCAATACAACATAAATTCATCCATAATTGCTCATATAACATCAATCAAATTCAGTTTATAACATCAATTTCACTTTAGAAAGAAGACCCACGTTTTTGGATTGAAACCTAGAATTTGGAGATTTTGAAATTCATCTTGAAGGGGCCTCTTGGGGAAAGGAATCCCAAGAGTGATAAGCAACCATACCTTATTGACGAATTAACCACGAAAATCTGAGTTGAAACCTTGGAGAGTTGGTCTTCTTCTTGAAGCTCCAATCTTCTTCAATGGAGTACTTGAGAAGAGAGAGAGAGTAGAGAGAAGGAGGAACTTTAGGTTTAGATTTGGGGTTTTGTGTTTGAGTGATAAAAGTGAGGTAAATTGACTTAAAAATCATTCTATACACGTCCCATAAAGTACCCTAAATACCCCTCACTTAAGTGGACTCTTTAATGAAGTAAAAATAGATTTCTGAATTTCTGCATTTTCGTCGCGGAATGCGGAGCTGTTCCCTGAAGATATTTGGAATTAAATTTCGAGACGGTAGAGTCCATGACACGACCGCATCATGAACAAACTTTTTGCTCCTTGGGGGAGCAAGTCCGCGACGCGCCCTTGTTCCCTCCAAGAGCAATTTGCAAGCTGCCTTGGCAGCTTGCTTGTCCAAGGTTGGGGTCCCCCTTGGGTCCCCTTAGGGTGGTCCCAGGGCGTCGTATTCGAATTTTTTGACCCTATAAACATATATTTACCTATTTTAACTCTTTTTACAAGATTATACCATCATAAGACACTCCCAAACCTGCCCAAAACCTAAGGACACACTAGAACACATTCTTCTCTAGTTTCCGGAAGTAGTGGTCGTTTCTTGACGTTTAGACTTTTACTCTTCCAAAACAAGTCAATTACATTAGTTTAGGTTTATAAATATCATTTTGACTATTTTTAAGTCATTATTCATAAGGTGAGGCTCTAACTTAAGTCATAGAATTTCCGGGGTGTTACACCTCCAAGGCTATGAATCACAATCACCAACACACCTAGAATACTACAATTTAGGCATGAATAATGATATAATTCAATAAACTAAATCAATATAAACTCAATCTCTTCACATGCTTCCATAATCAATCAATCAATCCCAATTCACAATTTAGTATTTTGGGGGAATCATGGGTTTATAGGGAAATTCCATCTTAAAACAACATTAATTCATGAATTCAATCACAATTCATCAAAATTCAATATTTGAAAATATTTAGAAATTGAACCCATGACTAAGATTGAAACCCTAACTTTTGGGGGATTTTGGAAACATTGAAATCATGTTTTGAAGGGACTTGTTGGTGGAAACTAACCAAGGATGAAAACTAACATACCCCAATTGAAGAAACTCCACAAAATTGAAGAGAAAAGATGAACTCTTGAGCTCCAAACCTTGACTTCTTCTTCTCCAATGGTGGTTTCTAGAGAGAGAATTATTCGGAGATGAGGTGATTTCTATTTTTGAGTTTTGGGAATAAAGAATTGTAAAAGGGTGTTTAATACTTTAAAAAGACTTGAATAACTCTAATTAATCAAAATAAACCGACGGACCGTGAGTGGGGTGACGCATCGTACTGCGCGTTCGTGGTTTGGTTCAGAAACTCCTCATTTGAGGCCTTGACCTATGGATGGGTTCCAAGGGGTGTGGATGGACCTACAAGGCGTAGGTTTCATCTGCAGGTCCTCATTTTTTGACAGCTCTTTGGTTCTTGGGGCATCCTTGGGGTTAGGCTTTGAGGTCCTCCTCAAGAACCCTTGGTTGGTCCTTAGGGAGTCGTGCCTTGACATTTAACCCCTAACCCCTCAACCTAAGCTCGGGAACTCATTTTACAACATAAAACCCCATATCAAACTCAACAACACACTCTTAAGGCTCTAGTTTCACCTACTAGTTTTTCGAGTCGTTACATGCACCTTCAGCTGCCACGATGCATAAGCTATGACATTATTATCCTGCATCAACATACCACCCAAACTCGTATGTGAAGCATCACAATAAATAATGAAATCTTTACTTTCCACCGGCAGTGCCAGAATAGGTGCTTTGGTCAGAAGGGTCTTAAGCTTTTGGAAGCTCACCTCAAACTTGTCGGTCCACTCGAAAGGCACCTTCTTTTCGGTCAGCCTTGTTAAATGTGTGGCGGTAGAAGCAAAATTTTTCACAAATCATTGGTAGTAGCTGGCGAGTTCCACGAAACTCCTAACTTCTGTCACAGAGCTAGGCCGGACCCAGTTCTTGACTTCTTCGATCTTTTGGGGATCTATCATTACCCCTTCATTTGAAACCATATGTCCCAAAAAGGCAAATGAAGTCAACTATAACTCACACTTGGAAAATTTTGCATACAACTTATATTTTCCAAGGACATTTAAAACAATACGAAGATGATTGGAATGCTCTTCCTTACTCTTCAAATAAACCAAAATGTCATCAATAAAGACGATCACAAAAGAATCCAGGAATGGTTTGAACACACCATTCATCAAATTCATAAAGGTTGCAAGCGCATTAGTCAACCCAAACAACATCACTAAGAACTCATAGGGCCCATAGCGGGTCCTGAATGCGGTTTTGGTACATCCTCAGGCCTAATCTTTAACTGATTGTAACCAGACCTTAGGTCAATCTTAGAGAAAACTAATGCACCCTGCAACTGGTCAAAGAGATCATCTATATAAGGCGACTGAAACTTATTTCGAATGGTGACCCTATTCAACTATCGATAGTCTATGCACATCCTCATAATACCATCCTTCTTCTTAACAAACAAGACAGGAGCACCCATGGGGAAGCACTAGGATGGATAAAATCTTTATCAAGAAGCTCTTGAATTTGAGCTTTAAGCTCTCTCAATTCTGTCAGAGCTATGTGATAAGGAGGAATGGATATGGATGAGTGCCCAGTTCCAAGTCAATGCAGAAATCTATATCTCTATCAGGAGGCATACCAGGCAAATCAGTAGGAAACACTTCCTTGAATTTAGACACTAAATGAATAAACTCAATAGAGGGAGACTCAGCATTAACATCTTGAATATGAGCCAAATATGCTAAACACCTCTGCCCCACTAGTTTCCTAGCCCGGACGAACGATATGACCTTAGCTGGCTTAGGCTTGTACACCCCTTCCCACTGTCACTTTTCCCTACCTAGGGTCTCTAGAGTCATAGACTTAGCATTACAATTAAGCACAACATAATAGGGGGACAACCAAGTCATGCCTAAGATTATACCAAAGTCATTCATATCCAAATTAATAAAATCAACCCAAGTCTGAAAATCCATAAACAAGATAGGAAAAGTACGATAGACATGGGTGACTATGACAAACTCTCCAACTGGGGTAGAAACATGGATGGGGGCATCAAGTACATCATAAATCGCATCAAATCCCAAGGCAAACTGAACTAACACATACGAATAAGTAGAAATCGGATAAAAAACAGTAGACATCCGGGCACAGACAAGAATAGTACCTGTGATCGCTGCATCAGATACCTCAGCCTCGGTTTTGCCCGAAAAGGCATAAAATTGAGCCCTGTCATCTTGACAGGCAACCTCCTTGTCTGGCTACATTTCTCCTCTACCTGCATTACCATTTCCCCGGCCTCCATGGCCTTGTTGATTTCCTCCTCACCCATCTTGTGAATGCCCTCTACCATTACTATTGTTGCCCGTTGGTACCATTGTACGGGATCAGACATGCGCGAATGGGGACAATTCTCCTCATATGCCAAGGTTATCCATAATTCTAACAACTGCGGTCAAAAGACGACCTGCTACCAGACTTAGGTGCAGCTCCCTAACCATCCTGAATAAGATTATGTTGTGGAGTTCCCGAGTAACAGCCTGTAGAAATGGGCTTGGCTGACTGAATTAGTCGGGCTGCAAGAGTCGGCCTACGTAAACCTCTGGAGTAGGAACTATGAAAGTTACATGTACTCTTGGGCATCTTAGCCAAAGCCTTGGACTGCCTATCACGTCTAACTCCTTCAACTTTCTTCACAAAGTATGTCACCTCATTAAAACGTTTACCTGCAAAGATCATATGAACAAACAATACCTGTAATTCGGGGTTCAATCCCCTGACGAATAAACGAATCTTCTCCTTCTCTGTAGTCACCAACTGGGTAGCATATATGGATAAGGCATGGAACTTCGCCTCCGAGGAAGCTACAGTCATACCACCCTGCTCCAAGGCCATAAACTCATCCTTTTTGCAATCCCTCAATGTCCGGGCACATATTTCTCAAGAAACAAAGCATGGAACTGCGTCCAAGTGAGTGGGGGCAAGACTGACGATCTACATTCCACATAGGCCCTCCACCACTACTTAGCCTCACCATGAAGCTGGAAGGTCACGAACTCTACTCCATGCTGGTGTACAATGTCCAACTTGTGAAGCCTCTCATAGCAATCCAAAATGAACTCATAGACATCCGCACTCTCAGAACCATGGAACACAGGCGGCTTCAGTTTCAAAAACTTAGTCAACATCTCATGCTCAGTACCAATCATCACAGGACCCAATAGGGGATGGAAGAAGGCATCAGTGCCTAATGCTCCATCTACCTTGGGGACAGTAGTAGCAATAGGTGGGCTGGCTAGAGGTTGAGCAGCTTGCACTATGGAAAGGACTCCAGGGCCGACCAACCCCTTCAGAAAAGTCATGATCTGTTGAGCTAACACTGGGTCTAAGGGGGATGCTGGTATTCTTAGCTTGTGCATCCTCCTCTGGTCCAACACCATTCTCGTCTACTATCTCCACATTCTTTTCTACCTCTTCTTGGGGTGCAGGAGGGGCCTCTTCCCTAAAAACATTCTTAGCTGGGGCTCCACCTCAAGCAAGTGACACTCTTCCTTGGCCTCTGCCCCTTCCTCCTCCCCTACCCTTGCCTTCCCCGCGACCTCTTGCTGCGGACTCCTCCGTAGGCTCATTGGCGGGAGATACTGGCCTAACGTCGTTGTATCACGTATTAACCATCAGCGGAAAGAAGAGTGAAAGAGAATTAGATACCCATTTGGATCACTAGATACCAATTGGAATCAAGTCATAGCACGAAGGGAGAAAAAGACAGAGAGATTTCCTAACGTCTTGTAGCTTCTCGAAGAAAAGTTTAGAAGTCTTTGTACCGTTCCGCAAGACTCTACTAGACTCATTTTGGTACAATGAGATCAACGAACCTAGGGATCTGATACCAACTTTTTCACAACCTACACTGTCGTGATTGGCAACCACACTAACCCTCCGGTGGGAGAACCATTACTACAACTTGACTGAGCAACTTAAAGAAAACTAAGTCATTGAAAGATACGGAAGCAGGTTTATATGTCTAAACAAATACGGAGTTCCCATAAACTCTAAAGGTCTTAACAAACAACTAACGCGGAAATTCAATCCCTAGAACTAAAAGTCGTTGTACCAAAACTTTGCTAAACATCAAGTCTAAGAAAAGGGGGTGCAACCCCGAAACTAAACATAAGCAAAAAGTCTAAACGAAGAAATAGCCTGAGTCCGAAAATAGTGGACTAAACTAAAAGGGATTCATGGCAGCCTGAAAAAACTGGCTCACCCTTGAATACAGTCAGTGATCTCCTAACTGATGTATGTGAGAAGCCACTTGAAGATTCCCTGTACTCAACAAAGAAAGATCAAGTGCAGTATCAGTACACAAACCACAGTATATTGGTAGGCTCACGCGGCTACTCCAGTAGGCACAATATACACAAGCAATTACAACACAGTAAACACACATATACCGAATGCACAATTCAATTATCATTTTAGAAGCAACATATAATTTCCCACCATCAATAACAATTAGATATGAACATAATAATCACAAGTGGTCCTCTCATGGAACCCGCACCCAAACTGTTAGTGTGTCGAAACATGACACCCAATCCAATATACATGTGTCGAAACGTGACACCCGGTCCAATATGTATGTCGGAACGTGACATCCGGTCCAATATACGTGTCGAAACGTGACACCCGATCCAAGTAGCCATAATGAGCAGTGCTCATAGTCATACAATCAAGTAATAGGTTCATGGCATGTAATTGTTCACACATAATCGATTCATTAAATTGATTCACATTTCCCATTCACATACATGCACGCATAAAATGAAGCACTCCTAAGACACTTGAGCCTTCCCTTTCCGAAGTCTTTCAGCTTGTTCTTGGTCTATAAATAAGTAATTAACGCAAGGATCAATAAACAAAGCCTAATTTACCCGGATAATAATCAAACTATTAATCCAAGGACAAACCCAAGATCCTAATAATCAATTAGGGCTTTTCCCACCATTAACATTCGGGCCAAAACCCTCCCCCAACGATAATTACCCACGATTCTAAGTTCTAAGAATCGAAATACGGATTTGGGGAGTACTTAACTTACCTTTAACGCTAGAATTCAGGGGAATCTGATAAGAAAATGCTATGGGTCATCTTTAGCTCTCATGAATGAAGTTTTACAGAAAATAACGATTTTAGGATTTTGCCTCGACTTAATTCGCGACTGGCACACCACGGCGGACCTCATCCAGCCACAGCGGCCCCAGCCTTGCCGAATTAATCCTGCCCTGGTGGCTTGCACAGAGACAGAAGCTCAAAATTTGAGTTTCAAGCTCCCATTTCACAATACACTTCCAAACCCAGACGGTCTAAAACTACCCTTTCACGCCAAGATCAGTTTTAGGAGTTCTACTCGCCCGAATTCGATTCTGTAAAGTAGTACAGGCTTCTTAACGTCTTAGCTATCCACTCATGTGATCAAATTTATAATTAAATCCCCCATTCATTACCAGATTGCCCTAGACCTCACCTGATTTAGATTTCGTCCAAGGCTGGCCTAGGCTAGAAATTACCAAGTTATTACTCAGAAGTTTTCTGGCCCAAATTCCTTCCCCATTGGCTTTTCCATAACGGCGGGAACATGTCGTTACAATATCTATTATGGAGTAATTTTCTTTTGTGTTGGAAAAATGACAGATCTTGATATTTCTATATAATAGTAAGTATTATTTCTAAATTTTACATGCGTGAACTTAAGATATAGATTTAATTTTTATTTATTTTATAGTTAGATGTTTTTTTATTTATTAACATATATCTATTATTGATTATGTATTAACATATTACTAATTCTGTAATCGAGAGAGACGGAAAAAGTAATACCGTGAATTGGAGTATTGACATGTTAATATTTAGTGACATCTATCTATTTTATGTGTTATAGTTGAATTTATACTTATTTGTAATCGAGAGATGAATAGTGTACTAATTAGTTATAACAAGTAAAGTAATTGAAAGGGACTTACTCAGAAAAATATGTTTCAATTCAAGTACATATTTCTCGTTCTTAAATATTACTATTTTGACACCCAATTTTGACCGACGTATAACCCCTTTTGGATTGATAGTTGATTAAATATGTATTTTAAAAACTTATTTTTTTTAAGATTATATTTAGTTTTTCCACATTTAGCTATACTAGTCTTGGGAACGTGTGTTGCACGTTTGTCCCTAATTGACATTAGAAAAGTTAACGTATATATAAGTAAATATATCATAGTGGAGCGTACATAAATTCTTTTCTAAGTTCAAAGTTAAGTCCTTATGTAAGTTTGACATAAGAATATAACTCTTCACAAAGTATAGAATAAAAATCTTGTGTCGGGTGTTGGAAGTTTGATATTTTTAATGTTCGATGAAAAATAAACTTTTTATTATATTAGAGGAATTAATATATTTTAATTACCAAACATAAGTTTTAATAATCAAAAAATAAATTGTTTATAAAAAAGATGTGTATAAAGAAAAATATTACAAAATGTCAAGGTGGGGTAACATATCTTTACTTTATATTATTTTTTTTTCCTTTTGCACTAATTTTTGCACCTCTGTAATAGTTAAGTACATGAATTTTCTAAACATTTGAGACTACATATAAAATGATTATCAAACAACGAAGAAGACATAACTATAATTGTTTATCAAAGACTTACTCTTTTACAGGTCTAGTTGTGAAAATATTCTGCGGAATTTAACATGCTTTCCCTCAAAACAATTAATTGTAAATATAAATTGGGATTAACTTTATTATATTTATATCCTAAAGATAGAAAAAATGAAGAATACAAAAATATAGTAATCAATTACGAAGTTATATTTAAAAACTAAAAAAGATGGAGATATGAAAAATAAAAATTCACTCACAACTTCATATTGGAGAATATTCATCTTGTAACTATGACAATTTACATATTTCTCAAGAAAAAGAAGATGAATATGCATGAAATTTTAAACAATACAAATACATGAATCAGTAATTACAATTACAAATTGTAGTGAAAATTTAACAAATGTTGTAGACTAACTTAATGTAGAATGCACGATGATCAGAAATTTGGATAAAAGAAGGGAATATAAATAATGTTGTGTGAGTGTATTTGATCGACTCTTCATGACCCCCACTTATCTTACAAATTAACATTAAAGGTTATTAGACTCTTCATTACCACATTTAGTACATGAATATATTATTACATTAAGATCTTGTTTGATGCATGAATTTAAATATAACTATTACTTAATATTTAATTAATTAAATAGATATTATATTTAATTTATTTTAGGGGTAAGATAAAGACAAAAAGGTAATCCAACTTTGAGGTTAGGAGCTTCCCTCTTATAATAATATTCTAGTTTCCGGAAACGTGCATTACACGTTATATTTCATGTTAGTTAACATCAAAATATTGCCTAAGCTATTTGAAAACTCTCATTCCCAGATCATTGATGAGTCAGGGATTTCAACTCGTTTAGGGCTTAATATTTAAGGAATTAGTGTCCTCAATGCCTATTTTATGCTCATAACTGATGTTAAAATGTTAATTTGCAGCAATGAAGGCAAAAGAGCAAGGCAAGGACATTACAAGGCAAATAGGAGCGAAAAAGCTAAAAAAGTTGAAGGAAAGCAAGGCTGGTACTCGTCAAAGCCACTTGATGAGTCGCCGAGTAGACCTCCAGCTCGCCCAAAGTTCCAGCAGGCCCATGGACAAGACCAACTCGGCGAGCATATTTATGGTTCGGTGACGCGCCGAATGGATCGGCGATGTCAATCTTGATCGCCTTAAGTTACAGAAAAGGGATGGTGAAAGGCCAAGCCAAGAAGGCGATGGGAAGGAACACTCTGCGCATCGCCGACCTGGTCCGTGAAGCCTGACTTACTTCGTTGAGTGATTTTGATGCTGAAATTCTGGGAACTTATAAATGCAATTTTTAAAAGAAGAAAAGAGTTTCCACATTGTCCAGTTCTGAGTTTTTTATCTTCAACATTCTAAACATTGTTCTTACACTTTTTGGGTAGAGATTTAGGATTTATTTGATTTTTATCTTCAATTTGAGCATTTGGAGACTTGTGGATTGTTGCCCAATCTGATGGAAAACATAGTTGGTAACAATTTCTTGTTCTTTATTATGTTTGGATAAAACCCTCACTCTTGGGGGTGTGATTATGTAGTTGAATGTTTCAATTAGCTTATGGGTGTTAATATTTACTTATTTTATTGTTGATTTGAAGTGTGTTCATTTAATAGTTTGTGTTTTACTTGAGGAATTGTAGTTGCAAATACAATTCTAGTCCAGTACTCTAACATGCTGGAGAAAGAGGTATTACATTTAAAACTATTAGTTGATGATTGTAGTGATTGTGTTGTTACGGATTTAGCTTGAGAAAGTGGGTCAAAATGCAATCCTGCAAATCTAGCTTGAAAAAGTAGATTGATTAAGGTATTGAGCTGCTAATTTGTGTTGCTTGTCGAGGTTCGAAAGAACTCGATTGATTCGTGATAGTTGATTAAGAAATGACTATTGCACCTAAAGCCTAACCTACCCATTGAGGTTCAACGACTTTTAGTAAATAATAATCACCCATTTAGCGAAATTGACATTCAATTTATCACACTCCCAAGAAACTCTCTCTAATTGTTTAGTTTCGGTTATTTGTAGTAGTTAATTGTTCACCCAAATCCCCCCATTTGACATTAATTGTCAATCCCTTGTCATTTACTTTATTGTTGTGAAAATCTCTACATCTACAAACGATTATAACACCATTCTACTTCGTAATCGAATTCTTTACCGTATCACTCCATGTGGGATAGACCCCAACTCTTAGTTGGGTTTATACTTGTTAGCGACCGCCTACACTTAGAATTGGATGAAGTGTAGTTGAGCGTTATCAATCACTAACAAATTAAATATCGTGATTGCATAAAGAATCAGCTCATACATAGAAATAACCAAAATAAATATATGTACAGACCAACCAATGAAAAAATATTATAAGAAAAACACATATATACAGGTGAAAATCTATGGAAACATGCAATGTGTATTTACTTTCTTATAAAAGTGCACAAATGTTACTGGAACTATGAAAATGGCTTCTTACTTAAGTCTTGTGCCAGTAGGGGACATGTGTTCCTTCTCTATATTATTTTGGAAAAATTATAAAAATCTCACATTTTAGTTTACTTATTATCATTATCCCCTATAAGTTTTACAAATCTCCAAAATCCCTCATTTTCGCGCATTAGATTAGTGTATCAATGCTTATATTATTGTATCTCGCGCATTAGATTAATGTATCAGCACTTATATTATTGTATCTCGTGCATCAGATTAATGTATCAGAGCTATATAAGTGTTGATACATGCGCGAGATACAATAATATAAGCACTGATATATTAATCTGATGCGCGAGATACAATAATATAAGCGCTGATACACTAATCTGATGCGCGAAAATGAGGGATTTCTGTAATTATAAACTTTTAAGGGATAAATTATAATTTTTCCTTAAAAATATGTGATTTCTGTAATTTGCCCTATTATTTTTATAATGGGCCTTTCTACCTTCCGTTCTATCAGTTACATATAAATCTTGATAGTGTAATTAATTAAAGCCATGAATATTGCTTCGAATCTTTGTGATACCTTAAATGAATTAATATTAAACATTATAATTGTTCTCTCTTTATTTTATTAAACCGTGCAATTTCTGAAATTAATAAATTAGTCAAATATATATGGTATAAAATGAATCAACTTTTCAAACTCCATATTCAATTGAAACAATGCAATTTTTTCAATTATTACATTAGTCGAGTAAATCCAGTTTATAAAGAATCAACTTTTCAAATTCTCGAGATTCTTAAATTGTTTCGTCAAAATTCATTGAATTGTAAAGTAAATATTAAATGAAGAGTTATTTTTTGTTAGATGATTTAAAGAAAATAAATTAATAACTAAAGGGTAAAAATAATTTTTAAAATTTTAAAAGAATATTTTCGTAATTCAACTTTTGACTTAGATGATGATATGATAGTTTAGTATCTATAAAATCATTATTGTTCCTTCTTTGCATTTGTTTATTTAATGTTATCTAGTTATAAATATCCGATTTAAATTTGGATTAATTACTTGAGTGAATTTCTTTTAAAAAATAATTACTTATTTTAAATATACTCTTTAATTATTACCATTTATAGCAATATATAACAATACTATATATTTTATTAGTTTTTTTCTCTCTCGCCTCTTTCTCTTTTTCATCTCTCAACTTTTTAATTTTTATCTCTCATTCTCGCTCTTTCTCTTTCTTTTTTTATGTCGTTCTTTCTCCTTTGTTTTCTTTTTGTTACTGTTTCTTTCTTGCTTTCTTTTTGTTGCTTTTTTTTTTTTGCTTTTTCTCTCTCTTTTTGTTGCTTTTTTCCCCTTTCTTTCTCTCTCTACTTTCTTTCGTAGAGTAGTCAATGATTTGTAGAATTAATAAAATTTGTATCATAATTAATTAATTAAACAAATAATCTAATCGTAACAAATGAATAGACATAATAAATTGCAAAATGAATTAAACTTGAATTAAAAATATATTACACACATATTAAAGTTGAATTAGAAGAGAATTAAACATGAATGCAAAATTTAGCAAACGAAAGAGCATTCTATGATCTGTAAACTGAATGAATTTGTATCAATAATGAATTTAACAAGTAATTCAATCGTAACAAATCAACCAATAAATTGCAAAATGAATTAAAATTGTATTTAAAAGTGTATTGCACAAATATTAAAGTTGCATTGGAAGAGAGAATTAATCATGAATGAAAAACGTAACTAATGAAAGACTAGACAATGATCTATAGAATAAATTAAACTTGTATCAATAATGAATTAAACAAGTAATTCAATAGTAACAAATAAATCAAAAAATTGCTAAATAAATTGCTTTAAAATTGTATTACACAATATTAAAGTTGAATTAGAAGAGAGAATTAAGAATGAATGAAAAACGTAACTAACGAAAGACAAGACAATTATCTATAAACTGAATTAAACTCATAGTATTCATGAATAAAACTTATATTATATGTATCTTATAAATTATTTTTGCTTGTATCACTAAGAAAATGAGCAATGATTGTGATATGTATTAAAAATGTATTGTGCATGTCTTATAAATGTATTATTAGTGTGTTACCTAAATTATTCTTGTTGGTATCCGTAAGAAAGGAGTGAAGTGTGCAACACGTATTATAAATGTATTATTCATGAATAAAACATGTATTATATGTGTTTTATAAATTACTTTTGGTTTGTATCACTAAGAACGTGAGTAATGTTTGCAATATGTATTAAAAATGTATTGTGCATGTATTATAAATGTATTATAAGTGTGTCACCTAAATTATTTTAGCTGATATCATTAAAAATGGAGTGAAGTTTGCAATATGTATTATAAATGTAGGATATATTATTCATGATTTTAATACAATTTTAATACAATTATGAAACATATCTAATACAACTTTAATACAAACGCAATATAGTTATGTAAACTTCATCCTTTTCGAGCTTCCATCTAATATTTTTCCTAAAATCAATTCTAAACTTAACAAAGCCCTCTTAAAATTGAGATATAAACTCCAAACGATATTTTTAATTATTTGTAGGAACAACCTATCCAAATTAATCGCAAACGAAAGAGCAGTCAATGATTCGTAGACTGCATAAAACTTGTATCAATAATTAATTAGACAAGTAATCTAATCGTAACAAATGAAGAGACATAATAAGCTGCCAAATGAATTAAACTTGAATTAAAAACGTATTACACCCATATTAAAGTTGAATTAGAAACGAATTAAACATGAATGCAAAATGTAGCAAATGAAAGAGCATTATGTGATTTGTAAACTGAATAAAATTTGTATCAATAATGAATTAAACAAGTAATTCAATCATAACAAATCAACCAATAAAGTGCAAAATGAATTAACTTGTATTAAAAGTGCATTACACAAATATTAAAGTTGAATTACAAGAGAGAATTATGCATGGATAAAAAATATAACTAATGAAACACTAGACAATGATTTATAGAGTGAATTAAACTTATATCAATAATGAATTAAACAAGTAATCTAATAGTAACAAATAATAAACTACAAAATGAATTAAATTTGCGTTAAAAGTGTATTTCACAATATTAAAGTTAAATTAGAAGAGAAAATTAACAATGAAAAATGTAACTAACGAAAGACAAGACAATAATCTATAGACTGAATTAAACTTGTATTATTCATGAATAAAATATGTATTATATGTGTCTTATAAATTATTTTGGTTTGTATCTAAGAACATGAGTAATGTTGCAAGATGTATTGTGCCTATGTTATAAATGTATTACAAGTTTGTTACTTAAATTATTTTGGTTGATATCACTAAAAAGGAGTGAAGTTTGTAATATATATTATGAATGTATCGTTCATGATTTTAATATAATTTTAATACAATTATGAAACATATCTAATACAACTTTAATACAATTGCGATACAGTTCCATAAACTTCACCTTTTTCGAGTTTCAATCTAATATTTCTCCTAAAATCAATTATAAACTTAACCAAACCCTCTTAAAATTGAGATATAAACTCCAAACGACATTTTCAATTATTTGTAGGAACTACCTATCCAAACTAATCACAAATTCATAAAATTCAAATAATGAATTCAAAATTTGAAGCTTTATAATGACCATCAATGGTGAACTCTTGCTTTTGTAATTTTAGAGACTTAAAATTTCTACTTAAAAATGTGATTTTGTACAAATTTTTGGTCTTTTTGTTCCTCTTTTCATCTTGTTTTTGGGTAAAAATCGTGAAATGTGGACAAAAACTGATTTGAGGATAGTTATTTAAATGAAAGTTCAAAGTAGAAGAAAAATAAAAAATAAGAGGAGGAAGATAAATAATGTCAGAGAAAGAGATGAAGAAGCAGAAGAGTAAAAAGAAGAAGAGGAAAAAGGGCTGAAAAGAGGCGAAGACTGTACAATTTTCTTAATTCCAAAAAAATGTTATATTTACTTAGAAAAATTATATTGTGGTAAATATTTTTATAATATAGCATATTTATGTGATTTACCCTTTAAACTTTCTTTTATTTAATAATTTGATAGTTGTCTATGTTATATATTTAGGTAGAAGTGCATATAGCCCCAATCAGGCTCAATTTTAAATTTGTCAAAACTTTCCCATGTTTTAAAAGAAATTCATCCTAGATATGGAATGCCCGTACAAGGCACGGGCCCAAGGGCCCACGAAATATAGATTGACCGCTTATCAACACCAATTCATACTTCTAAATAAAAAACTAAATTTCATCACGAGTCCAAATTGAAATTACAACTTCAAATTGGTTGAATGAAAAGTAAAGTCGAGAGACGAATAAAATTATCGTAGAAATATCTTTCTTTTTTCGACACTCCAAAAATGTTATTGTACCCGTGCCTTATCCTTAAAAATGCATAGAGGACTAACACACACCTACTTGTATTTTTGTAGAGCCCGAACATCATAGCATAAATGTTCCTGTCGTAGAGAAAGTGTTTTCTTGCTTTTAAGATTTCATTCCAAGCTTATAACGGGGGAATTTTTGTAGGGATGTTTGAGAAAATTGTAGTAGTCCTCTTCGTGGGATTCGTGGCGTATGCTTATTGCGCAATGCAACCTCTACCTTCGAAAATTTGTGGCACCCCTGATGGCCCTCCTGTCACATCACCTAGAATTAAACATAGCGATAGACGATACTTAGCTTACAAAGAACATGGTGTACCAAGAGACCAAGAAAAACATAAGACTGTGTTCATGCATGGATATGATTTTAATAGACAAGACGATGTTGTCGCAACTGGCCTCTCTCTGTTAGCTCCCATTCATTTACCTCAACTCTGTCTGCATTTCTTAATAGCTCACATGAGCGATATCCCGAGGTGATGGAAGAGCGTGAATGAGGTAAGTGTTCACATACCAGAGAAAAAATCTCTTTCAGAACATGAG
This sequence comes from Solanum verrucosum, assembly GCF_900185275.1. Classification (NCBI taxonomy): domain Eukaryota; kingdom Viridiplantae; phylum Streptophyta; class Magnoliopsida; order Solanales; family Solanaceae; genus Solanum; species Solanum verrucosum. The sequence goes on from NW_026020263.1 coordinate 338,592, forward strand.
AAACCTCCTAATTTACTGGTTGAAGGTCAGTTACAGCAGCTCCTGATTTTCCATGCTGGAAAAGGGGGGAAGTAGTGGAAACAATTCAGTAATGCAGAAGTGGAGATCACAAAATTTTAAGAAGTTAGATCTTGGAAGTTTGAACTGTAGAACAGACACATTTGAAGAGACCAACGACATCTACATGAATGTAATATGACATGTTTCATCTAGTAAAGCATGACTTATCAAATGATGAGCAGTATTATGGCTATAAAGGAACTTACAATTTCAAGACCAAGGTCCATCTTTGTTGGGCGTAAACGGTCTGAAGTTACCTGTTCTGACAATGTGCAAACAGAAAATGTAACATCAGTAAGTGAAATTCAGAAAAGACACTGGAAAGCAACTGAAACTAATGATATTTGTAAATTTTAACCCAAAAAATACAATGATGTACATAGGTAAAGTGATTGCTTATCCAGATTAGACCAACATCTCATAAAATTGAATTCAACAAAGAAGAAGAAATTATCAATTGAGTCTTTTTCTGAATATGTATTGTTCTGCAGAAGAAACACAACAATATTCCAAGTATCCTCTTTAACAGAGCATTGAAGAAACAACTTGTCAAAAGATCATGAAAATTTGAATCGGCTGTTGCAATCAGCGTCGTCATGATAAAAATAATAAATAACAACAAATTAATTATAGATATTGATATCACAATGAGCTTATAGTTCTGTAACGAATCAAAGTGTATTATAATTGTGAGATGCATCTTTGCAATATATAACTTAAAAGAATATTATAATGGGATAATATATAATTGTGCCTCAGGGGAAATTTTTTTTGCCTTGATGGGAAAATATTGAAAATCAACACAAAAAAGGGGCAACTGACCCTTACAACTTAAAACCAAAAGTACTTAAACTAACAAGTATCAGTGGTACCTTGACAATAAGAAGGCACTGCGTGGGATTTGTGGTGGTTCGTATGCCCGATATTAAATCAGGTAAGAGACAACAAGAATTGAGTCAACATTTGGAGAGGCAGAAACGTGTTCATAGATAATTGCAGTCAGCATCGCTTCTCCAACAAATCCAGCATGAGCAGGTTCAGGGCCACTTCCACCACCTAAGTTATAGATGAACCAAAGATACATCCCAAGTTTAAGATTCTCAAGAACACACACAATTGTGTGCACTTTGGAGCATGCTTTTTATTTCTAGTATACTTTTGGTGCACCCGTGAGGTTTTTGTTGGTGTTAGATGTAATGTGAAGTGAATCCATATCTAAGTCTTTAACCTAAATAAGTTTGAAGGAACCAGAAAATCAGCTTTAGTACCCGTAGAACGATCCAAAAAGATGTGTATACTCTTGAAAAACACAACAGAATTAGATGTTATCTCAATATTGCTCTTAGTATTTTCGAGTAAATGTAGAGGGTAACGTCCTTGGCTATTTGAATGGCGCCAGATATCTGTTGGCCTAATCTTTATAAGTGTATGGGTTGTCAAGTAGATAATCCACACACACACACACACACATATATATATAGCGGCCACAATCTATGCAAGGCAATAGGGAAATTGCCTCTGTCTCCACAAAAAATTCAATTATACATCTTCTCAAGAAAAAAAAAATTCAAACTTGTAAATAGGCAATATCGAATTTGCCTAGTAATGCCGGAACACAAAGCAAACTCAAATTATATTCTAAAATACAGTAACATAGATATAGTAAAGTTCAATAATTTGGATCTGCAGATATGAAGAGATTGTAGCTTGAAAATTGTACTCAAATAAATTTAGGACGTTTCAAATAGTTTTCACATAAGTTAAAACTTATAAGGCTACAAGTACATTACAATTTGTCTAGATGTTAGAACACCTTGCATTTTAATAAAAATAATGACAAATAATGGCAGGTTTACCTATAAGGATTGAAGTTGTATCATGCACAATTTCTACAGAGGAAAAGCAGACCATTTGAGGTTGAAGGTGTTCTCTTCTTGAACATTTTTTTTTGCTTAATATTGATAATCTGTTAAACATATATGACCTATTAATAACTTATATAATCAGTCAATATGCATATAAGTTAAGAATTTGAGTTGACCTATTAGTGAAGTTGCAGAGAGAGGATGTCCATTTCTCATGTTGGCGTGAACATCATAACTTGGAGAGGTACTTTCACAAACATGATAGAAGCATATAGATATATATTACTAAAAATACGATGATTTATGCTTTTAACCAAATACAATGAAGATGAGAAAATCTTACCTTTCATTTTCATTGGAGCTTCAAAGATTCTATTACTAAGTACAAATTCAACTCTAAACAATAGGTAGTACACGATTCAGGTTTCTTTACACCCAAAAGAAGATTGCTTTTCAATATCTTCTTAATTTCTATTTCATTTTTGTATTCTTTCATCTGTTCTCATTAAGCATAGAAGTGAAAATTCATCAGAAGTAAAAATACCAGTCTTTTGGTTGATCTTTTTAGGACCTAATCACGAAATAATTCAAAATTATAAGCAGAAGCAAGCTAATTCTTTCATTGAAAATTCGAAGCATGAGACGAAAATATTTCCAAATTTAAAACCACCACAATCTCAAACGTGAAGTACACAATAATCTTAGAAAACCCCTTGCAGCTTTACCTTAGGATGGTTTCAATAACAAATTTTCCCCAATTCGAAATAACATTAGGTTTAAGCCAAAGGTAACAATTTAAAGTAACAATACAACATTGAACAGACGGAAAGATGCATTAGAACAAGAAAACTCAACACAACAGAGACATAGGGTGTGTTTGGTATGAAGGAAACGTTTTCCATTAAAATGTTTTTCTAGAAAACAAGTTGATTTTTGATTTATTTTCTATGTTTGATTGGTGAGTGAAAAATATTTTTCGAAAAAGATTTTTAGTGTTTGATTTATGAATGAAAAATATTTTTGAGAAATATATTTTATTTATACTAGAGTAGAAAATAATTTTTAAAAACAAATTTAAATTTTTTTGGGGGTTAGGGGGTGGGAGTGGGTGGATTGGGGGGGGGGGGGGGGTTGAGGATAGAAGTGAAAAAATAAAATTTTGAAGTTGAAAATATTTTTTAAAAACAAACTTGAATTATTGTTTTTTTGGGGGGTTGAGGGTAGGGGTGAAAAAATAATTTTTTGAAGTTGAAAATATTTTTTGGGGGGCTGATAGGGGGTGGGTTGGGGTCAGGTAGAATGGGTGGGTGGGGAGGGGTCGAAAGAGAGTTTTGGAAAATATTTTTCTTAAGTGTTGAAGAGAAATCATTTTCCTTAAATTTGAAGTAAATTAGTTGATTTGAAAACTATTTTTCAAAACATTTAAACCAACCACACATAAAAAAAATTGAAAAATTGTTTTCTTTCATACCAAACATACCCATAAGGTATATCTTTTTGTTCGTTCGCAAAAGAGAACCTCTGAAGAGTTGATTTGAGTGAGCACATAATGAATGGGTTGTTTTCCCATGAAAATAATGGAGCTTTCCAAAACCATACAACACATGCATCCTTACGAATCAAAGTCAAAAACACGTTGCAGCTAAAGAAGAAAGGTAAAGACGATTGGATGACCACAAGGGGAAATGACTGTTAAAGAATGACAAAAGTCCCACATCAGTAGTTAATGAGATGGGTGGACTCCTTATAAGGCTTGGGCAATCCTCCTCCCTTTGAGCTAGCTTTTGGGGTGTGAGTTAGGCCTAAGACCTAATTTAACATGGTATCAGAGCAGGGCCCGTCTCACCCGATGTTGGGGCCCCCAAAATCAAAATTGCCCACGCACCAGATGTTAAGCACTGGGCGTGAGGTGGGGTGTTAAAGAATGACAAAAGTCCCACATCGGTGGTTAATGAGATGGGTGGACTCCTTATAAGGCTTGGGCAATCCTCCTCCCTTTGAGCTAGCTTTTGGGGTGTGAGTTAGGCCTAAGACCTAATTTAACAAGGTTCACCCCTGGAATGTCTGAAACAACTCTCCCTTGAAAACAAAGAACATAAGAAATAAAGGAATTAGATAAAATAGGTGCACCTTTTTGTTTAGAGGAGCAAATATTTGTGGAGTGTGAATGAAATTCCTCGAAGCATAAAGGAAAGATTTTTAGAATTGGCAAATGTGGAAGATTGAAGAACCCAGACGTGAATCTTGTCTGTGGATTTAAAACACAGGCGGCAAACAAAGAAGGAACTCAAAAGAGGAAGTTATCGACTTATCCTTTTGGTCGTCCGAAGAATCCCATACAAAGAGCTAGGCATTATGCAAAGCTGGAGTTGAAGCTTTGTATGACCTACGGCGTAGAATCTGCAGTCTACCTTAAGAAAATAATCAATATGGAGGCAAATAGGATAACTTACTGCAGAGACGAATGACCGCCGGAGAAACCATTCAAAGCTTTGTGGTGGAAGGAAAATATGGCTCCGCAAGCAGATCCTAATCTGTATAAGAATGATGAGGAGCAAGGGGCACAAAGAGAGAACTAAAGATTTTTTAGAATCAGCAAATATGGAAGATTAAAGATCCAACGCGTGGATCTTTTCTGTCGATGTAGAAACACACGCGACAAACAAAGAAGGAATTGAAAAGAAAAAATTACCAGCTTATCTTTTCTTTTACTGGTAAAAATTACTCTCCCTTGAATTGATGTTTTTGTGAAAAATTAAAGTTTAGGAGGTACAAAAAATATCTTAGATACCTTTCTAGAATAAATATCTTTGATATTTATACTTAAGAAAAATCTAGATATTCTAGATAATTAGATATTTATAGTGAAGTATAGAAATATCTAGATTCTTGTTACATAGTTAGAAGATAAGAATATGTAGATATTTCTTGTAGATGTATCTAGAATAATTCTAGAAGCATCTATACAAGTATAAATACGGGAGAAATTAGGCATTTGTAATAACCCAAGAACAATTCAAATAAAAGAGTCTTCTTCTATAATCAAGTTCTCCTATCCAAATTCTTCCTTTAACTTTCTAGCTTCCTCTTCTTTAGTTGAATCTTCCGATCTTAGTTAACGATCTTGGGCTAGCAGAAGAGTTCTTGGGTTATACTTTTCTTTTGCTATTCTTTACATGGTATCAGAGTCATAGTCATACGTTAGCTTCTGGGTGTTATTTCTAGATCGAATTGCTGGTAGATTCAACTAGTTTGTGTAGATTGATTTAAGCGGTCGTGTTAATTGACTGGGGATGGATTTGTTGAATCGGTACAATTACAAGGTATGGAAGACATGAATGGAATCATATCTCGTGGGAGAGGATTTTTAGGGTGTTGTTAATGGGAATGACAAATCCTCCTGCTGACGAACCGGAAAATAGCAGTGCATACAAGAAGTGGAAGAAGATTAATGCAAAGGCGGAGTTCATTATGAAGAGGACAATCTCCCCCAGTTTATTTTATCATATTATAAGGTGTAAATCAGCTTATGAAATATGGAGGACCCTTGATCGTTTGTTCAACAAGAAGAATGAAGCATGGCTGCTGATATTGGAGAATAAATTGACTAACACTACTCAATGTAATCTTTCGATCGCCGAGTATTTTTTAAAGATTAAGAACTTATGTTCTGAGATATGCTTATAGAATTCAGAGGAGGTTATCTTTGAAGCACGAATGAGAAGAATTGTCATTCGCGTGGTTTGAAGACTGAATATATTTCATTTGTGACGTCGATTCAAGTATGGGCTCAACAACCATCCTTGGAAGATTTTGAAAATTTATTGTCGTCACAGGAACTACTAGCCAAGCAGTTGGCTAGTGTATTTATCAAAGAAGGAGAAGAAAATGTTCTTGTAGCCAACAAGAGGAACTTTAAAGGGAAAATAAGAGATATTCCACACTCTTGATCCTCGGGTGGTTCATGCTTACCTGGAGAGCAGGAAGAGTCTTCTAACTATTACGGTGAGAAGCCTCTCAGATATTATCGTTGTGTTGATGTAGGGCACATAAAAAGATATTGTCGATCGAGGCAAGGAGAGCAATATGGCTCAAAAAGCTGTTGAAGAAGAAGAAGAGTGGAGAAAGTGTTTAGTAGTTGAGGCTCGAGTAATAGATGTCATGATTTCCATCAATCTTGAAAGAGACTAGATCAAGGTTCTAGAATATAATATAGCCGATCACATGGAAAAGCAAGAAACTGATGTTATCAAGATGAAACAAGAAATTTTTGAGGATGTTCCCAGTGGTGATATGGTAGCTGCTATTGAAGAAATCAAAGAAGGAGATCTTGAACAAGCAATATTTGAAACTACAGGTGCTAGTGGCGACCTTTACAGAGAAAACATTGAGGGAAATGTATTGAAAGTTGAAGTCTCTGGTCCAGCGTCTGCTATATCGAGGTCAATTACTAGCTTAGATCAAACACTGATAGTAGAGGAAGAAGATAGAGATCAAATAGATGAAGAAGCTAATCTTGAAGGCCAAATTTTAGGTGGAGATATAGATGACATAATTTTTGGAAGCACCGAAGCTGATAAACAAGTTATTGAAGAGATAAAAAGGAAATCTGATGATGGATCCTATCATAGTGCTGAAGCTACACGGGAAATTGACCATCAAATCATCACCGACTCAAATGAGGAAGCTTATATTGATGACAACTCTTTGTGTTATAAAGTTGCAGGTTCTAGAATCTTGAACGTTGGAGTTCCAAACTTGCCTATCGTAGATGTATATTCAAATAGTACTATCGACAGGAGCTAAGAGAAAGGGGGAGTTCAAGAACTCAGCAGGGAGATAATTTACATGGACCATTCGATAATGGAAAATCTTTATCATTTGACGAAGCAAGAGGAGTCTGGAAGAAATTGCTGAGATCTTCACCAAGACGTGGTGCAAAGCTTCGTTTGAGCTCTTTCACGACAAGTGTGGGGTAGTTTCAAAAAACTCACTTTAAGGGGGAGTGTGAAAAATTAAAGTTGATTTTTTGGAGGTATAAAAAATATCTTAGATATTTAGTTGACCTTTCAAGAAGAAATATCTTTGATATTTATACTTAAGAAAAATCTAGATGTTCTAGATAATTAGATATTTATAGTGAAGTATAGAAATATCTAGATTCTTGTTACATAGTTAGAAGATAAGGATATGTAGATATTTCTTGTAGATGTATCTAGAATAATTTGTAAAAGCATCCATATACATGTATAAGTTTTGAATTTTTGACCAAAATAACTTATTATTTAAATCAATTTACAACAGTAATACATTTTTTTAAAACTTTACAAAACTAGTATAAACGTTGTTGAGAGTAAAGTATTAGGCCATGTTACAATTCTGCTAAGCAAGGGACCAAAACTAACGGGGGATGGCGTTAAAGTAGGAATACGTTACTACTAGTAACATTTTAGAGTAAGTAGAAACATGTTACTGCTGGTAACGTTTTAGAATTATTATATTGAAACCCTGTAGTTTTGATCCTTCTATCTTAAACCCAATTTACCCCATTTACCGTACTTTCCTCACCTTACCCTAAACCCAATTTCAATTCAATATTTCTTCCCCTCGCGAAGAGAACATATGCACGGCGCTGTTTTCGATTCTCGCCATTAGTGTTGCCGGAACAAGAGATTCACGATATTTCAATGCCATAAGTATTTCGAGGTAATTTCTTTGTTTAAGGTTTGTTTTTTTTTTTATGAAGGAATTGAATTGAATCGTAAGTAGGATTCTATTTTGTATAAATTGAAGAACCCGCTAACCAATCCATGAAATTGGATTCCAACATAAGATGTTATCTGGTTATTTGTTTTGTTTAATTCGATTTAAGGATTCCTTTCATGGCCACTGAACTCAGAATTGTTATTTAAAGCTGTAACAATTGTATATTGTTGAGGAATTGACAAATTGCATAGCAGTGCATTGAAGAGAAGAGCTATAGTCACTGTTACATTGCCTTGTAGATTAGTATTTGTTTGTTAGTTAGTTACATAACATAATTAGTTTGTTAGCCTAAATTGCGTGAGCTCATTAGTTGGTTAGGTTTGATTGTTGTAATTAGCACTTTAGTCATTTGTATAAATAGCCCAGTGTACAGATGTAAACATACAATGAAAATATCTGAAATAGCCATCTATATTCTTCTCCGTAATTCCTCAATTTTGCCTCATCTCTTCAAACAATTCTTTGCAGATTTCAATTCCTAACATATATCAAGAAAAAAATTATACTTGAGTTCTATTGTTGCTTAGTGTAGTCTAAGATGGTTTGTCTTTTATCAGTACACTTCTAAATTAAAGAGGATGACCTTAAAACTTTCAAATGTGATTTTGTTAACTTTACCTCACTTTTGAAGTGTGCTGCCAAGAAAAAATTACATAATAATTCGGGCTAACATTTAAGTTTACTTTCATGTGTATTCCATAGAAATTTTTTATGGCTAATAATAGTGAATACAAGTTGAATCGAATGTATTAACGGGACAACTTACTCATAGATCACAAGATATATGGGAAGGAAATGTGAATATGATTCTTAATATGAGGAGAGAAGATGGAAATTTTTGGAAGCTCATAGAGAAATATCCTATCCATCCACGAGTTCTTGAAGTAATTAGATTATTTGGATTATATGGTGTTTACAAATCTAATCGGCCTGCTATTGACCGATTGGGACGCCGATAGAATTCATTACTTCTCATTATAAAACTTGGCGATGACCAATATGCCTCGTGTCCAATCAGTGAGAATGACCCAAAATATGTTGCAACATAATTCTCTATTGTGAAATGCTCGCTAGCAAAATTTCTAGCTAGCGTTCCCATTCTTTCAGTAACCTTCATGACATGTGAACACGCGAAGTGCAAATTAGCCCATTTTTCACAATCACATTTTTTTCACTTAGTGAAACACAATGAGGATTACCACCAGTACCATCAATTTGTATTGATCTAACCTCATATACCCCTGTGGATATATTCCAATCATAAACAAAGTGTCTTTTTGAACTTTCCTAGTTTTTCTCCAACTTCTTTTTGGAACTGCTTGTGCATAATTTATTTTGCTCTATAAGTTGGTGAGTTTTTTGACATCTATGAGTATATCGTTCAACGGTTTGCTCCAAAGAAAGTCTAATCATAGCAGTGACAGGCAAGCCTCGAGCTTTCTTTAGAAGTCCGTTGAAAAACTCTGAAAGATTTGTTGTCAATACTCTCCATCTTTTTCCATCATCATGACTAATAGTCCATTTGTCCAATGGAATTCACATTAGGTATTCATATGCTTCTCTATTTTTTTCTTGAATTTCCCACATCAAAGCTTCAAACTTCCTTACTTGATGAGTTGTAGCAGTCCTCCACATAAGATTACTGAGGTCCCTATTTGGAAATTGAGATTGAAAGTTACTTTTAAGATGTCTTAGACAAAATCGATGAAAGGCCCGAGGCTTCTGAAATCGCCACAACTTTGATAAACTAGTCAAGATTCCTTTTCCCTATCAGAGATAATACAAATATCTTCTCTATCCTTTATCACATGTGCACTCAATTTCCTAAAAAATCATTTCCATGTCTCTTTCGACTCCTTGTCAACAATACCAAACGCAAGAGGAAGAATGTTATCATTTCCGTCAACTCCAACAACAATTAACAATTTTATCTCATATTTACCATACATATGAGTTCCATCTACTGAAATAACAGGACGACAAGTTTGGAATCCATCAATGCATGACTTGATAGCCCAAAATACAAACTTGAAAGTTTTTACCTCTGGTGAACTCATTGACTCTTCGTGTTTCCATTCCACAACTGTTCCAGGATTAAAGTATTGAAAAGTTGCAAAAAACTTAGGAAGCTCACTAAATGATTTTTGAAAATCACCATATACCAATGTAAATGCGCGTTGACGTCCAAGCCACACTTTTTTATATGTTACTTGATGACCAAATTTTTCATGAACCTTACAAATGACATCCACTACCAACAATTTTGGATTTTTACGTATTTGATTTAAAAACAAAGATGCAATTAAATTGGTATCTAAGTTAGTGTGACCTGTTGTAAGCCCTTCAGTCTCACATCTATGATTATTAAAATACTTTTCTATCTTCCAAAGGCTACCTCCAACCTTCCGACCACGAAGAAACCATGGACAACCCAATGAATTATAAATCTGCATTTCACAGTCCATAAGCTCTTAGTTGATATTACAACCTTAAATTCTTTATTTTTGCACAAACTCCAAATTGTCACAGCCTATTTCAACTTAGCTTACTACTAAAACACATATTTTTTTCTAAATCTTTTTTTGCATCCTCGAACCAAAAAGAACAACATTTCATTTCGGATTCACGAGTAGAGATAAAAATATCTCCCTCAGTCTCCAATGTTGTAAAGTAAGGTATATCATTATTTTGCATTTCGGATACATCCTGATCAAATTGATTTTGAAAATTTACCTCACTTTCATTTTGAGGTAAATCTCCAATATCTTCATCGGATTCACTTTCAATGGCTTTACTCTCTCCATCATCTTCTGAAAGTGCATCCTCCTCCGAATTTTCATCGCTTCTTTGAGCATGTGCATCATTACACAAATCAAAGGTAGCTTCATCTTCTCTGTAGAAAAAAAAGTTAATTTCATGAAATACATAAAATGAAAATAATTAATTATTCATGCTACTAAATAGAATTACTTGAAAAGATTACTCTACCTGATTTCATATTGGTTGTGGCTACTCTCAATATGTCTTTGACTACCCGAGCCTTCATCAAATGATTGATGGATACCATGTGTTGCAGTGTATGCAAAATGAGGCTGATTGTGGCAAATCCATAATTTTGAGCCAATAAGTTCATATGATAACCATGTTGATCATTCATTCGAAATAGATTATCTTGATTTATTGGTCTAATCTTTATATACATATCCAAAAGATTTATATCAATTTTGTTCAAAAAATTCCAAGGAATGGCAAAAGATTGTAGCAAAGATTGGTCATTCTCAATTTTGAACTCAATAAATCTTATAATGTTACCTTGAAATGAGCATGAATACAGAAATATCCAATTGAATATTTTCACCATCAGTCCCCATTTTCTCATGCAACAATTTAATTAATTAAATTAATTCAACGTAGTTGGTCGAAATGAACATGCTAACAATCATTCTGACACATTTGTTATATCGAAATTCGTTCATTTCAGTGATTATTTCACCACCCCAATACAAAGCAATCATCACGTTATCTTCAAAATTAGCCATAAAAAAATCCTACACACAAAAATGAGATGCATTATAGTTATTAAAAAAATGTTATAAGTACATTACAATATATTGACAAGCCATACCTATTAAAATTTTGTGAGTATTGATTCAGCAATGGGGCATCCAAGCAGAATATTTGTAAAAAATTATTGGAATGTGCTAAACATTCTATATAACTATTTCTTATAATGATCTGTGGCCAAATTGTAAAAGAAACACTTTAGCAGTTTGTTGTTACTGTCAGTTACGTTTTAAAGTTAAAACATAACGTATAGTAACGTTTTATTGGCAGATCAAATCAACAAGACATCTTCATAGCCCCGTGACATGATTCGATAGAATCGTTACTCATAGTAACATTTTAGTCTTAAATCGTGACTCATAGTAACGACTTTAACGTCACATTTCGTACAAAGATTCTCAGGTGGTAGACTTGTGATTAGATTTGATAGAATCGTTACTCAGATGAGTAACGTTTTATAGGCAAAACATGATTTATAGTAATGACTTTGACGTCAAATTTCGTACAAAGATTCTCAGGTGGCAGACTTGTGATTTGATTCAACAGATATCGTTACTACGAGTAACGTTTTACCTTTAAAACGTGCTTCGTAATAACGAAATTTGGTACAAAGATTCGAAAGTGGCAGATTTGCAGAGACTCGTTACTGACAGTAACGTTTTAAGCATAAAATGTTACTGCCAGTAACGTAAAGCTTCTTTAACACCGTCTTCCAAATATTTTTGGTCCGTTGATTTTTTTTAAATGAAATATAGCCTAATACGTTACTACCAACAACATTATATTAGTTTTGTAAAATTTCAAAGTTTCATATTACTTTAGTGAATTGAATGAAATAATAGATTATTTTGGTCAACTCTTCAGTAGAGGTGACATTAGGCATTTGTAATAACCCAAGAGCAACTTAAATAAAAGAGTCTTCTTCTATAATCAAGTTCTCCTATCTAAATTCTTCCTTTTAAATTTCTAGCTTCCTCTTCTTTAGTTGAACCTTTCGATCTTAGTTAACGATCTTAGGCTAGTAGAAGGGTTCTCGGGTTATACTTTTTTTCTGCTATTCTCTACAGTTTCCGCTTTCCTAATTCAATCCCAACGTCTCTTTTTGTTCCTCTTCATAAGAGAGTGGTAGGCAACCATCAAAGGGCAAGCAGCAACCATTGTCCATTATCTACCACCATGAAGTCGAGGTCTTCGAATCAGAAGTTCAATCTATGTCGAGATTTGGTTATTCACCGATTGTCCCCGCAAGCCTCAATTTCAGATAGAGTGGTGATCAAATTGCTGAAGGAGCCACTGCTCATTCGCTCGCAAGTTCGAAAGGATTTCACTATTCTTGGGCGATCTAGAAAAGAGAAACTTTTGTGTTTTTTGCACATTCAAAGGTTGTATCTTTGTTTTCTTTTCGCGTAGCGTTTCATGTGCTGACCCTCTTCTTCTACTTAGTTGAACTTTAATATAATCTCTAAGTTTTATATCATTATATTTCATGCTCTATGTTTTGTTTTGTATGATAGAGACTTTATTTCAAATTTCTCTCATATCCTAAATTTTGAAGCATGGTTTACTTTTAGTTTTCATTGTTGTGAAACATAATTATATATTAAAAAACTCTAGTTCGTATTATTGATTTAGCGCTCATGAGAAATATCTAGTGAATATATGAATTTCATAATTTTAGTTAAGAAGCAGGTCACCCTTTCTAATTAATATATGCTCCTACAGTGAAGAAATCGCTAAGTTTGGTTGGATTAGATAGTTATTTTAGTTTGTTATTACTTTAGTTTGACTTTGAATTAATGGGCTAAACTTTGAATTGAATATCTACTATCTATGAGTTTGAAAGTAATTGGCGAGTATTTTTATTTTACTTTTAATTTTGATTAAATAAATCATAAGAACTTATATATCCTCACCTTTTTGAATATTTTTAACATGTGCACCATGATGAAATGATATTGCTTGGAGTTCAATCACAACTAGTGAAGGATCAACGAGTTAAGTCGAGCTTAAGTGAAATCGTCTCTCCAAGTGGGGCTAGGTAAGTTTTGGGAGATGATGAAATATAGACAGGCTATAAGTGACTTCTTATATGAAGCACATATATAGCTTTATAAAAAATAAAGCCACTTGTTAGTCCCTTCTTTTCTAATTTTATATGTCAATCTTTTAAAGGTCTCAAAGACTTAAAAACTCTTATTATTATTGTTAAATTATCAACATGCTTTTACTAAATTCAAACATAAATATAAATAGTTTTTAAGTTTTTAGATAACTTTTGAAGTATCAAAATATGTGTTTTAGTACTCTTGAATAATTTCTCTTAAAAAATATTTTTTTGTCTTTTCTAAAGGCATTTAAGAGAGTTGATCATAAAAAATAGGAATAGAGGAGTAACATCCATTGGCCCATTTTCAGCCTTGTCATATCATGATCCTACTCTCTCTCTTTCTCTCTCTCAACTTTAACTTTATATGTTGTTTGTTTATTTAAATTTGTATGTTGTACGATATACTTTAATTAAGCATTTGATTTGGAAGCAACCAGGTTAGTTCCTCTATTCTTTATTCTCATTATCCTTACTTTATTTTATTTTTGAATTAACTTTTCCTCTTTATTCATATTATTCAAATACTTTAAGAATTTTATTGGAAGTGATCAGGTCACCCTCTCCCTCTTTTATTTTTAATATTGCAAGTATTTTTTATTTATTTTTTTATTTGGTGGTCAAACATATATCTTTACTTTACTGAATCCATGAATATTTGTGCCTCTATTGGCTTTGCATGTGTCAATTCTTATTAACTCGCATAGATTTAACTTAGTTGCTTTAAAAAATAAGTTCGCATGTCTAATTACCTTACCACCTAGACTTGTATTAATTAGATAATAATTGATTTACGCTTAGTTTATACTTGCCTTAGAATTAAGAATAAAGTTCCTTTATGTATGTTATGATAAAGTATTTTTGCTAGCTTAATAAATTAGTGGCCCTTGTTTTATCGCCTAACTCCCACATATATTGTATGAGATACGGTCGGGACCCACATTTGTAGACCTCGAGGGATGCTTAACACCTTCCCCTCAAGGTAACTTGAACTCTTATCCGATCTAGGATTTTGTAAACTTTTAAAATTAATTAAAATTAGTTAGGTTAGTTTGGTGCCCTAATGCGCCTTTAATTCGTTAGGTGACGACACTTCTTTTAAACAAACCTAAAAAAAGAGTTGTTAGGTTGTGCACAAAACCCATTTTTGCAATAAATAAAAATAAGGGAGCGAAAATCCTTTACCTATGTTGGCATACATAATTTATGAGGATTATGAGTTGTCTGAACTCATCTCATATCGGTGCTCAATACTACTCCCAATGATATATAACTCATGCTCAAATGTGTAAAACATAAATCTTTCTCAATTTGAGGTAATTTCTCAAAAGATCCTCTTAAAAGAGGTAATACTCTGAAACTCCTCTGAACTTGTAAACTCATTTAGAAATTGATGTTTCTCTATAAAGTAAAAGTATTACATACTTGGGAATACATAGTTTCTTATACTCATTTTGAAATATGAAACTCAACTCTCCTCACCCTCATACTCAAGACTTAGTTCAAATCTTTATTTAATTGCAAAAGGGTTCTTAAATTTGAATCAAAAGGACCTCTTAAAATTTTCTGTTAACCAAAATGTGAATACATGTGATTATGACATCACCAAAATCTCATAATGACCACACTGAGATCGAAAAGTCGTCTTTGGAATGTCATCTTCTTCACTCTCAATTGGTGATAACCCAACCGAGGTCGATCTTAGAGAAGTAACTTGCTCCTTAAAGTTGATCAAACAAATCATCTATCCTTGGAAGAGGATATTTGTTCTTAATAGTAACCTTGTTCAATTGTCGGTAGTCAATACACATACGAAGTGAACCATCTTTCTTCCGAATAAACAAAACTCAAGCACCCCATATGGAGAGATACTCAGTTGGATGAAGCTCTTATCCAACAAAATTACTTCTTTAATTCCTTAAGTTCTACCGAAGCCATACGATAAGGAGGAATAGAGATAGGTTGCGTATCAGGGAGTAGGTCTATACCGAAGTCTATTCCCCTTTCAAAATCATTAGGAAACACTTTCAGAAATTCATTAACAAGTGGGACCGACTCAAGAGTTGGGGTTTCAGAAACCATATCCCTGACCCAAACAAATTGGTATATACAACCCTTGGAGATCATCTTTCTAGCTTTTAGAAAAGAGACAAACTAACTCTTAGGCGTTGAATTTCCCCATTTCCACTCTAGGATGAGTTCATTCGGAAACTGAAACTTGACTACTCGGGTTCTACAATCAATAAAAACATAAATGAATGCAATCAATCCATACAAAAAATAACATCAAAATCTAACATATGAAGCTCTACAAGATCAACACGAATGACTCTATGGTATAAGGAGACGGAACACTTTAGATAGACTCTCTTAGCCATAATAGATTCACCAACGAGAGTAGAGATAGAAAAAGGGTCTAGAAACATATCCGGAAGAATATCAAACCTCATAGCTACATATGGCGTCACAGAAGGCAAGGTAGCACCGGGGTCAAGTAAAGCATAAATATCAAGATGAAAGACTTTCAACATTCCGATAACCACATCGGACGAACCCTCTCGCTCATTATCAGTCTAAAGTGCATAGAATCAGTTTTACTTCTGATTACCACTAAAACTTGAAGAACGATAGGGTTAAGTCCGTTGACAATTATCTCTTTTATTCTTAGCAACTGAGGGACAATCTCTTATCTTATGATCGTCTTGCCACAACCAAAACATGCATTAGAATCAGCTAGACATTTTCCCTTATGCTTTCTTCCATATTTAGCAAAGTAGACAATAAAGATCCACTACCATTCCGTCCTTGAGGCTTAGGGTTAAACACCCTATCTTTGTTGAACTTAGGAAGAAAATTGGAGAAATCTTGACCGAAAAACCTTTGTCGGGACTTAGAACAACCACACCCATCGGACCTTGAATGTGAAAAGTCACCATCACCAATTTTGGCCTTCTTTGCCGCCCTAGACCTTTCCTTAAGTTTATCCTCTTCAATTTTTTGAGCATGAATCATTAGATGAGAAATTTCCATAACATTAATAAGCATGGTGGTACAACGTTCTTTGACCATTATTTCGGACATATCCGAACTGAACTTACTCATTCTTGCCCTAGGATCGGCGACCATAGTAGGAGCATATCTGGGAAAATTGAGTGAACTTCCTTCACACTCATATTTCCTTGACGAAGGTTGATGAATTCAAGTACCTTTGCCTCCCTCATCTCAAGGGAAAATAACCTATCAAGGAAAGCAACCATAAGCTTTTCCCAATCAAGCGAACCTGCATCAACCACCCTCTCCTCTTTCCATTGGTAACCACACTTGAGCAACACCCTTAAGTTGATAAGCGGTTAACTTCACCTTTTCCACCGGCATCACTCTCATGATCATCAACACCTTATACACTTCATCAATGAATCTTAAGGATCTTCCTCAACCTTAGAACCATGAAACTCTGAAGGATTCATTCTAGTGAAGTCTCTAACTCTAGTTGCCGATGTACCCACATTTGGGTTGACAGGGACCACAACCTCTCTATTGGCTTGAGATGCCATTGCTTGAGCCAACACTTGAAAAGCAGCCCAAAAATTCAAATAAGTCGCTTCTTCAACCAAAGGGTCAACTGAAACTTGAGGAGCTTCTTGAGGAGATTGAGGAGCTTCTCGTTCCACATTCTCTCCCGCATTTCTTCTAGTATATGCCCTTTGAGTGGCCATATCCTGTAAAGCATCATATGAGGATTAGGAGAGAGACATTATAGATTTAAACTTTATTTTACGACTTTAGAGTAATGAAAGAAGTGGAGTTTTCTGAGCATTTTATAGCCTCTGAATCATAAGTGTAGCGTACTTCACACTTATGAACAAGATTCTACTCGACGTGGTTTATGAGACTTCCTATGACCTTTCTAAACTTTGTGCTCTGAATATCAAGTTTGTCACGACCAAAAGTATAACCTAGGCGTAACATGGCGTATAGGACCTCGAGGGCCCCTACACAAGCCACTTACCATACGTCATACAAGATAATAGAAAATCAAGAGATTTTAAAACGCAGTTCATATCATAAGAGTTGGCAAAATGTAGAGGAAGTCTAACATAGTCTCAAAGCCATTTATTATTTCAAGATAGATTGGGACGTAACCCATGCATCACATACAATATTGAAAAGTAAAGACAATAAGCAATAAAGGGTTCGGTCCTCGTAATATGAGGACTCACCAATCTTCAAATCTACTAATGTGATCACTAGCCACAAAGATACAAAATAGGAGCATCAAACCCTACATTAGTGAAATAATGTAGGCAAGAGTATGCGTTAGTACATGGAATGTACCAAATATGATGATAGCAATGCATAAGAGTTATGAAATCATGCTAAAAAGGGACTTTACATGACATGCAATTGTTGGGTTATATACTATTAACCATATGTTAAGATATACTCCCTCCATTTCAAATTAATTGAATTGTTGAGGTGTTTCACACCCTTTAAGAAAAGAGGATTAAGACACAAATTAGACACAATTTTTCCATTTTTACCCTTATTAATTATTATCAAATTTATGAGTAAACTAACTAAATAATAATTAATACCTAATTCCAATACTAACTAATGAAGGGTAAAATTGGAAGAAAATTCTAAAAGTAGTCTTGAAAATTGAACAATTAAGTTAATTTGAAAAATGAAAATTGTCTCAACAATTCAATTAATTTGAAATGGAGGGAGTAATATTTATTATAGAATGAATATTTATTCAGTTTTAATAGATCATATATTCGTTTATGGTGTCTGTTTACTTATATAGTACCTGATTTAGTGTGTAGAGTTTTAGCTTATACACAGAGGATTAAATCATCGATTCTTATAATTATAAAGTTTTTTTTTCACAATCTATGATGGAAATTGGACATGCCATCGGTACGATTGTAGCACAAGATTATATGTAATTTATCTTGATTATGGGAACGGTATAGTTCCAACCTCTTGTGCTAGTTGTTTAAGACTGGCTGACAAAACATATTCTCTAAACTATTAAATGCACTTATATTCTTAATTCTGATATAACTATTATGATTTGTATATATTAATTATCATTTTGATTTATCAAAAGATGAGATTCTGAGATGGGTCCATATGCCTGGTAGTTGGATGATAAAAATATATATTGGTGGAATAATAAGTTAGTTGATGAAATCCATTTCTCGTTATAGCGATTGATTGATATGTATTTTTGAGAAACTTATAAGTTTTCATCGTGTCAAACCTTGCAAGTGGATTTATGAATTTGATACATGAAATAAGTTAAGTAGTGCCCTAAAGGAAATTAATCATTGAATTAAATTCGCCAGTAATTTAATTTATTGATTAATATCTGTAATCTTAACATCGGGAATTACATAAGTGTTTAATGAGGAATTTCAAAATATAAATAGAGGAGTGCAATTACAAATTTCTAGTGGAATGATTTGTAATTTATTATGATAAGAATAGTTCAAATTAATTATTTAGAATTATTTCCATAATAGGAAGCATCGGTAACTAATTTTGTGGTCCCTACAATGCCCATATTTAACTAGAACTCAGAATCCTATTTCTATGGGAAAATGAAGAATAATGTGGGTTTTTCTAGTTTTCTAGAGAAACTAGGTTTTTTAGTTCTTTTTTGGATTAGGAAGAAATCTCTATAAATAGGGATTCTCCTAACCTAGAAAATAGACGAGTTTCTATTCGATACTTTCCCACCCAGGTATTGAGAGAGTTGGGATGTGAACTTGGGATCACTGTAGAACACCATAGTTGTTGTCTATCTTGTAGATTCTCTTGAATGTCTATCTATCTTGGGATTCGCTTGAAGGTATTTGCTCACACTTCAAGATGTAATTCTTGAACTAAATTTCAGTAAGTTTGTGTGTTCTACCATATTATATGTGTTTTAGCATAAACGTATATGTTATCTATTATTCATGTAAACAGTAAGATTTTGGTATGCTTCCGTTTTGCATATAGTTTTCTAACAGCAATGACCAAGCTAAACCATAGGATAGAAGGGTTAGAAAACATAATCATGATCAATACAAGTTAAAACATCTTTAAAATACATGTGAGATACTTCTAGAGGTTAATTATTGTGGGAGATTTACCTTTAACCGACATAGAGACCATGTGAGTTATAACATAGAATCTGGTGTCTACCCCACACCGAAATGAGGTGTTCTCACTTTCCAAGGTAAGAACCATGAACTTCTAGCTTACGTGGATCCACGAGCTAATGTCTATCTTAGACAAACCTATGGTGGCACATAGTTTATGGGACATGGCTAATCGTCACTTGTCCACTCGGTGCTAAGCATAAATCTCATGGAATACTCATTCATCTTAACTTTTCTTAATATTCATGGGCATTCAACGCTTGTCTTATCATTGGAGGTCATGGGTAATCACTGCTTGCCCTCATCATCCATGGAAGGATATGGTAGTCAATCCAAGCTAAGTTTCATTAGAATAGTTCCTTAAATCTAATTCATCTTAGGTGATAAAACCTTTCAACCTTATGAATTATTTATGTGAGAAAATTCTTTCATAATCACAACAACAATACTTTATTATTCTCAAAGCATCCTTAAATCGTTTTTCATCAATTTCATAAAGAACATGCATATCTTCATAAATTCATCCTTCATAGCTCAAAAGTTTCTTCATATGATTTTAGTCTAGAAATCATAGATTTCACATGGGTTCATGGAAATTCAACTTAAAAACATGTAATTATCTCAATTCATGCATAAAAAGACATAAAACAATCAATTAGGTCATAATTGAAAAGAACCCATGAGATTGAGTAAAAACACTAACTTCAATTGGAGATTCAACCTTGTAAAAATTGGAGAAATTAGGTACCTTATGGAGGAAAGGACTTCATAGGTGATTACTATCATACCTTGATGCCAAAAACTTGCAATTAATGGTGAATTTGGAGACTTGATCTTGAAATCGTACACTTCTTCTTCTTCTTAGAGCGAGAAATATTTGAAAGGATGAACTTGATCAACTTTTAGGAATTTTAGGAGAATGGATTGAATTACTGAATTTGGGGGTAAAACTACCTATATAGGGCCTAAGGTAAAGGGTAAAACAACATAATATTGGGTTAATAATTTAGGAAATACCCAAAAGTCCTTCTAAAAATAATTGTTGATCTCCATCGACAGTGGGGACGGACGGTCCGTAGGTGAGCCTACGGACCGTCGTCCTAGTCGACCGTCGATGGGTTCAGAAACTTGTTATTTGGACCCTTGACTGACGGGACCCATTTACGGTTCGTTGGTCAACCTACGGTCCGTACATGGCCTCTGCGAGTCCTGTTGAAATTTCTTAGAATCCCACTATCTGAGACTCACCTACGAGACCTATTTACGATTCGTGCATTGGATGACGGACTGTCCTGGTGAACCGTATAAAAGTACCGGGACTTGACACTTTTAGGAAATTTTGGACTTTCCACCCACGGCCCCACTTACGGACCGTGTACCAGTCCACGAGTCGTCTGTGGTTCCATTGGTGCTGGCACTAGTTCCAGGAAAAAGCTGCAATTTTTCATATTTTCAAATCAAAGGTGTTATAGTCGGCCTATGATGCCTAATGAGTACCTGTTATTTTGGTACTCATGCTACATTTTGCATCTATTTTGTGATGCAGGTCCGAGCACTAGTTATCGATTCTAAGATCAAGCCTACAATTGCCTAATTCAGAGGCGAGGTTGAGCATTTCAGACTTTACCTCTGTCTGTATTTTGATAACTCGTCTTGTTGTATTTTGAGATAAGTTTTTTGTATTTTGGGTCCAACTTTTGGGACTTGTACTCCTTATTTTAGTAGCTCAGCACTTGTGACTTTCAGGTTCTGGGAGAGATTCTATTATATATATATATTTTTTGGTTTGCTTCCATTTATTCTTCTGTTTATGTATTTAAATTGTTGCTTCCGCTTTGGCTTTGTCTTTACACCCATTACTTGTCGTTTCAGTTTATGGGTTGACTTACTTACTAGTGAGTTATAGTTGATGCTATTCTGACTCGAGAAATCGAATCGTGATAAAAAAAGTACTAATGATTACATTTTGACATTAAAATGCGTCTTAGGATTATGATGCACTGCTGAAATCTCTTTCTCATACTTATTCAAATTGAACCACTATAGATTATAAAAATTAATGTATTATACGAATGTTCAACACATTCCAAACAACTTTCAGCTAACCTTCTTCTTGTGTGATCCATTGTTTCAACATTCACAAAAATTAACGTGTGTAATTAAGTTAGTCAACGTGTCGTGATATGTTAAGATAAAATTGTAGTTTGTTAATTATTATTTTTATAATTATTCGTGGTTAGTTAAGAAAAAGACTTTAGCAATGTGTTGTTATTGTAAGTCATGTTTTAATAGCAAAATAAAATCTTTAATGTAAAAAACATAAGTATACAAAATAAGCATCTTAATAACCACTCTATATCAATAGTTTTATTTTTCACCAACATAGCAATAGATTTTTTTCAAAAATATTAAATAAAATTAATAAAAAGAAAACAAAACGAAAATAGGAGAGAGATTATTATGACCCACAATTGATTCTTCTTTTCCTTAATTTTTTCCCATTATTTATTTACCTTCCATAATTAACTCAAATTGTTATACATTCTCTTTCACCAAAAAAAGGTATTTTAACCAAATTAAAACTCTCTACCTACTTTATTCTAAAAGTTTGTTCAATTATGGATATAAACAGTGTTTCAATTCTAATTCAACACAACAGACGATGGAATGCAAAAAATATGTGTGGATAGATCATGACGATATTGATGATTGTTATTTGGTGTTTCTTTTCGTTATTGTTATTTTGTAATATGACAATAGTAAATTTTTATGTGATGGGTGTTGGTGTGTTTGATATAATATAGACAATTTATTATACATCAACTTTGGTTGGTGTATGTTAGGGGTGTACATGACCAGGTTGGTTCGGGTTTTTCAAATATCAAATCAAACCATTTGTGTCGGATTTTTAAATCTATAAACCAAACCAAACCAATAAAATTCGGGTTTTTTAACCTCGGATTTTTTCGGATTTTCGGGTTTTTTTCTGTAAAGTATTCATACAAACATATAATTTACTTGTACTTCAAATATTTCTTTAGTCCTACCAAAATACAACTATCTAAGATGTTTCTTAAGAAAATAACACAAAATATGATATGAA
Source organism: Solanum verrucosum (assembly GCF_900185275.1). NCBI lineage: Eukaryota > Viridiplantae > Streptophyta > Magnoliopsida > Solanales > Solanaceae > Solanum > Solanum verrucosum. The sequence goes on from NW_026020263.1 coordinate 361,206, forward strand.
TAATGACACTAAAATATCCAATAATAAAATAATGATAATGAAATCGCATAAAATAAATATTGCAAATTAATAAGTCATAATGAAAATGATCATAATTTAAAAATACTAAACCATGCTAAAATAAGTTTAATAAGTATTACTTACATGACTAAATATTAAAGGAAATTAAAATTAGATTATGTATTTGAATTGTCTAAACCAATGTAAAATCAAAGAATAAATATTCAATATTATTATCATTCTTAGTGTTGAATTGATTTTCTTTTTGCATTAGTATTAATTTGATTTTGATTTAAGCTTTATTATAATTACCAACATCTGTGGACTATAATCTTTATCGAACCATTCAGAATTCTTAGTTTCAAACTTGAAATAATATATTAAAAGATAAAAAAATATGAAAAGTATAAGAAATATTTAAAAATTATATCAAAGTAAATATTTTTATGTATAAAATGAAATTTTAAAATTATATATATAATGTCGGGTTGGTTTGGTCTCGAGTTGGTTTTTTTTTCAATACCAAATCAAGTCAAACCTGTAACACCCCTCAAAATGAAGTAGGATAAAGTAGAGCCTCACATGGGTGTTATGCATTAATAACTTGTTAAAATAATGAAGAATAGCCTTTTTAGTCAGTTTTAAAGAGTTTGGAAGTCAAACGTCAAGGGACGACCAAGACGTTCGGAAACTAGTCTTTTACGTGTTGGTGTGTTCTAGTATGTTGTTCATGTTTTTATGTGTTGTTTGGAGTCTAAAATCAGTGGAGGTGACCCTAGTGTCTTAATAAATGTTTTTAGGATCAAAATGTCTGGGTACGACTCCCCGGGACCACCCTAAGGGTCCCCAAGGAGGACCCCAACCCTTGGCAAAACAAGCTGCCAAAGCAGCTTGCAAAATGTGCTTGGAGGGAGCATGTCCGCGTCGCGGACTAGCTCCACCAAGGACCAAAAGTTTGGTCCCTATCGTGGACGTGTCGCGGACTCCTCTGCCTCGAAATTTAATTTCCAGAAACTTGTGGGAACACCTCCGCGTCGCGAACTTGTTTTCCGACGAAACTTGCAAAAATAAAACTCAAGTTTGCCTTGTTTAAAAAGGTCCAACTAAGTGAGGGGTAGTTTGGGTACTTTGGGGGTTATTATAAATGGTTATTCTACCTATTTGAGGGTATTTTAAGTGGATAAAACCCCAAAACCTAGAGTTGGACCTCATTATTCCAATTGAACCTTCCCTCTCAAATAAACTTTCTCTCTAGAACTCCATGGAAGACATCTTTGAAGCTTCAAGCTAGGGATGGGTTCCTACTGATTTCTCCTTCAAATTCCTAGGAAATTAATCATAAAGGTATGGGGATTTTATCTTTGATTCTCCTTTCAATCAAAGAGCCAAATCAAAGAGATTTCAATGTTTTTCAAAAACACTAAAAAAACCCCAATTTCAATTCTAAGCTTGGGTTCTTGCATGAAAGTATTTCAAATGATATTTTATGTTAATATTGATGGTTTTAAGGTAAAAAATTCCATGAACCCTTGCATATCTTGTAACCCTAAGTTTGGGTCTAAAGTGGGTCTATTGATTATGAGCTAATAATGTGATATTAATGTGTAGATTGTTATGGGCTATTGATTTATGTATTGTTCTATATTGGATTATGAGGAATTGATGGTCAATTGTGTTATATTGGATATTGGCCTTGAATGGGCAATTGTGACCTAAGGTTTATGATGATAATGAAGTTGTGAATAGATTATTTGATTCTAGTATTATATATATATATATATATATATGTAATATATGTTAGAATTGTGAGGTTTGATCCCTTTGAAAGTGGGGAGGTGTTTACTTTATAAGCATGTTGTGATCATGGCCTTGTAGGCAAAGTTGGATGATTGTTGTTTTGAGTAATGTTGATTATGTGAAGGTAATGTGATATGATGTGAATTTGTGTATGGTTTTAAGAGCATGAAATGTGACCTTGTGTAGAGACTTTATGTGTTATGCTTGGTTGTTGTCTTCTTTGAATGACTTATAATGAAGGAGAGGTTAGGGTAGACTATGTTTACCTACTCTCACACCTAGTGAAGAATGAATGAAAAGAATGGGAGTTAATACTAATGAAAGAAAGTTGGGTCTATTGTAAGGATAGTCTCATAAAGTACTCCTTAAATGAATGGGGTTCCTAGATGAAAGGTTTTCTCATCTTTGAATCAAAGAGTTTCCTTAGTGAATGAATGAGGGTTAGGATGGGTATTCCTTTGTGAGTTGAGATGAGAATACTTAGTAGCAATCCTTATCCCTAAATGAATGAATGTTGGGTTAGGATGAGTACTCCTTCGTGAGTTGAGATGAGAGTACTTAGTAGCAATCCTTATCCCTAAATGAATGAATGTCCTAACTCCGTGGGGGAGTAATGTCTAGCACCGAGAGGATATGAAGATGGGTGGATACTCCTTCGTTAGTTGAGATGTGAGTATTTAGTAGCAACCCTTAAGATGGGTGCTCCTTCGTTAGTTGAAATGTGGGTACTTAGAAGCAATCCTTCTATCCCTTAACTATGTGCCCACATAGGACTAGCAAGTGGTTTCTACCACGTAAAGGCTAAAAGAATGACCCTACCTTAGGCAAGTGGGGATCCTTCATCCGGTAAGGGTATTATCGGGATTCCATGTCAAGCTCCGTGGTCTATGTCGGTTAAGGCTCTTCCCCCACACTAATGAATGAATGAACTAGGGTCTCTTAAGGGTGTACTACTTAGGATAGGTGGTGGAATGGGACATCATCTAGACATTGCACAAGTAGACATTTAAAGGAGATCTTGGTGTGTCTTAGTAATGATAATGAATGAATGAGTCTTATTGGGCTAATTAATGAAAGTGTTGGTCTTTGAGCATGCTAATGTGAAAGTGAGTCATAATGAATTGAATGTAAGTGCTTATGTTGAATTGAATGTATGTGATGATCTTATGTCATTAGTGAATGAAGTTTTCTAAATGCATTAAGTTGAATCAACGATTTATGTTGAGATGTGAATGGAGCTTGTCTGGTGTAGCCTTAAGGATCACTTGAGTGTGGTATGGAGAGGTAGTATGGGCTGTTTTACCATGTCTTACTTAGGTGAGTCTTGGGATGACATTTGATGGGTGTTTTAGCTTTATGAAGTGACTTGTTGGCTTATGTGCTTATATGTTTTATGTGTTTAATTGGTGAAGGTTGAGGTATGCATGGTAAGTGCACTTTGTGTGACCTTAAGGTGGTGCCTTAGTGTGGGTGATGGTATGAGACGTTGCCCATACATTGCACAAAGGTATTGCTTAAGGGTTACTTAAGGTGAAGGTCCAAGGCAAGAAGGTAAAGGTAAATGGGTTATGTATGTTTATGAGGTATTGTGAAGCATATGACTTTGTATTGTTGGTTGTGACTTGTAAGATGCCTATTATGTTGATGTTCATGAGATTTTATCAAAATGGCATGAAAGCATAACTTCCTCACAAATGTCCTTTTTAGCATGTTTTGCATATCCTCATACTTAGTACGTGTGTTGTACCAACCCTTTTCTTCTATTTTACTACAAGTGTAGGTTGTGGTAAGTAGGAGGAGATTGTGCTTTGGAGTAGTTTGGGTTGCTTCACTCTTCCAAGTCTTTGGTATGTCCTCAAGATTCGAGGACTATGTTTAGAAGTTTCTTAGTCATTGTAATAGACACTTAAGTTTCATTTCATTTGTAAAGGGCCGTGTCCCTTAGTACGTTTTAGGTTCTTGTCTAAGATTGGCTAAAGAGACTTAGTAGTTCCGCTTGCGTATTGGTGTTTTCAAATGTTGATGACTCTTGAAGTCTTTATTGAATAGAAGTTTTAAATTCTTAGTGATTTTTATGATCTATGCGATGAATGAATGCTAAGGCTTGTATAAGACCTCCGAGAGGTCGAATACGCATGTAATGGCTAGGGGGTGCTCCCAGGTCGTTACAAAACCAATCATTAGTCCATTTTTTTTCTCGGTTTGCGGTTTGGTTCGGTTTTCGATTCGATTTTGTACGCCCCTAGTGTATGTGTAAGTGTTACGACGGAATTGGTGATTTGTTAACATAATGGATTTAAAAGATTTGATATGTTTTTCCGTGCTTGTTAATTCGAAATCTAATCATATTAATGTTGTATGTGATGGTGTAGTAAATATATTTTAGATATTTAGCTTCTTTAGTTTTTGGTAGATGTGTTGGTGTATTTGATATATTTTAGATAATTTATATACACCAAATTTGGTTGGTGTATGTGTGTGTTTATGATATGCATCGTTGTTATTAAATAACTTGGTAGTTTGTAGTGTATGTGATTTTTGGTTGGATTAAGATATATACATTGATAAAATTCTTGGTTAGATCATGGTGTAATATTGATTTAAAATATGTATTATTTATCATATTAAACTGTACACCATATTTTTACCGTACATCATTTATGTACACTATAATTAATATGTAAATTTTTAAAACTAATATTACATGATGGTGTTATGCATTTAGTTGATTGTTTAATTAAATTTATTATATAAATTAGTAATTTTGGTTAGTTTATGGTGTAAATGTTTGGTGTACATCAGATATTATATATCAGATAGAAATGTATGCCAAACTTTTACCGTAATGTATACCTTAATTAAATTATAATTATGAATTTTTTTTAATTATAAATAATTGATTATATTATGATTTTATAAATTGACATAGGTTTGAATGTTTCTAACTATGTATGAAACTGTGCTGCAGGAATGCATGTGATTTCAAGATTGCATGACTGACTGATATATGACGCAACCACCAAATATAATCTATTGCTTCCCAATTAAAAGTCAAAACAACAATATTTTAGTTGATAATCAAATGTGTTGTGCTAAAAAAAAATGGTGCATAATTGATTAAATTATGGTGTAAGTCATTTTAACGCTGGGACATATAAAAAAAATATCAATTTTATAACGTATTATAAATCATTTTAAATATCTAGCTGATCACTATAATGGTATAATAAATAGTAAACGTCAACGTTATACCATAATGTAGACCATTATAAAGAATCAAATTAAATTACAGCACTTCCAGAGACACCGGAAAGTAAATCAAGCAGTATTCTAAGAAGGATTGGCTTGAGGACATCTTCTTCTAACTATAAGAATCACATGGACGTTGAAGTGACTGAAATAAAGAAACAGACAGCAACGAGTATCTGCAACATCAACGTTATTGCCGCTGGTAAATAAGATGGCACTGCATTATCTCTCGATAGACTAAATTCATAATCCAATTGTTGTTCGTCTGCAACTTCCGTTGTAGAGATAGTTGTGAAGTCTGATTCAGGACATGGTCTAACTGGCCAAATAGGTAGTTCCTTTATTCAATAGAATAAGCAATCAATTCCTCTAGCCTAATATGCTCTTCTGCATATCCTAACCAAGGGAGGGAGTGTATGCAAAATCTTGCAGTTTACATGTTTGACCAGTATCAGGTTATTTGGAACTTCATCTCGAATATCATACCATTTTAATATTTGGTGTATTACGTCTCAATATCTTAGTGTGGAATCAACTCCTCCGTTCATATATATATATATATTGAAATCATATTGTACATCAATTGACACCATATATGATTTTCAATTTTCTTTTTTAAATATTACTAAAAAGAATTCTATCATTGGTATACAAATTAGTATGCATAAATAATTATTATGGTATGCAAATGGTTTTTTAATGATTTTACGTATATTGATATTTCATATAATGGAATATAAATTGATATTTCTTTTACAAAAGAATTGAAACAGAAATGGAGAGATAGAGAAAAAATCAATAGTAATTATATCAAATAAAAAATGTGTTTAATGGTAAGAATCCTATTAATTGGGCAATAAATTATCTCCCAAAAAATTAGCACCAGAATTCAAAAAATCAACTAAAAGAGAGAAAAAGAAACGTGTATCCTAGAAAATGTAAAGAATCATATTCAAGTATTCAACTATAATGTCATTGAGAATCTCAAAAGTAAACGGTATATGTCAAAAATTGTATATTAAATTAAAGTGTACATCAAATTGTCACCATAATGTATACCATATTAAGAAAATTTATACCAAAAAAACATGTCTATGCCATTCTATGTCCTAATTTATATATATATATATATATATATATATATATATATATATATATATATATATATATTATATTATATTCTACAGATAATTAATAGAAAAAAAAACAAGAGGTTTATACCATTCTATATCATATTTTTTATCATTATATAATTCTAAAAGTAAAAAAATAACGTAATTGAAGAGAGAGAAAAAATATTTTTTTCAAGTGTAATCGTGTTAAGTAAGAAAAAAAAACAAAAAAAAAATGTAACCAATCAAAAAAGTAAAACAATAAAATTATGAATCATATAAAATCAACCCACCAAGCTAAAACATAGGTAAAAAAAATCGTATAAAAATATGCACATTTAATAAGTTGTCATATTTGTAATTAAAATGTTAATATTGTAAATAAAAAGACTAGATTAATATTATGTAAATTAAAGTCTTAAATTGAATATTCTAGTAATTTTTCCATGTTATTACTGTAAATACGATTTTAGCCTTTAATCGTGATTCATAGTTATAATTTTATAACACGTTCAATTAGCTTCCATAAATGGATAGAGTTTAATAGTTAACTAATGACATTATCCTCATAAAGTTTTTAAAATAAAATAATATCTAAGATGTTATGTTATTATGAAATACGTTTATTTTAATTTTAAGATTTTAGAAAAAATATTTTATTTTTTTGTAAACCGATTTACATAATAATTTATTTTTATGAAAAATTTCATTAAGTGTGCTATATGTAAATGACACTGTTGTTAAAAAAAACATAAAAAAGAAGAGAAAACTTGAAGAGTTTTTGGAAATAAACACCCCTCAGGTAAAACTTGCGAAAATATGATAGTTGAGGTGAACAACAGCTACATGTCACTCCCAGCTAAGGCTGGCAAACGGACAGGACCAGATCAACAGGACCGGTTTTACCGGAACCGGTCCTCGTTACCGGATTTTGTTACCGGAACCGGTTTTACTGGAATTTTCCAAAGGTTCAATCCGGTCCCTTAGTTACCGGATTGGAACCGGTTTGGACCCGACCGGAACCGGTTCTTACCGGATCATTTTGTACCAGTAATTTTTTTTTATTTTTTTATTAAATTTAATTATTATATAATATTATATTATTAATTAATAAAATTATATTATTAAAAAACTTCAATTTAAAACTTTAAACTTTAAAGTTTCAATTGAATTTAAGTTTAAACTTTAAACTTTAAAGTTTAAAATTGACTTTAAATTTTAAAGTTTATAACTTTATATTGAATTTAAAGTTTAAAATTGACTTTAAAGTTTAAAGTTTAAAGTTTATATTGAATTTAAAGTTTAAATCTTAAAATTCAATTTTATATTAAAGTTTAAACTTTAAACTAATATTAAAATAGTTGAAAATTAAATTTCTAAAATGACTTGGATTAAATATAAGAGACAATTTTAAAAGAAAATCAAGGCGAATAGCTGTATATTTATTCAAATAAATAAATTGTACAATACAAATATTAGAAAGAGACAAAGAGTACATAATCTAGGTATTGAATATTAATTATTGTACTAACAATTGAAACTCTTTTTAAAATCTTTTCGTAACTTTTGTATCATTTCAAAAGAAACATTTTTTGGAACTTGTATTTGTCGTTCTTCTTCCATTGCTTCCATACCATCATCACTATTATCACCAAATATTTCATCTATTTCGTCTTCTATTTGGCTATTTAATTGTGGTAGTCCGGTATTTCTTCTTTCGGCATTGACCCAATCTCGAAACAATACCGATATTTTCAAACTATCCTTTGCTAATGAATATCGATGATCTCCAATCATAAATCTCGCCGCACTAAAGGCTTGCTCCGAAGCGACCGATGATGCTTGAATCGCTAGCACATCTCGAACAATCCTAGCAAGGGTCGAAAATTGATTTTCACGATTCTTCCACCATACTAATATTGGAGCTTGAAGTTGTCCTTCTTCATGCCTAATCTTTTCCCGTGCCTGATTGAAATATAAATCAAAATCATTATTAGTAGATGATTCAAGTTCAAGATAATCATCCATCCAATCATCCGTATCATCGCTTCTAGGTTTACAAGATGGAGGTTCAACTATTGGAATATTTTTTCCATAGATTTATATGTATTATATAACTCTCTAGCTTTTATATATATGCTACTTTTACAATCTTCAACACTAGGAGTTTCATCATCTCTAATTTCTAAATTTGCATAAATCTTTTCAACCATTCTTTCAACACCTTTTAATTTGTAATTTGGGTTGAAAGTAGTAGCAGTCAAATAGATTTGAGGAATAGGGAAAAAATATTTTTTGAATTTTTCAATCATAAAAGCAAGGGAATTTTCAAATCGATCTTTTCCTTTATATTTTGCAAATTCAGATGAAATAGCACAAATATTTACTAAAACAGAAGAAATAGTTGGATAATATTGACCAGAAGCAGCATTTGTTGCTTTATAAAAAACACTTAAAAATTCAATAAGTTCTTTTGTATTTTCCCAATCTTCATAGCCAATTCTCAAATTCGGGTCCGCATTATGAGCATTAAAAACTAATTGTACCGGCTCTTGATAAATATAAGCAACTTGAAGCATTTCAAATAAAGAATTCCATCTAGTGCATACTTCTTTTGGAACTTTTCTATATTCAAGTCCACATTCTTTACAACGATTTTTAAATTCTGTAATTCTAGCTTTTATTTTAGCTTTAAAAATCCAATTACAAGCAAGTCTAATTTTTTCACAAGAAATTCCAAATTGAGAAATACCATCTTTTACTATCAAATTATACACATGTGCGGCACACTTAATTTGAAAAGAATCATTATCAATTGGACAAAGTCTACATTTTAAATAATCAATTGCTTTCAAATTATTAGAAGCATTATCTAAAGTGACACTCATTATTTTATCACATATTCCATAAAATTGTAAAACAAGGCCTATTTTTGTTGCTATATAAGCACCAGTTTTAGTTTCTTCAACATATTTATATCCTAATATTCGTTTTTGCATGTTCCATTCATGGTCAATCCAATGGACAGTAATTGTAAAATAATCATTACCATTAGGACTACGTCCCATATCAGAAGTAATAGATAATCTACCATCATAATAAACAAATAAACAACGAAGAAAATGACAATATTCTTTTTGATATTTAAAAATATCACTTTTAATTGTACTTCTTGGAATACCTTCATAATCTGGGTTATACAATTCCCGAATATACTGAATAAAACCAGGATGTGAAGGAAATGAAAAAGGCAAACCACAAACAACAACCATTTTAGCTAATTCTCTACGATCTTTTTCTTTACTATATGTGCGGTGTGTGTTTCGGCTAGCCGGGTTAGTCATATTTAATACACTTTGAACCATATTAGAACCTCTAGCTCCCATAGAATTTTCAGGTTGAGGTATTCCATTTCTATTAGCCCTTTCTATATCATCTAGGCGAACAAATTCTTTATTACATTTTCTCAAATGTGTTCTTAGTCGTCCCGTTCCCCCTTGTGTACCCGTAGTTATATGTTTCATGATCAATTTACATTTCGTGCAAGTAACAATAGTTTTTTCCTCATTTTGTACCAAAAATTTCCATACTAAAGATCTTTTAACACGTACAACGGTCTTTGAAAAAGTAGGTAAAGAGGGGACTTCATCTTGTTCCGGTAATTCGGTAGCCGGACTAGTAGGGGTAGGGGTCTCATCATCTTCCTCATTTATTTCTACTTCCTCATCTAATTCTTCCTCAAAATTAGTAAAACATCTATTTAAAGTTTCATGATCTACTTCATTTTCGAAATTAAATTCAATAGGTCGTGAGTCTCGTGTAAAAGAAGTTTCATCAACATGAGTATAATCATTAGTATTAATTCTAAATCTAAGAGGTGGCAAATTTTTAGAATTAGAACTACTTCCTCCTCCCCTATTATTTTTTCTTTCCGACATTGGTCTTTTACCACTATATTTTTCAAAATTCATGTTCAAGTTTAAAATAATTAATATTATGAAAAACAAGCAAAGATAATATAACAAAAAAATAAAATAACTTAATTAATAAACAAATAAAAAATTAAAGTTGGAACGAATGTACCGAACGTCTACGTAAAAGTAGACGTATAACCAAAGCCGGAATTGAGAGATGCCAATTGAAGCTTTCGATTTACTTCAAATAAATCTCCGAAATTCGAACTCCAAGTCAATATCACAAAATAATAATTATGAATTTATGAGAGATTGAAAATTAAGAGATTTTATAAGATATTGATGAAATAGTTTGTGAATTTGTGATTTAAATGAAAAAATATGATATATTTATAGTGTTAAGGGGTAGAGAGGGGTGGGGGGGCTGTTTGGAGCCGTTTTGGGCCCCAGCCCAACGGCTAAAAGGGCCCAACGGCTCCTTAACGTTCACATTTTTAAAAAAATAAATAAAATAAAAAATCAAATTTGACCGTTGAACCGGACCGGATCAACCGGATAAAAATCCGGGTTCCGTTTCGGTACCGATTCCGGTACCTATAAGACCGGTTCCTTACCGGTACCGGTCTTACCGGACCGGGAACCGGACCGGAACCGGACCGGACCGGACCAAAACAGGTCCGTTTGCCACCCTTACTCCTAGCTGTATTGGCCCTCTACGTGTTCAATCCAAATTCAAACAAAAAAACTTGAATAATTAAGCAGCACATCACTCACATATTTTTTTAATTCTATATCCATTTCTCCCTTGCGCTCCCAAATTAAAGAAGAATGGCCATCTCTAATCTTATAATTGTAAAGACATTTCCTCCTTTATTTCACATCCAAATCAATAATTATAAATATGATTACCATACCAAGAAACTGGCTCTGAGGTCTAACATCCTATGTCTAAAAACAAACAATATTAGTACTACTTCTCTACTTTTTGACCAACCTAGACCTAGTCTATTCAAAGATAAAGATTACAAGCTTTCCTGGCAGGAAGAAGTTAAAAGAGCATACCCTTTAGAGATTTCCAACCAAAACTTGAATGATGATGAAAAATTGCAAGAATTGGTTGACAAGAGGTGTGTGGATAGTGTGAGAATGTTGATAGTAGACTCAGTGCAACATGCAAAGGCAGGGCATGCTGGAATGGCTCTTGGGATGGCTGAGGTTGCATATTTCTTGTATAGACATGCCATAAGGTATAATTCAACAAGTCCCAAGTGGTTTAATAGAGATAGGTTTGTTTTGAGTGCTGGACATGAATGCCTTCTTCAGTATGTTTGCCTTCATCTTGCTTCTTTCCAATCTGTTCAGGTATATACAATTTATTTATGTTAGCTCAATATTTCTTTGTAACAAGAAAATTTCCATAAGGTTAAGGCCTAAAACTAGGACCTGTAGATCCAATCATATAACCAAGGGCCCTCTTCAGCCAAAAATTATACTATTGTTTATATGTGGTTAAAATTATTATTTTTTGTAGACATAGCATATGTTGAATCCCCTGACTTCTTCGTGTCTTTATTTCTTCATATTTTAAACAACTCACTGAAAAATCTTAGCTCCGCCACCACATATAATTATAACAAGTGATCTCATGAATGTTTTCTCCTGGTAAACCCAACAATGAATTGTATCACTTGCCATGTGAGTAGATGGCTGGTCTACCTAAATTGTGATAATGTAAAGTATTTTCCCCCAACTCAAATAGGACATGAAATTTAGAGATCACAAGGACCCTAAAAAACAAATAAGCTAAAGTACAAATCTATACAAGCAAGTCAACGTGTTATGTTTGGGATTAGCATAATTCAACACAGAAACAGGGCACCCTGTGACATTTCAGATCATTTCCTGAGATATTAGTCTTACTTTAAATCCTTAATATTGAAGAAGTAATACTATACTGTGTTGATGCGAGGTTTACCTTCACTACAACAACAAAAACAGCTTTTAACGGCAATAAATATGCATATTAATAAAGAGTGCTTAAGTCTTTACCGACATTAGTTAATTGTCATTGAGATCCAATGTCGCTATGGGCTTTAGGACATTTACAAAAAGTGCTAAAATGTAACTGCCACTAGTAATTGCCTCTCAAGAAACATATTTAACTGCAATTAAGTTATTGTCATTAATTAATTGTCACAAAAGGTCATTCTTGGTTTAATGCTTTTTCTTTTCTCTATTGTTGTCATCTGATAAAATAGACGTTAGGGGAAACAGAGAGATGTTTCTGCATAGCATTTTATTTTCCTTACATACATAGACGGTTCAATGGTAATTATCACTTGTATTCGAGTGTTCTGCTTTGTACATGTAAACAGTTTTCATCAAAAATTTAAGTGAATTATTGAGTCATTCAGATTGAAGACCTTAAATGCTTGTGTAAGCTTGGAAGCCGGACACCTGGGGCATCCAGAGAATGTAGTGACACAAGGCATCGAAGTCACAACCGGTATAGCTAAATGCCAGTTTGCTTTCATCTTTCTTATTTCCCGGACACCTGATGACAGTGTTTGAGCTATATTTTCAATTTGGTGTAATCTCCATGATCATAATTTTGTCTCACAAGTAAGGAATTCTCTTATATAATATGTGAAAAAATGCACGAAAAAGCCCTTTGCAGGAACTCATATTGAAAATGTCCTCGTTAACTGTGGCTAGTGCTGACAAAATATATACAAATTTGAAGTATCTGCCCAAAAGCCACCCTCCAGTAACAAACAGATGGGTAACTGATTTTTAAATGTGGGTACAATATAGATGAAGTCAATACAACCCTTCAAGAAAATGGGTAAATAGTGGATTTCCCGGGCAACTTCTCTGCTTACTAATTTAAATCGAAGATCCTTCATTTCTTTGGTTAAATATTGTCTTTTACAATTGTATGATCTTAGCTTCAATCAATGGTAAAAATTGTAGATGGCAACTAACTGGGTGAAATATAAAATGAAGTGCATGATAGCTGTTTTATTTTGTTCGAATATCCTTTGTTTTGTATAAAGGTTATCTCTTGTATCTCCAGCTGTATATTTCATTATCATTGATATTTACAGGAGTACTCTAATTTTTAACTTTTTGTATGAATATAATATCACTAAACTAAAAGCCTCTTGGATAACAAGGAACATTTGTTAAAAGTTCTATAAAGAGCCTTACGTAACTTGATATGAATTGTGTTGGATTTTTCATTGGAGGATACGACGATATTATTGTTTTCTCAGCAAACATGATCAGCATGGTATATTGGATTCTCAATTTTTGTGTTACACTACAGGCCCTTTGGGACAAGGTGTTGTGAATGCAGTTGGTCTTGCTTTAGCAGAAGCAAACCTAGGTGTGAGATATAATAAGCCTGATGTTGCTGTTGTTGATCACAGAACGTAAATAGGCTGACTTATCCTCTTTATTTTGTGGATGAACCAAACAGCATTTCACTCAGATATATTTTCTTCAGGTATTGCATCATGGGTGATGGCTGTTCTATGGAAGGCATATCAAACGAGGCTGCATCCCTAGCTGCACATTGGAAGCTGCACAAGCTTACATTGATATATGACGATAACCATAATACTATCGATGGTATAGCACTGACCTTGCACTTTCAGAAGACATATCAGCACGATTTGAAGCTCTAGGATGGAACACTATCACTATAGATAACTCGCAAGGAAATTTAGACGCGTTCAAGAATGCGTTGATCTCTGCACATTGTGAGACCAGAAAACCAACTTTCATCCGGGTATGCAGAGTCGGTATTGCGCCTAGAACATAATAGATATGTCATTATGAGTTCATTCTATAAGTTGTAGACTACCTTCCAAGTTTCCAATTATTCCTGGTGCGGTAGTACACTGCCTACTGAAAACGATAATAGGGAAATTGTCAAAAAAGGAAGAATCATCAAAGGCTCACCACGGAACCTTCGATGATGATGATGTAAAGCAAATGAAACAGAAAGTTAAATGGAATGATAGAGAACCTTTCCACGTCATTCCTATGGTTTATAGGTAATAATTTTTATTCACCATATCATTGAAGACAAGAAAGATTGTGTTGTAAGATAGTAGGTGCATTTGTTATTAATATTAGGGAAATGCAAGCACAAATAGATATTGGTGGAAGGTTAGAGCAGGAGTGGAACTCTAAACTTGATTATTACCAAAACAAATACCCTGAGGAAGCAGCAGAATTCAAGCTTCTTGTTGCTGATGGGATGATTCCTGGCTGGGAAAGCTCATTTCCAGTAAAATATGCATCCATCTAGTTTTCTACCTGCTACAAACTAATTCATCTGAAATGTGTTTGTTGTCTCAAAGAAGACGAACCAAGTTTACTGTCACGATCCGATTTCTCAAGTCATGATGACACCTACTATAACCCACCAGCAGGTAAGCCAACCCGTAACACGGAACAACAAGTAATGGGTCTAAGGGTAGAAACTAAACAAGGGTAGGCAAATAACAATATAAATAGGCGGAAGCAAACCAAAAACATATATACAAATAAAGATTCCTCCCAGAATCTGGAAGTCACTAGTACAGAGCTATTACAAAATGAGTACAAGTCCCAAAAGTGGACAACAGAGATGGGACTGTTTCAGAAGGTAAAAGACAAGTCTATATATACAGATAGAGATTGAAATAGTACAAAACGTCATGTATTCACTCCCGTCTCCGGATCAGTCTGCTCCAAGCTCGATCAACGCTGGCTACTAGTGCCCGGACCTGCATCACGAAACAGATGCAGAGCGTAGCATGAGTACCAAAATCACAGGTATCCAGTAGGCATCATAGGCCGACTGAACTTGAAAAGTAAAGGCAATATGAAAAGAAGGAATACGCAAATCGAGGTCAAGAACAAAAATCTAACTAACAAAGGAATGCACAAGAGTGTACAAAGAACTAACTAAAGTAATCTATAAGCTAACTACACCTAATTGGGCCCCCATAAACCCAGAAGGTACACTCGTGCGCAAGTTAAATAAAAACCCGAACGGACCCCTATAAGCTCGACGAGTACACAGAATAACTATAACTAAAGAGAATTGCATATGAGAACCCAAGAACGGAGAACACGAATCAGAACCTCAACCCCAATTAGTAAAATCTAACAGTACGGAGGCCGGACCTCGAACAGGATGCTCACCAGAAGTACTCAAGTAACCAATCACAAGTATCAAGTATCTGAGGCCGGAACTCTAATCGGATGCTCTATATAAGTAACTGGGCAATAGAGGCTGGAACTCTAACCGGATGGTCTATAAAGGTTCCAATGTAGCTGCTGAAAGAGTCTCAATCGATCCACGCTCATAAATGTCCGTGGAACGCCGTTCATACTAAGCCAATCAATGTAAGTCCTTGGAACCGAATCGAAAATCAAATTCAAATCGCGAAGCAGAACTAGCGTTGTCAATTTAACTCGTGAAGCCGTAACATCGAGTAAATAAGGATAACTATCATCAGATCAAGCGTATTGCCTAACTAAGGCCCAAACTATCAGACTCAAGTCTGCTACACCAGTCTACAGGATCTAAGCCGGTCGAGCGACGTCGGGGCAAAACTAAGGCCTATCGGATCCGAATCATGTATTTCTAAGGCAAGCCCTAGTCAAACCTAAACTAAGGCCCAAATGCTTCAACAAATAGTAAATTAAGCATGCAAGCACTCCACATAGCGAGGATGGTCAATTAATAATACAAAACATGCTCACAGTTACCCGATAATTCTCGAAATAGGCCGAAAACATGATTTCCAAACACCTATGAGTGATTCAATCACTACCAACCAAATCCCAACTAATCAACATGCATTCACACTCTCAAGCTCAATCTAAGAGAGGGAAACTGTAGCCTACCTGTAAGTCGATCACACGCGCTCTGAAATCACTTCTCCGGAGCTTTCCCTTTCCGAACATCCTCAAAGCGCTGCCCCGCTATCAAAAATAGAGTCATAACGTTATTACGGTCGTTTAGACACCAAAATCACAATAAACGGAGACGGACCAATTTTGGGTCAAAACGGGGAAAGTGGGACCCACGCAGGAATTCCGAAATTAACCCCAAAAGTGGGTCCTAACCAGTTTTCCCCAGCTCATATCCCAAAATGGGACACAATTCGGGGCTCGGGAACAACACACTATCAACATGCAACCAAAACCCAAATTACACTAAAACGAAACAACAATAGCAGCAGCTATTTACAAGAAAATATCAGAAACAAGGGTCCAGATGCTGAAACCAATCACACCATGATGATCCTCACGAAAAACCCCACAATCTAGGCTTTTGAATCATCAGATTCGCACCCAAAATGACCACGAAATCACCTTCTAAATTTTCCCAAAAATTGAGCTCGAAATGATCTAAGACAGCAGCTAAAACACAACTTTTTACCTCCAACAAAAAGTCAAATATGAAATCTAACCACGCCAACGCGTTCTCCTTGAAAAACCACTCAAGATAGCCCCAAGAATCACCAAAATCGGATCTAAAATGACTGAAATATCAAGTCTCAAAAATTCCCAAAATCAAGCTCACAAAAAGGGTGTGGCAGCAGATATTTTACGAAAATTACCTCAAACGGGGACTCCAAATCACTATCCGAGATCACCAACGCGTTGTCCTCGAAAAATCTCACAACTTTTCCTTTTGAATCACCCAAATCGGTTGAGAGATGAGAGAGTTATGAGAGTTTGAAGTTTGGAAATATGTTGCTGTTTTTCTGCATTTATTGCAGATTTTCTGCAATAATTTCCAAAACTTAAAACTCCGATGGGGTGCTCCGATCTCGTTCGAAACCCCGTGCATGCAAACGAGATATGCAACCATACCAAATTCGACATTTCAGACTCAACGGCGCAGTTGAAATTTCCATCAGAGGTCATCTCAATAAAAAGTGGGTCCCACTTCCAAAAGTCATTTTAAGTCAAAACCCACAAAAGGGCTCGGCAAGATATCGAAAACCTCCAGACACAAAAGAAGGGTCAATCTAGACCAAACTCGACATTCCGGAGCTAACCACGCTGACGGAATTCTCATCCGAGCACGTTTACTCAGAATGTTGACCAAAGTCAAACTTAGGCTTAAACTTAAAGTTAAAACGCCTAATCGCACCGACTCACACTGAAAACCTCGGGAGTCATGTCGACCATGCTACTAGCCTAAAATGACCCTTTCGGAGCTGATGGAATCGTCAGAATTGGGTTCCGATGTCATCTTCTTGAACTTTTGATTGAAAATGATCGTTCAAGGTTCATAAGCTCCAAAACACAAAAACTCGCACCAAGACCAAACGAACGACCAGGTGACCAAACTGTCAGTCCCAACAAGTCATAAATGACTTGGGGTCACTATAGAAATGCTCTAAACGACACACAGAAGGCAAGACACAGAAATGACCAAGAGGGTCATTACATTTACATATTTGTAGCCCTTAAACATTAGATGTTTGTGATTGTCGTTTAAAATGTATCATAAGATATATAAGGCTTCACCATCCATAGTTATTTACTCTTCTTCAGCCAGAATATTTTATCTAAATTTTGGTACACTATCAACAACAGAAATGGTCCATGTTTGATCTAGTGGATTCCACCGGAGGATATTCAGGGAAGTGCTTGAATGCACTCGCTAAAGTGCTTCCAGGACTTATTGGGGGTAGTGCAGACCTTGCCAGCTCAAATCAAGCCTATCTCCATAATTTGGGAGACTTCAAGCAGCCCGATTCCCCATGGGGGCAAAACATTAGGTATGGAGTCCGGGAACATGCAATGGCTGGAATTTCCAATGGACTTGCGTTGCACGGTGGAGGGCTGATACCATTTGCAGCAACTTTCCTTGTTTTCTCAGATTACATGAAGAACTCAGAGTGTCTGCTCTTAGCCATGCTGGAGTCCTCTACATTTTGACCCACGACTCAGTCGGAATAGGCGAGGATGGACCAACTCATCAACCAATTGTACACCTTGCTGGTCTTCGAGCGATTCCCCACTTGCTGCTTTTCCGACCTGCTGATGGCAAAGAAACTGCTGGAGCCTATAAGGTGGCCATTGAAAACCGAAGTGTACCTAGCCTTCTTGCATTATCAAGGTAAAATGTGGCAGCGAATTTGGAAGGAGCATTGGCTGATGCAGTAGGGAAAGACGGTTACATTGTTAGCGACAATTCTGAGAAGGACCTACTGGAAATCATATTGATTGGCACTGGATCAGAGTTGTGTTTGTGCGAAGCCAGCGCAAACGTGCTTAGAAAAGAAGGGACAAGAGTAAGAGTCGTTTCACTTGTGTGTTGGAGACTTTTCGATAGGCAGCCAAGGGATTACAAGGAGTTTGTTTTACCATCGAGTGTATCAAAACGTGTTAGCGTGGAGGCAGGCTTACCTTTAGGGTGGAAGGAGTATGTCGGAGATGAATGCATTGGTATGGGGATTAACAGAAGATAGAATGAAGAACTCTAGATTTCCAAAATGGAATTTCATTTCCTTTCAATGTGTATTTCTATACATCCCAGCTCTGTTATTTATACAAGTATATTCCATGAAATAAAATATTCTAACAAACTCTGACACCTCTAACAAAAACATGTACAACTAATCCTATTCTAGAACCCTCTAATATTCCTACAGATAAGGATAAAAGGAAAGCAAATAATATGTACTATAAATTATAGGAACCACATATTATAAGTACTAAATAACATCCTATCTCTTCTAGTTTTCTATTTATCAAAAATCCCTTAAAAATGATGTTTGCGGGATACATAGTGTTGTTCACAGGATACATTAGGTTTGATACATTCCACATAGCAGGATACATAGCGTTGTGCATGGGATACATTAGGTTTGATACATTTCACATAACGGGATACATAGCGTTGTGCACGGGATACATGCGGAATACATAGATAAATAAGAGGTTTTTGAATTTTTTGAAATAAGTAGGGATAAATAGATATTAAGATAAGTAAATAAGTGTAGTTACGTAATTTGTCCTAATATGTATGTATAAGGGTAATGGACATCTATCAAATATAGATCAAACCAATAGCTGATCCAAAAGTTTATTATATGTGACCCGGCCCATAAGTTTCAAGACATTTGAATTAGGTGCCAATTTTATTTAGCGCCTTTGTCTTCTTCGTCTCTTCCTCTAATAATAGTGTTGCTCCGGCGACCACCTCCCGCAAGTGGGAGACCGGTGACCGGACGCCCAAATTGGACAAAAAATGACGATGAAGAGGTCCTGCTAAAGCCTTTGTGAATACATCAGCAATTTGGGAGGAGGATGGCACAAAAGACAGAAATAAGACCATCAAGAAGTTTTTCACGAACAAATCGACAATCAATCTCAATGTGCTTCGTTCGTTCATGAAAGACAGGATTTTTAGCTATGTGGATGGCTGCTTGACTGTCACAGTGAAGAGAAACTGGAAGAGATGGAAAGACAAAAAAATCGGAGAGAAGCCTAACAAGCCAAGCAATTTTTGCGACAAGTCTTCACATGGAACGGTATTCTGCCTCCGCCGATGATAAATAAATAACAAGTTGTTTCTTTGATTTCCAAGAGATCGGGCAACCACCAAGTGTAAGAAAAAAACCACTAACAGATCTTCGGCTATCTGAACAAGCCGCCCAATCGGCGTCACAATAGGCGATGAGATGAAAAGAGGAATCAGATGAAAGGAAAAGCCCAAGACCAGGATCATTTCGAATATGGCGGAGTGTATGCAAGGCTGCCTCAAAATGGCCAGAGCAGGGTGATTGCATATATTGACTAAGATGTTGAACAACATAAGCCAAATCGGGTCTTGTATGTGTTAAAAAATTGAGTTTGCCTAGAATACGTCGATAAACTGTTGGATCCGACAGAGACTCTCCAGAAATCAAAGACAATTTAATGGAGGGATCCAAAGGGGTTGAGACACGACGAGGCTCGAGATTAGGATACTCAGAGAGTAAATCAAGTGCAAACTTGTGTTGCGTCACAAGTAATCCTCCAGGTTCTGTTAAAATCTCCATACCCAAAAAATAATTAGCTATGCCTAAGTCTTTGATTCGAAATTCAGAATCAAGAAACAATTTCAGATCAGTAATATCTTCCATGTTATTTCCTGTCAACAGGATGTTGTCAACATATACAACTAGGATGGTAATCAAGTCGCCAGAAGTTTTAACAAAGAGGGAATAGTCAGTGAGAGAGCAAATAAAGCCTCGTGTACCCAAAGCAGAAGAAAGATGAGCATACCATTGACGGGAAGCTTGCTTGAGTCCATAAAGAGATTTGCGAAGGCGACAAACATGAGAGGATGAAGAAGGATCAAGACCAGGAGGAAACTTCATAAAGACTTCTTCAGTCAGATCATCGTGAAGAAAAGCGTTGTTAACGTCCAGTTGATATAAAGACCAGTTCTTTTTTACAGCAATGCTAAGAAGGCATCTGATAGTTGTCATTTTGACAACAGGTGAGAACGTTTCGGTATAGTCAATGCCTTCCCGTTGTTTATCCCCTCGTATAACCAAACGTTCCTTCAAGCGTTCTAATGATCCATCTGATTTTAGCTTGACTTTATAAACCCATTTGCATGCAATGCCAATTTTCCAACAGGAAGATGTATGACATCCCAAGTGCGATTAGTCTCAACTGCCTCAAGTTCTTTAGACATTGCAATTTGCCAACCAGGGTGAAGTGCTCCTTGTCGGTAAGATGTTGGTTCTGTAATTTGACAAATAGAGCTAAATATGTGCTGGTTGTGTAAAGAAAGGGAGGTGAAAGAAAATGAATGAAAAGGAAATAAAGGCGGATTAGGAGAAATCACTGAAAATGCATTGTTACAAACATAATCAGAAAGATAAGATGGTGTAGTGTGTATGCGTGAAGACCTTCTCCGTTCAGCTGTTGGAGATAACACAACCCTTGGTGATGTAGTTTCTTGGATGGGAAATGAAGTAGAAGAAGGTGGAGAAGAAAGCGATAAAGAAGGAGATGACTGACTATGATGGAAAGGAGATGAAGGATGAATAGAATCATTTGTAGGAGATGAAGGTGGACTGGAAAACTCAGTAGTTTGTGAGTAAATAGGACTGGACTCGACATTTTCAGTAGGAGGAAAAGCTGCTGGAAAGAGTCTTGACATAGGAATAACATAAACAAAAGGAAAGATTGTTTCACAAAATTTCACATTTCGAGAGACAAAGACTTTGTTGGTCTGCAAATGCAGAATTTTGTACCCTTTTTGCCCAAAAGGATGACCTAAGAAAACCCCTGGAAGAGCTCGAGGAGACAATTTATCCCTAGATCTCGCTAGAGTGGACACAAAACAAAGGCAACCAAAGGACTTAAGATGAGAATAGGCTGGAGATTTGTCATATAAAACCTAATAAGATGACTGACCATGTAAAAATTTAGAAGGGAAACGATTAATTAGATAAGTAGCAGTTAGAAGACATTCCCCCCAAAATTTCTTAGGAAGGTGAGATTGGTAGAATAAGGCTCGACATGTTTCCAAAAGATGTTTGTATTTGCGTTCCACCACCCCATTTTGTTGTGGGGTGGCTACACAAGAAGTTTGGTGGATAATCCCTTTTGATAAAAAATATTCAGATTGCATAGTGCCTGTACCCAACTCATAAGCATTATCAGACCGAATGATTTTGACTTTCGTGGAGAATTGTCTCTTCACAAAAGCTAGGAAAAATTTCAGAACAGAGAATGCATTAGATTTTGTGGATAAAAGATATGTCCCAAGTCCCTCTAGAAAAATCATCCACAATGGAAAGAAAATATTTTTCCCCTTTTACGTAGGTGTCTTATAAGGTCCCCATATGTCAATATGTAGTAGTTCAAAACAGTGCTTTGAGGAAATGTGGCTAACAAGAAAAGGTAAATTTGTTTGTCTTGCCATCGGACAAATTTCACAAGGAAAATGATTGTGGTCTGTTAAAAATTCTGATAAACCAGTGATATTTCTCATTGCTGGATAAGGTAAATGCCCTAATCGATAGTGCCATAGCTTACTTGAAGTAAAATTCTTAGAAACAAAACAATTTTTATTGATAGTAGAAACTTTAGGGGCAAGAAGTGTTGCCAGCTACAGACTCAAAACTTGGACAAAAAGACTTAACAGAATTTAACTTGATAACATTGATAGGACTCATATGATTTCTAGGAGCGGAAGACTGAAAGATAGTAGAAACAGGAACATTAGACTTGAAATTTTTTGGTTGAGTTGTGTTATCCTCCAATAGATGCACATAAAGGCCTGCAAATACTTCACCAAAAATCAGGTGACTCTTCATGGAAAGGCCATGTAGCAGACAACCAGATTTGTTAAAAATGACATCACAATCCAATTGTCTACAAAGCTGACTTACTGACATTAGGTTATGGTTAAAAGAAGGAACATAAAGGACATTGTGTAATTCAATATCAGAAGAAAGATTAAGACTACCAAAATAGAAAACTCTCATTCTATAAGAGTTTGGCAGATTAACAAAAACAGGATAGGATAATTTCTTGACATTATGTAGAAGGTTTTTTTCAAAAGTCATATGTTGGGAGGCACCAGAATCAATAATCCAAGGGTTAGAGGTAGATGAGTTAAAACATGAGGTAAAGATATGCATAGCAGCACTTATACCAGCAAAATTAGCAGTTGCATTGACTTCAAAACCTAGAGCAATTGAGTTTCCAGCCTGCATTGTTTGTAGCATTTGAAGTAGTTGGTCACATTGTTCCTTGGTGAATCCCTGAGAAGAAGTGCCTGAACTAGAGGAAGATCCTAAAGCATTTTCGTCCTCTGTTGCTACACAATTCGCTGGTCTATATCCAGAGATTCTCCTAGGCTTAGTGAACTTAAAATTTGTAGGAAATCTATGTAATCTAAAACATTTATCCTTCTCATGCCCCGGTTTCTTACAGTAGCTACAGAAATTGCCATTGTTCACATAGTCTCTTCTAGACTCATTACTTGTCTTTTGTGCAGAGGTTCTTGTTGCTGCAATATTAAAAGCAGCAGAGTCGGGAGTTAACTTAAGCACAGAGTGTACCTCTTTCTGCCTCTCCTCATGAAGGATGAGTGAATAAGCCTGTGCAGTGGTTGGCAAAGGTTTCAACATTAAGATGTTGCCTCGGATATTTGAATAGACCTCGTTCAAACCCATTAGAAACTGAATGAGCTACTGATCTTCATTCATTTTGAAGTTGTGCTCCTTAGCACCACAACTGCAATCACAACTACAGTTCATAAAAGTGTTCAACTCTTTCATTTGGTCCCAAATTCTTTTCAACCTTGTGAAATAGCCAGCAATATCAGAAGTTCCCTGGGAAATGCTACTGATATCCCTTTGCAACTGGAACATCTTGGTTCCATCAGATTGACCATACCTCTGTCTAGTTCGTTCCATAGCTCTTCTGCAGTTTGTGAGTAAATCACGCTCTCTGCAATATCCTTACTCAAGGAGTTGAGTAGCCAAGCTATGACCATATCATTGCATCTTACCCATTGAGTAAATAAAGGTGCATTAGCAGTAGGTTTAGGATACTTTTCGTTGATAAAAACAAGCTTGTTTTTAGCTGAAAGTGAGATGAGAGCTCCTCTTCTCCAGTTTCCATAGCTGGTTCCATCAAAACTCATATTAATGAGATTCATGCCAGGTGAATCTGCTGAGTTGAGAAAGAGAGGATTTGAATGATCTAATTTTTAGAACCAGTGATGACTCCAGATAAGTCTTTCTCAACAGCTAACGTGGCATCTCCCATTTTTCAAAATAGAAGATCAAGAAAAAAATATGAAGATGAAAGAAGAAATACGAAGAAGCAGAAGAATGAAAAGATCAATGGAATGATGAAGACAAGTAATGAAAAAAAATCCTTCTAGAGCTACTGCTCTGATACCATAGCAGAAGATAGAATGAAGAACTCTAGATTTCCAAAATGGAATTTCATTTCCTTTCAATGTGTATTTCTATACATCCCAGCTCTGTTATTTATATAAGTATATTCCATGAAATAAAATATCCTAACAAACTCTGACGCCTCTAACAAAAATATGTACATTTAATCCTATTCTAGAACCCTCTAATATTCCTACAGATAAGGATAAAAGGAAAGCAAATAATATGTATGTATAAGGGTAATGGGCATCTGTCAAATATAGATCAAACCAATAGCTGATCCAAAAGTTTATTATATGTGACCCGGCCCATAAGTTTCAAGACATTTGAATTAGGTGCCAATTTTACTTAGCGCATTCGTCTTCTTCGTCTCTTCCTGTAATAATAATGTTGCTCCGGCGACAGGGATCGATGACTTTGGTTCTAGCGGACCATATTCAGAAGCATTCAACAAGTATGGTTTCACAGAGGAAAATGTGACCAAAACTGCAAAATCTTTGCTTACCACCCCACACACATTTATTGAGAGATAAGCATAAATCTTTCCCCTTTTTCTTCTATTTTATGAGTAATTAATAACTCAATAGTCATTATTCCACTTTCAATTCTCATTTGGTTTCTTCCCAAGGATGGAGATGGTAAGAACTCAACAAAAGCTTAGAGGCTTTAACATCTCAGCCAACAACATCGCTCATATTTCCAGTTCATAATCAATTGCTACATAGCATCAAATGCTAAAGGGTTTTTTTAATGTCTCTAGAAAGAAATAAAAATACACACAAGAATCTCACTAATTGTGAGGTTGAAGGCTAATGGGAAGTCCTTGAAGAGGGGTAGGCATTGGATCATATATAAATTTTTCATTTGGAATAAGTAATTTCCAAGTAAATTTCCTGATTAAGACGTGCAGAAAGATGAGCATCTCCAGGCGAGCAAACTCTTTTCCTAGACACATTCGAGGTCCACCCCCGAATGTAACATATGCATATGGTGCAGGTCCAGCTCTTTCAAATCTTGATGGTCCAACCTCATTGGATTGGGGAAAATCTCTGGATCCAAACTTGTTAATGTTGAAAAGTGATTCAGATACTTGACCAATTCTTCAGGAGTTTGTTAGTTAGTTTCCTTTATCTTAGCATGTTTAGATATTGTGGCAGATTAGTAGCTAATTAGTAGTTAGTGGTTTGGTGGACCTAGATTTTAGTATTTTCTGTTTTACAGTAAGCCTATTTATAGGCAGACTTGTTGTTTCCATTATTAATTAGAAACAAAACTTTGCAGTAGCTTTTACTTCTGTTTTTTGCTCTATTTTTCTGTGCACTTTCTCCTTTACTTCCTTTTTCTTTCCAACAAATCTGGTATCAAAGCAAGGTTCCTTTCTGGAAATTGTGAGGAAAAATAGTAGTAAATGGTATTTCATCATCTTCCCAACAACTCATGCCAATTTTTACTAGTGAAAAGTATGAGTTTTGGAGTATCAAAATGAAAACTCTTTTCAAATCACAAGGAGTTTGGGATTTGGTTGAAGTAGGCTTCGTGGAGCAATCAGACTCTGACGAAGAGACGGAAAAATTGAAAGAGATAAAAAAGAAGGATGCCAAAGCGCTATTCCTAATTCAACAAGCAGTCCATGATACAATTTTTTCAAGAATTGCAGTAGCAACTACATCTTCGCAGGCATGGAAGATTTTGAAGAAGGAATTTCAAGGTTTAGCTAAGGTGATTACGGTAAAATTACAGACTTACCGTCGTGACTTTGAAACTCTTTCTATGAAAAGTAATGAATTTGTTCAAACTTATTTGTCTAGAGTTTCTTCTCTTGTTAATCAAATGAAGTCTTATGGTGAAAACATATCTGAAGAAACGGTTGTAGCAAATGTTTTAAGGAGTCTTACTTCAAAGTTTAAACATATTGTTGTTGCGATTGAGGAATCTCATGACTTATCTTATTATACTTTTGATGAACTAATGAGTTCTTTGCAAGCTCATGAAGAGAGGCTCCTAAGATCGCATGAAAAATATGAAGAAAAGACATTTCAAGTGAAGGGGGAGTCCATTCATCAGAAAGATAAGCTAGAAAACTTTGCAAATCGTGGAAGAGGCAGAGGTGGTTTTCGAGGAAGAGGCCGTGGAAGAGGCCAAGGAATAAATCAAGATAGAGGAGGATCAAATGAAGAGAAGCAGGCTAAGACGTTTCTGTGCAACTACTGCAGAAAATCAGGTCATAAAGAAGCTTATTGTTGGCAAAAACAGAGGGATGAGAATAACCAAGCAAGCTTTGTAAAGGAAAATGATGATGACAGTAAGTTGTTCATGGCCCTTTATTGTGAAAAATAAACTCCTAACGATTTTTGGTTTTTGGACAGTGGTTGTTCCAATCATATGTATGGAACAAAATCATTGTTCAAGGAGCTCGATGAGTCAAAAAAATCAGATGTAAGGCTAGGAGACAACAAGAAGATTCAGGTTGAAGGTAGAGGTACAATTAACATTATGACCAGCCAAGGTAATGCTAAGATTTTAGAAGATGTGATGTTTGTTCCTAGTATATCTCATAATTTGCTTAGCATTGGACAACTAATGATTAGCGGATACTCAATTTTCTTTGACGATGGTGTTTGCACTATTAAAAATAAGAAATCTGAGAAAATCATTGCTAAAGTTCCAATGGCTAACAATAAAATGTTTCCTCTAGAAGTTTCAATGGTTGAGAGGTGTACTATGGTAGCTAGTGGAGATAATGAAACTAGACTATGGCATTTACGTTATGGGCATTTAAATGTTAATGGATTGAAGTTATTGAGTCAAAAGGAAATGGTTTTTGGGTTGCCAAAAGTTGAGAATCTTGATTTTTGTGAAAGTTATGTTTATGGGAAACAAAGTAAAAAATGTTTTCCTATAAGCAAGTCTTGGAGAGCTTTTGTTTGTCTTGAGTTAGTACATGCTAATTTGTGTGGTCCTATGAGTGTTGAGTCTTTACGGGGAAGTCGATACTTTCTGCTTTTTACTGATGATTATAGTCGTATGAGTTGGATATATTTTTTGAAATTTAAATCTGAAACTTTTGACAATTTCAAGAAATTTAAATCTTTTGTTGAGAGGCAAAGTGGATGTAGACTCAAAACACTTCGAACAGATATAGGTGGTGAGTTTATGTCAAAAGAATTCAGTTCTTTTGTGAGGAAAATGGAATACACAGAGAACTCACAGCACCTTATACACCAAAGCAAAATGGTGTAGCAGAACGAAAGAACCGCACAGTTGTCGAGATGAGCAGAAGCATGATGGAAGGTCTCGTACTGAAGTGTTTTTGGGCTTCAGAATTAAGGAATTGAAAACATTTCCAATACCGGCAGCAGCTCCCGCTGAAGCAATTGTAGCAGCTCCTGCGCCGATTCATTTTGCACCTTCTAATCTTACATAATAATAAAGAAAGTTAGCTCTTTATTTGTTTATCTTCGTATCGAAGAGATGCGACAAAGTGTTCGGATCATTGTGCAATGTCTTAATCAAATGCCTAGTGGCATGATCAAAGCCGATGATCGTAAGTTGTTGCCACTGCTGTCTATTTGCTGAATATTTCTCCTACTAAGGCAGTGTTTAATCAAACACCATATGAAGCTTGGAGAGGTAACAAGCCCAAGGTAAGCCACTTACGTGTGTTTGGTTGTATAGCTTATGCCTTGATAAATTCACAAGCTCGACGTAAGCTTGATGAAAAATGTGAAAAATGTATTTTTGTTGGATACAACACACAATCCAAGGCTTATAAGTTATATAATCCAGTTAGTGGTAAGATTACGGTCAATAGAAATGTTGTGTTTAATGAAGATGCAAGTTGGAATTTTAATTCCACAAATGAAAGTTCAAACATTAAGTTGTTGCCTTCTGACGATATTATTGATCAAGAGTATGTAGCTGATCCTTTTTTGGCTGGTCCATCATCTACCTCATCAATTGCACCAGCAACTTCTCCAATATTGGAAAAACCTTCCGCTAAGCCAACTCCATTAAGAAGATCAACAAGAGATAGGAAACAAAATCCTAGATATGCTAACAGTACATCTTGTACCTTTGCTTTACTTGTTTCAGATCCTATCCTCTTTGAAGATGCTGAAAAAGAGGATAAATGGTGCAAGGCTATGGAAGAAGAGTTGATGGCTATTCAAAAGAATCAGACATGGGACTTGGTAAATTTGCCTGAAGGAAAGAAAGCTATTGGGCTCAAATGGGTGTTTAGAACCAAGTATCATGTTGATGGCAGCATCCAAAAACATAAGGCAAGGCTCATCGCAAAAGGTTATTCCCAGCAATAAGGTATTGACTTTGAAGAAACTTTTTCTCCTGTTGCTCGCTTTGAAATTGTGAGAACTTTTTTAGCCTTGGCTGCTAATTTAAGTTGGCCAGTTTACCAATTCGATGTTAAATCTGCCTTTTTAAATGGTGATTTGGAAGAGGAAGTCTATGTCTCACAACCTGAAGGTTTTGTAGTAAATGGCAAAAAAGATAATGTCTACAGGTTAAAAAAGGCACTCTATGGCTTAAAGCAAGCGCCGCGGGCATGGTACTTCAAGATTGATTCATATTTCCATGAGAATGGTTTTGAAAGGAGTAACAATGAGCCTACTCTTTATGTAAAGCGAGAAGGTAAAAATGATTTTTTGGTCGTATGTCTTTACGTTGATGATATGATATATATGGGTTCGAATGAGTCTATGATCATTGATTTTAAGGAGTGCATGATGAAGAATTTTGAGATGTCTGATTTGGGTCTACTGCATTATTTTCTTGGTCTTGAGGTGAAACAGGGAATCGAAGGCATATTTCTTTCACAAAGAAAATATGCGACAGATCTTTTGAAAAAGTTTACTATGGTAAATTGTAAAGTTGTTGTTACGTCGATGAATATTAATGAAAAGTTGTGTCGTGATGATGGTTATGAAATGGCAAATGCAACTTATTTTAGAAGTCTAGTTGGTGGTTTGAATTACTTGTCTCATACAAGACCAGATATTGCTTTCTCTATTGGCGTTATATCGAGATTTATGCACAATCCAAGCAAGCTTCACCTTGGAGCTGCAAAGAGAGTACTAAGATATATTGTTGGGACAACAGAGCATGGAATTTGGTATTCTAAGGTAACAAATTTCACATTAACTGGCTTTACTGATAGTGACTACGCAGGCAACATTGATGATCGAAAGAGCACATCTAGTTTCTTGTTTAATCTTGGGTCTGGAGCAGTTTCATGGAGTTCAAAGAAGCTGGAAGTGGTCGCTTTATCAACTTCAGAGGCTGAATATATTGCAACAACCTCTGCAGCTTGTCAAGCAGTTTGGTTAAGGAGACTAGTTGCAGATTTTAATCAGAAACCGACTGGTGCAACTGAGATTTTTTGTGACAATATATCTGCTATTGCGATGACGAAGAAGCCAGCATTTCACAGCAGAACAAAGCACATTGATATTCGCTATCACTATATTAGAGGTCTTGTTTCTACTGGAGAAATTACTTTGAAGTCTTATGATACAAATGAGCAAGCAACAGACATCTTCACGAAGTCACTTCCACAAGCAAAGCATGAGTTCTTCAGAGGTCAACTTGGAGTTTGTTGTTTTGAATCAAGGGGGAGTGTTGAAAAGTGATTCAGATACTTGACCAAGTCTTCAGGATTTTGTTAGTTAGTTTCCTTTATCTTTAGCATGTGTAGATATTGTGGCAGATTAGTAGCTAATTAGTAGTTAGTGGTTTAGTGGACCTAGATTTTAGTATTTTCTGTTTTACAGTAAGCCTATTTATAGGCAGACTTGTTGCTTCCATTATTAATCAGAAACAAAACTTTGCAGTAGCTTTTACTTCTTTTTTCTGCTCTATTTTTCTGTTCACTTTCTCCTTTTCTTCCTTTTTCTTTCCAACAGTTAAACCAGTATTCCAGTACAACTGTTCCAACATAAATGAGTTTAAGAAACTATTTTTATAATCACATCACTAGATTATAAGATAAATATAGTTGAATTTCTAGTGATAATTACATTGTGATTTTATAATTTAGATCCTTTGTGAATTTAGTTGGAAAGCTCATGCTGCAACTTGGCAAGTGTTGTATGAAATTAAAGCATCATATTCATAGAGTAAATGTACCTACCTTCCATCCCTTGGGGATATGATAACCTTCATAATTTATATCCACAATTGCTTCTCGATAAGCCCCCAATATAGGTGGTGTAATTCTCATAACTTCAGATATGACATTCCACGAATACTTCATCTTCTGTATATCATCCCAATTTAAAAATTCCCCTTCTTTCTTTGATGATGCTATCTCAATATGCTCTGCTTTGTCACCAAATAATTAATAAAAGATGGACCCGTACGTAAGATAATTCCATAAATTTATAAAAGCATAATACATAAATATGTCATGTAATTTGGATTCAGTTGGCATTTATGCCTTTCAACTTAAGGTGTGTACAAGTGAGCACTTAAACTTGTATAAAGTTAAGCAAGTAGACACACACATTCTCTGTGACATAATACACATAGGACATCACATATGATGTGAATTATCATGTAGGACATGTGTATCTACTTGTTCAACTCAATACATGTTTTAAGTGTCTACTTATGCAAACTCAAAATTGGAAGACATATATAACAAATGAGGCCAAGTTAAATAGCATATTTATATATTATGCCTTATAAAAAGTAAGGATAACTAGATAAAAGCATGTTGTGATCTTCTTAATTAAAGGGTAAATTGTTAAGATCAAAATAATCAAGTGTCACGCATACGGCTAACAAAGCAAATCCCATAATTCAGAGAAGAAAAATATATAAAAAGGAACAATAATTTAACATACTGACCTTGCAGAATGTTTTGATAAACTTGAGGGTGCTCTGCAAGAGTCTTGATGAGTGAAGTAAGAGTGACAGATGAAGTGTCATGGCCAGCAAAGAGCAGCAACAATATGTTATTAGCAATAAGTAGTTCAGACATGTACTTCCCATTTTCATCAGAACAGGACAACAAATGAGACAAAATGTCTTGTGAAGGTGAAGCTGTTTTTTGTTCCAAGGCTTCTCTTCTTTTCCTTACAAATTGCAATAATTCTTTCCTAATAACATTTGTAGCTCTTATTGCCTTGTAAAATGTTGTACCAGGTAAATTTAGAGGGATGGAGTCCTTTCAAGAAAATGTTGAACTGTACAGAAAGCCTTTCAACATCATTATGGTCTTCAATGCTCATGAATAATTGTCATGCCACTTTGAAACTGTATAATTTGACCTATGGAAACACCTTCACCTTATCTTTACCTAAACAAATATAGACCAGTACAGAAAAAAAGGTTAAATACAACAATGAGTAGAAGTTGGCTTGGCACGAAGTTTGACTTGGTACGAAGTTTAAGAAAATATAGAGGACTTTTAAATCTTATGGTCCTAAATTAAAGTTATGTCAAATGTATAAAATTATCTTTTAATCTTGTGGCTTTAAACATGCCGCGTGAAAAAATGTTAATAAAAAGGGAAATAAGTTATTCTTTTTTAAACATACTAAAAAGGAAAGTAAGTCATTTGAAACAGAGGGAGTATAACTTTTAGGACCCATTTGGTAGGCGGTATATATTAATTAGATAGAATAGTCTTTGGATTAAAATTTAGTCCAACAGAAACATTGTTTGTTTATTTTATTTTATAACTTAATTCATGGATTAGTTATATCTCATATGAGGTCTTATTTTATCCCTATAAAAGGGAGAGATAACTAATCAAAGGTTTAACAATCTTTGGATAAGACCCCTAAATTACTAAATTATCCTCCAATTCTTTTTCCTAAATTTCTTTTATAATTTAATGTCCTTTTCTTATTTATATTGGAATAATTATAAATGTTCTTTTAATTCTCCAAATCCATTTAATGTAATTTGATGATTTCACAATCACATATTTTTTTCTCCGTGTTTGATTTGCTATATTGGGTTGCTTTTTTAAAAAAAAACTGTAGTTCGTCGATTGACTACTGAACTATTTTTATTGTAATAAGCTTCGAGTATTTGAACAATTTTAGTAGCCTTAAATCTATGTGAAGTTTAAGGTATATTTGATCAAACAAAAATTTAGAAATAGACCATGCTATCAAGGATATCTGTAGTGTCACATCACATCTCAAAATTATTACTGATTTTTTTTAAAAAAATAAATATATTTTAGTATTTAACTTGACTAGTTAAATGAAATAGAAAATCCTACAAGAGAAGATTTCTAATCTGTTTGGAAGGACACCCTGCTAATTGGATTTGGTGTAATTGGGTGTAATTACACTGTTTGCCCTGTTTGGTTAGACAAGTAATTACTTGGTCAGCAGATAATTGGTGTAATTGGCAGGGGGTAACTACACTCTCCAATTCACAACCTTACATGGTGTAATTACCAGCTGATTACTTTTAAATTTCTTTTTATTTTTTATTTTTTTACTTCTATTATTTTAAGTTATTTTTTTTATTATTATTCTAAAAATTTCTAAAAGTTTATTTTTTATTTTTTATTATTATATTTTATTTTCTTCTTGTTCTCAACCTTACTTCATGTGATTCTATGCAATTTTTTCGTATTATCTATTTCTTTATGCCATGCTTATTTTCTCGTTAGCATAATTCTATTAGTATTATTTTTAAATTAAAATAGAATTTATTGTTAAGTAAGGTTATAGACTTACGTTTTTTTAAAATAAATAAAAATAAATCATATTTATGTATGATATGTTGAAATTTGCGATAAGAGTATTATGATAATTTTTTTGTTTTGAATTTATAACTTATGTTATATTTTCATTTGTTTTAGTAATATTGAATTCACATTGCAAGTCATTTTTAATTAGACCTGATAGATTATCTTTTTGTCAAACATTTTAATAATTTATGACATTTTTTTTATATATGAATCTTTTTTATCAAACATGCATTTCACGATGTTAGTAGAAACTTCATACTTTTAGTTTTTATGATCAATTCAATTGAAATATATTAATTTGAAAAAATATAAATCAATTATCTTTTCATAATATTAGTTAAGAACATATGTTTATTAATTAATATATTTTCAAAAAATAATATATATCTTAAATATTTAATTTAATATCATTTATATAGCTTCTTATTTGTCTAGTATAAATTTTAAATAATTAATTTTTATTTTTAAAATTTAATATAATATTATGATTGTTATTGTGCATCCAAACATAACATGTGTAATTACACTGTGACATCCAAACATAACATGTGTAATTACAGTATAATTACACTATGGCAACCAAACATGTCAGTGTAATTACTAGACTGTATAATTACTAGGCTGGTAATTACTACCCTAGTAATTACACCAATTCTAATTACTATGTGACTTTCCAAACAGGCCTGTAGAGTTTTATCCTCAAATAATTTAAGTGAGAAAATAGCAACATGGTGATAAAATTATTTTTCTCCTACCTAGTTAGAAGGCCACAAAAAATAATATTAACCGTTAATTATCTACATTGACCCAATTACATGAAATAGGAAATTCCATACTAACTCAAGGATATAAGAAGCTTTTTGTAGAGTTTTACACAAGATTAGATGGAAAGCAACGAACCAAACACATGATGAAAATTAATCTCTACATTACTAAATTATGCATTACTAATCACTGCATTACTAATCCCTACATTATGCATCTTTTTACCAAACAACCCCTTAATTTTATATTCCATGCTCCAAGTTACTGTACATACTAGTATTAATCTTTAGAAACTCAAAATACAATCAAAATGCATTATAAGTTGTTACTTTTTTTTATTCTTTAATATACTAAATCTGTTTCAGTTTATGTGAATCTATACAACTTGATATAAAATTTAAGAAAGAAAGATTTTATTTTGTTGAAACTTGTGGTTATATACATGTCATAATATTTATAATCACTACTAAAATTTGTGATCTTAAATATGTTATAACACTCTCTATTTGATTACTTTTAACACTTGCTTAAATATGGTGTTAGAATTGACTAGACTCTTGCTGATTCTCAAGTCTCTTCGGTACGATATCCGGTCTAAATCAATTTGTACTACTTGGACGACCATGTCACTTGTGTGTGTTGTGAGTTGCCCCATCAGTTTCCAAAAAAAATGTACTCTATTCATTTTAATTTATGTGAACTTATGTAACTCGATACAAAAGTTTAAGAAAAAAGGAATTATTTTTATCACTTCTAATCTTAAATATGTTATAATATAATTATGAGACTATAGACTCTTAAAACTGTTAAAACTTGTTATCTAAAATATTATTATATAATATTTGTCTGGATACTAAAAGTTTGATGTTGAGGATTAATAAGAAGTTTTATTTAAATTATTTTCAAAATGGAAAAGGACCTTTTTAAAAAATTGACTAAATGGGAATAAAGTCGAATAAATTGAAACTGCGAAATATATATATATACATATTCTTTTCATTCACAAACCATACACCGAAACATAGACAACTTCAATTTAGGGAAAAGTGGAGCAATAAACTAACAACGAGCAAGTTTGAACTCCCAATCTAAGACTTGACCCCAACTCCGATCTAGGACCTGACTTTTTCCCCGCCGAAGATTCGAGACATGACCCTGAACCCGACTCGAGACTTGACTCTCAACTTCAACTTCAACCACCAATCGCTAACCTAGGACTTGGGAATCTGACCATAAGTCAGGACCCAAATCTCGACCGCAATTCAAGGTCCCTAGCCTATCCCCAATACGATATATATTCCTGACCTGAGACCTAACTTCAAATTCGACTCGAGAGTTGACTTTTGAGCCTAACTCAAGACTAGAGATGCAACTCTGGAACCTAGTTTGGGACCCATTCCTAAGGTCCTGACATGTTGTCCGTACCATGGGCCACTCGAGATTTGACCCAGGGTCTGCTACCAAGACTCGACCCTAACCCTTAACCTGAGACACGATTTGTGAATTGACTCGACTCGAGAATCGACTCTCAACCCAATCCCCCCAACCCACCCAAGACTCAAAATCCAGACCCGAATCTGGTCCTGATCCCAACCATGACCCTACTCCTCGTGACTCCCGACCTCGACCTGGGATGCGACTCCTAATCCTGATCGAGGTCGATACGTTTGGTCGGGGTTAAGTCAGATCTTGGTGAATTATACTTTTACTTCGAATATTAATGCACTTAGCTTGCGTAATATTTCCCCACTCAATTATTTTGAAAACTAATGTATTTTATACTGCTGAGTAAATCTGTATTAAGACGAAAATACTGCAAAGTGTTACCTTGCCAATAGTTCATAAAATGGTGGTGGACAACAAGTTGCATGGCTTTGATATAGAGTCTGGAAAAAGCATCAGGTCGTAGAAGTTTTTTAACCACTTGTTTGTTTTCATTGCTAAACAAGAACTTATTCCCACTTGCACCACCCAATACCAACACAGTCTCTCCCATTGACGAAGTTTTGAAGATTTTAGACTTGTATTTATCTATTCTCTCTTTTACGAATTTCTCTGGCTTTCCTTCCTTGTTCGCCTTGAGAAACTCTAGTGTTTCCCCCTAGAAATGGCCATCCGCAACTTCCAGGAGGATAATTCAATCTCTTTCTTCTCATCACAAAGAAAATTATGATGAATAATTCTAATGCCAATATCAAAACAGTCACAGGAATTTCCATATCAATGCACTCTGATTTCTCTTTAATTTTTTGTTGTCTTGAATAAATATATGTATACTTCCTCTCTCCTAATTACGTGGTCTATATAAATATACTCCTCTCTCCTATTTTTCGTTTTTTTATTATCAAAGGTAGGGGTGTTCACGGTTTGGATAAAAACTGATCCAAATCGAAAAATCAAACCAAACCGATAAAATAAAACCGATTTTATTTGGGTTTGGTTTGGTTTGGTTTTAGATATTTGAAAACAGATAGTATTTGGTTTGGTTATGGTTTTATTCAAAAAAACCTGAAGAAATAACCGAACCGAACCGAACCGATGAATTATATACATATATTTTATTAATATACATACTTAATATATTATTTTTATAAACAATTTTAAAGATCTTATACATATTTTCATTAAAATTTCTTTATAATTTACTTATTGAAAGCAAAAATGCCCAAGATGAAACATTTATCTTATTGATTTCATGTATATGAGTGTCTATGTCAATTCTTTGTGGGACTGAAAATGTTATTGTCTCTTCCTTTTAGGCCAATATAGTGAATTTTAAAGCTTTATTGATAGTAAATTTAGTGATTGAAAGTTTAGTAATTTAATTCATTCTAACTATTTTTCGTTTTGAATGGATTGTTGTTACTTTTTTCACATTTTAAATGAATTGTTTCTTTTATTTTTGTGTATGGTTAATAACCGAATAACCGAACCAAACCAAACCGAAACCGATAATCACCAAATCGATAAATGTATATTATTTTTGGTTTGGTTTGGTTTTGATAATTTTAAAACCGATTAAGTTGGTTTTGTTTTGGTTTTGACCAATAACCGATCCAAACCAACCCGTGAACACCCCTAATCAAAGGCAAGCAAATTTGTGTCTAATCATTGACGAAACAAATCTCTCTCTCTCTCTCTCTCTATATATATATATATATATATATATAAAGCTAGATAATAAAAATATGATGTGGGACCTCTCAATGACCAAGAATCTTATTTATCTTTTTTGTGTTTTTTTGACATTTTCTTTATTTTTTTTCAATTATTTTATTTTATAAAATCATCTCTTTAATTCATACATCTTCAATTACATAAATTCAAATCTTAATTAATTTAGTAATGTCTATAACTCCTAAACTTCATATTCATAACCTTCAAATTATTTAATTTATAAATTTATAACTCCTTAAAATCACACTTATAAAAACCTATTTTGAGAAATATATGATCATTATTTTATTTTCATTTTTCTATTCTTCATCTTTTGTATCTTTGGTTGATCATTTTTCTGTCTTCTTTGATCTGATTTTGCAGGAGAGAGATGTATAATGAAGAATGTTAGATATTTTTGCATAATTTGATTTTACAAGGTAAAATGATTTAACATGTATAATATAATTATCTCATTTTTTCTATTGTGACTATATATTTAATT
Organism: Solanum verrucosum; assembly: GCF_900185275.1. Lineage (NCBI taxonomy): Eukaryota > Viridiplantae > Streptophyta > Magnoliopsida > Solanales > Solanaceae > Solanum > Solanum verrucosum. The sequence goes on from NW_026020263.1 coordinate 398,375, forward strand.
ATAGTATTATTTTTATTCTTAATTATATGAATCATGAATCTTTTTTTAGAAAAAATAATTTGATTTTCTCTCTTAGCTTCTCTTTGTAGTCTCTAGAGAATATTAATGTTAGACAACCTTACATAGTTTGATTTTATGATAAAAAAAGAAGTAATGTGACACCTCTCAATGACCAAGTGCTATTGTAACTATATATTTAATTAAAATATTATTTTTATTCTTAATTATATGAATCATGAATTTTTTTTAGAAAAAATAATTTGATTTTCTCTCTTTGCTTCTCTTTGTAGTCTCTAGAGAATATTAATGTTAGACAACCTTACATAGTTTGTTTTTACGATTAAAAAAGAAGTAATGTGACACCTCTCAATGACTAAGAATCCTATTTATGTTTTTTTGTGATTTTTTTTATATTCATCATCTCTCTTTCATTTTTTTTCTCATTACGCTATAACTTACTTTAATATATTTGTAATGTAGAAAAACGACACTCTATTACCAGAAAATATATGACTAATATTAGAGTGCATAAGACATCTGTTTGAGCAGGATTTGCATTTGTTGGAATAGAGAAAATTCGCCAGTAATGTGTGATAACTAAAAATGGTAGTATAAAAGAGAGAAATTGACTATCAAATAGTAAATGAGAGATGAGAGGAGTAAATTACTGATTGCTATTTAATTATTTTGGTAAATCAAACGCATATGCAAGAAGGTGTTCCTGTAGGCACAACCACCTATTGATAACAGTTTTATGCCTAGCCTGAAAAGTTCATTTTATATGGATTGCACCTAACGTTGCATTATTCATAATAATATGATTATTTTTAATCATTTATATGTCTAAGAGTCGTTTCTTTAAAATCTATACTGAAATTCTTATATTAATTTTGTAATGATTAGTTTTTCTGTTATTTATTTTTCCCATTCCTGACTACATTGATTACTTGCATTTTCTCAAATTAAATTGAATAATTAATGAGCAATAATGTTTTTACTTCTTCATATGTTACAATATGCTTTTATGCATTGTTTCTTGAATTATTATTTTTTACATTTTATATTGAGATTTGGAAATATATTTTGATTATTTAGAAGTTAAAAAATGAAAAAGAAGAGTATGATTTAATATTTTTTAAAAGAGAAAATATGATTTAATATTTTTTAAAAGAGAAAATGAGTGATTATATCGGAAAGTAAGAGACGGAAAAAGCGTTAAAGATAAAAAAAAATGTTCAATTTGTCATACATATCCCTACATATACAGATACTTACAGAAAGTGTTTGATTTTTTTTTAACTCCTTCAATTTTCTTTCTTTACCTTCTTTTAAGAAAAAAATGAAAATATTATTTCACTTATATTAGATTATATATGTACAAGTTTTATAGAAGACTCTAAACTCTGAAGTAATGAAAATAATTATATAAAAAAAGGTATTTTAATAATATAATTGATTAAAATTTTAAAATATTTTATTAAAAATTTCATATAAAAAAATCTAATATGCGCAAAGCGCGTATTTATTCACTAGTTTAATATATAATACATAATAATTGACATACTGTCAGTCATAGAGACAGAAAAGGGCCACGGTTGGTGAAGGAGAATATTTTATGATCACTAAAAAGTAGTAGATAATAATTGTTACAGTATTTCAGTTCAAGTAAATTAATCAAAGTATATTTCAAATAAACGTGCATATTTGTCAATTGTCAATTTGCAAAGAGTTAAAAGGACCTACTACCTATCAAATTTAACGTTTTTAAGTCTACTTTCCATATAATTATAAACCTCTCTTCAATACACTTTTGGAGAAAAATGTTAGGTGTATTTTAGCACCGACCTATACAATAATTGAGTGCGTATATACGTAAGATGGACCCATTCAAAATGAATGTACCTAGAAATTATGAATTGTTGACAGCATAGTCGGACGTGCATTAAGGGAATAAAGCATCAGCTAGCATGAGTTATATGTAAAAAATAATTTTAATGTACTAGTATCTGGCGTACATTAATTACATGTATATTTCACAATGATGAGCATGAACTATTAAAAAATCACATAATTTTAAAAAAAAAATAGCATTTGAATTGTAATAAAAATATGAAAAAGTAAAATGACAAATATTGATAGTATATAGTTAACTCAAGAGGAGAAACCTTTTTTACATTTAGACCTCCCCATATTATAATTTCGATATATAAGTTTTATATTTGTTTTAGAAGATAAAATAAAGTAGCAAAAACAAACATAGAGGTGCACTGCCTTATGATTAACTTTCATAGAATGTCTCTCTTGTCTCAGAATAGATGTCTCATAGAGTAAAGTCAAAATGTTGAAATTAAATTAATAGTTACAAAATACACATTTCAAGAAGTTTTGTGTTGACAATAATTAGAAGAAGATGAAATGTCCTTCTCATTAAGTAGAATGTAATTTATTAAGTAATTCAAATTTAAACTAACGAAAACTA